>NW_019525035.1:170345-199161 GCF_002814215.2 Seriola lalandi dorsalis | reverse complement strand
GGGTGGGATGTCAAATGCGTCCGTTGCCGTGTGTGCTGCTGCGGCGGACGGACAGCGGGTGGGAGGAGTAGTGCAGCTCGGCGGCGGAGAAGGCGGAGGACGAGGAGTTGGTGGACGAGGAGGAGGAGGTGAATCCACAGGCTTCACAGGCCAGAGCCAGCTGCCTCAGGGCATCCAGGGAGTCCATCTTAGCTCCCCGTAACAGGTCGCTCTGACCCTGCAGCCACAGAGACAAACATTCCTCTGATTCATGTGTGCACAGCAGTGAACTCCAAGTACAACAGAGGATAGAAATTCAGCTTTTAATTCAGTGTTACAGCCTGTTATTATCTGAGGCGTCTTGCTTTAGCGTGACACCTCCGGGGATGTGGCAGAAGAAAGGCAAAACTCTTTAGCAATTGATTAAAAGCTGCATTAATTGAGTTTTTTTGGCCACTCGGGGGCAGCAGAACATCAGTTTCTACACACTTGACAAATACAAGTCCAATACTCCCTCTCCTTTCAGCTCTGTTTTTGGCTTCCTCCAGCTTGTGATGGAAATAGCTGGTTATTTAGCTGCTAAATCCTCCACTATGTTGACCAGCTGGTCACTAACTTTGTCTTTCTATTGTTTTGTGCTGGAGAGACAGCGAACAGAATTTCTTCACCAAAAACAGCTTTCTGCTGCGGCGGGAAACGAGGCTGGTGAAAGCAGATTTACAGGCTGGAAAACCAGAACAATCAGGACTGAAGGAAGTGGAGGATTAACGTTTAGGTTTTTTTGCATTAGCTGTTCTCAAGTAAGTGTCAAACGTCACTTTTCTACATGTTACTTGACATAAACAATGATGTCACATAAACTGTGATGACATCAGTGACATTTGCGTAAAGTTCTGCATTAATTTATTCTTTTTTAAGGTCCCATCCAGTCTAAAGGTCTGTGTCCATGTGTAGTGTGATTATAGATCAGCTCTAGCTTCTATATTAATACTGTGAAAGTATCAAAGCATCAGTCCACAGAGAAATGCACACAGCCTGTATTCAGAAACTGAGCCTTAAAACCAGCCGTCAGGACTTCTGGAACTTTGTGATGTCACAACAAAGCAGTCACCAAGCCCCGCCCACCTGGACCCACCATCCAAACCTTGCAGGATTTGGTTTCTCTGAGTGTTTTTACCTGAAATCTGATATATTCTTATTGGATCACTCAGAAAACAGTCAGCCAATCAGAAGAGAGACTCAGAGCCTCCTCTCTTCTGATTGGCTCACTGACCTGTTTTTACTAGAGCTCCAGAGAGAAGCCTGAGAGAGGAGATGTGAAACTACACTGAGATGGTTTTTATATCTTCTTATGGATCAACACTTCAAATAAAATACAGAAGAAGAAGAAAATTTGCAGCCTGATTTATGAATTCTGATGAAGCAGAAGGAAGCTTTGATATCATTATGTTGTTGCCTTCCACTACCTTGAGGACAGTGATGTTCCAGGTGAAACTCTCCACAGCTTTGCTGAGCTTGCGTCCCTTCAGTCCCTCCTTCTCGCCGTGCCGAGAGAGGTCCTCGTGGAAGTCCATGCCTGCAGAGCACAAACAGGAGCGGCGCATCAGCTGACAGTGGTGGGTGGGAATCAATAATTCAAATTCATGCAAAATATAACTGTTCGCTTGGAATATTTTTGTGACTAACACACAATGTCCAGTGGCAAGTGTCAGCTGCATCTTTCTGGTGGTTATGTTGTGAGATAGTAGATTTACATATTAACACAAAACTAAAGTTCCATCCCTCGTGACATTTGCATTGTCAGTTAAAGGTCACGAGTTCTCTGAGGCAGTGAGTCTAAAAATACACTGGTATGGTTGTGTAGACGCCTGTCTTTTCACTGTAAACGCTCGCTGCACAGCTGTCACAGCTGCTGCATTACACCTGACACAGTTTAGAAAATCCAAATTATTAATGTAACACAGGGCTGCAGCGTGTTACGAGTGCAGAACAACATTTGAAGCAGATAAACTTGGTGGAGATGTTTTGGAAACGTGCATCTCAACGGATCCTCGTTTCCAAAAGCAGAAAAATGAGAGTGACGTTGGTTTTTTTGCGAATTAGAAATCCACACTAACAAACATCTGGGAGTGTCAGAATCTCCTGCAACTACTGTATATCCACTTGTAATGTTGTTTACTGACAGACCCGTTCTCCGTGGAGTCACCCTCATTAAGTTCAGCCGTTTGATGTTCAACTCAGACTTGCTCATTTGGTGATTTTTTTTTTTTTTAGGGTTTGGGTCGATCCTGAACTGCAGTTGTTTTATTCATGAGTGCTCATCAAAACTGTTTTCGTGTCAGCAACCGTCCAGCCGTTCATCCATCGCTCGCTGTACCTTCTCTCTGCACCTGGGCGATCCTCTCCTGAACGGCATCTGCGTTCTCGATCAGCTGTTTCTGGGCGGCGATCATCTGGACAGACGGGAACAAAATGTTTGTGTTTAACTTACGCAACATGAAACTTTATTTCAGCTGGTACAAGGAGTAATGATGTTTCCAAAAATATGACAGGTTGAAACTGAGGGAAATGCTGCCTCCATGAAATACATCACAGCTGAAACAAAAAGTCAATCAATCCAACACTTCGAGAGGAAACTGTTTGGATTATTGAGTATCCCAGCATCCACTGGGTGAGGTGGTGTACACCACTGACAATTTGCCAGTCTATCAATGACACATATATACATACAACCATTCACACTGAAGTATCGTGAACTTCTGTTTGTCACAGAGTTTATTTTCTGCAGTAAACCGAGGTCACGCTAACATCTGGGTTGGTCTACACGAGAGTAATAGAGTAACATTTGGTTAGCTTAGTTAGCTTAGTTAGCATTTAAGTGAAATCAAAAGGACAAGTGGGATCGGTTCAGATGCTCCGAGTTGGAAAGCAACACAAAGCACAAGGTTTGTTTTAAATCTGTGGAGAATGACGGAAGGCAGAAGGAAAAGGACAGAATACTGGCTGCAAGGCAGCAAAGGGAGGAGGATGAGTGTGTGATGACTAAGCCGTGTGTGTGTGTGTGTGTGTGTGTGTGTGTGTGTGTGTGTGTGTGTGTGTGTGTGTGTGTGTGCCCAGAAAGCCTGAAGAGTTGTGATGTACAACTGGAGATCGCGCCAACTGTGGCTCCATGACACTGACCTGCTGGGCGCACATTTGCAGGATTCCCACTCAGACATCGTCAGCTCCACTGACACACATAAACACACAGTGATGGTTAGAGGGGGCAAGAAGCACTCTGTGTGCCGAGGTGTGTGTAGGTGTAATGGCTGAGCAGCTGAAACAGGTGGGAGAGATTCGTCCTGATCTGATGCAAGAGGAGATCGAGTAGGAGGAGACGCAGCTGGCGGTCAGGGTGTGTGTTTGTGTGTGTGTGTGTGTGTGTGTGTGTGTGTGTGTGTGTGTGTGTGTGTGTGTGTGTGTGTTTGTGTGTGTGCACGCTCGGTGAGGAGAAGTGTGGGTGACTGTTTCACACATGTCACCTCAAAGTGTCTTTATGCATATTTAATGCTTCAGGACACTGTGATTGCATGTGTGTGTGTGTGTGTGTGTGTGTGTGTGTGTGTGTGTGTGTGTGTGTGTGTGTTTACACTCAGTAATGCAGCATGATGTATCAGAGAGCAAAAATAAAAACTTTGAAAAACTTACTGATGCAATAAATCTGTGACTAATCTAAAACTCAAACTTGAGAAAAAGCATCCGGCTCATGAGTAAACGAAGCTAATGAACAGTGGAGGAAGGATGCAAGTCATTGATATAAGTAAAAGCAGCACTGCCACGCCAGAAAAATGCCCCATCATCTGGCCAAAGCTAGCTTAAAAAAATACCTCAATGCTAACTGAGCAACATCTAAATCCCTCTATAAAACCTTGAAGACTTAAAACCACTCTGCTTTCGTAGATGGTCACTTCCTGCGCTGTTGCGTAGTTTAATGTGGCAACATAAGGTGGAGAGAGGTAGACGTATATAAGTAGGTAAGTAGCCTGCCTCAAAACTGTATTTGAGTAAATGTAATTTGTTTTAATTTCAAAGTAAACACAAAAAGATTGTTAGCCACTTTATGAGAGCTAATACGCAAATGTTAGCATGCTAACTTGCCAAGATAGCGAATACATGGCGAACAATAATGTGTAGAAACAATATAGTGAAGCTACAGCATGAGAACGTTAGCATGCAGATGTTAGCGTTTATGGTCTTTATGGTCATGGTTGTTAACATTAGGCTAATTATTGTTCTTACTGTCAACAAATCCCATTAAAAGACAGAAAAGGCTCATGGCTTTTCTAAAACTGCTGGAAATTGTAGTTTTTAGCAAACGCCACTGAAACAGGAGAAAACTGTGCATTTGTTGGGAACTGTTTTCAGAACGGCGTGCACACATTGATGTGTTTTTAATAGTTTCTGGACAACAGTGAAGCTCCGTGGCACAGATCATATCAGGCTTTGAGAATAAACAGACAATTCCTGTTAGTAGGATAAAACTCATTGTTGGTTTGTTGACAAAAACTTTCTCTAAAACTTTACACAAGACACGAATGAATACATTTGCTGAAGAAGAGCATTAATTCTTTACTTTTAGAGAGATTAGAGGGTCAGACTGTAGACTGTAGGAAACTTAATCTCTCAAAATACCAAAGCCAGAACTTGGTTTCTTATCAAGGAGGGGAAACAGAGGCTGCAGGTTTGTGCACTGACCGTGTCGTAGGCGGCGAGCAGTTTGCGTGTCGGCTCGGACAGGTTGACCAGAGCCTCCAGACACGGGTAGCCGTCCTTCAGCACCATACTGGCCCCCATGGTGCCCTCAGGGCTCTGCAGCCTGGTGGCCAGGCTCTGGATGCACTGCTTGAGTTTGGCCACCGTGGGGAGCCCACACTGCTCTTTGAAACTGGCGGTGGTGCTCTGGAAACAGTGTGAAAGCAAAAGACAGATGAGGAGAAAGAAGAGGAGAGGGGAAAATAGAATTAGATCAGATGTACAGTTCCGGCTGTAAGACTAAGCTGGGAAAGGTCAGAAAGGGGGACACACCCTTTAAACTCCTCACACACACACACACACACACACACACACACACACTCTTCCCCCCTCTTTTCCCCTGTCATCTGCTGTCTCTCTTGTGAATTAAATCAATATGGCAGTCATTGCTGCTTTTAATCCAGTGAAATCAGCCTTAGCTTAAGCGCATTTGGCAAAAGAGAAGACAATATGGCATAAATCTGGACTGGAAAAAAAAAATCATAGCGTTTAGAGTGTTTTTCAGCTGCAGCAGGTGTGTGTCAGGAAGCAGAACCGGGTTGGTTAGCAGATCTGACAGGGACAAAAAAAAATAAATAAAATAAGAGTCATGTGTTAATCTGCTGAAATGCCATTTTGGGTCACGTCATAATGAAGGTGAAAGATTTATTTCTGCACATTCAAGCACCAGAATAGAAAAACCTCTGCTGTCTGACTGGATGCTATTTGCCACCTGGCAGAGCCCCAGCTGGACTCGCGATTATCATGCCCCACCTGTGTGGAAGTGTGAGTGTGTGTGTGTGTGTGTGTGTGTGTGTGTGTGTGTGTGTGTGTGTGTGTGAGAGAAAGAGAGAGACATACAGTAATACAGGCATGATGTATAATAACTGACCGTGGCAGATGAGTCCACAGCTGGACTCATGGCAGAGAGACAGAGAGGAGGAGAGAGTTCATGTCGGAGGGAAAGGACAGTGAGATAGAAGCGGGCAGATTAAAAGCCGTTTGTGAATGAGCGAACAGCGTCTCTGTGTGTGTGTGTGTGTGTGTGTGTGTGTGTGTG
Organism: Seriola lalandi dorsalis; assembly: GCF_002814215.2. NCBI lineage: Eukaryota > Metazoa > Chordata > Actinopteri > Carangiformes > Carangidae > Seriola > Seriola lalandi. The sequence goes on along the minus strand of NW_019525035.1, from coordinate 193,352 downwards.
TGTGTGTGTGTGTGTGTGTGTGTGTGTGTGTGTGAGTGTGTCTGACAGAGCTATCGGGAGGGATTGGTTCAGGGTTGGGTGATACGTGAGACGACAGGGATTTATCTCCTGACAGAGATTTTACTTTACGGTTTAAACTGAGGAGGCCATTCAGCCACTGTAGGATATTTAGCAGATGAATGAGCAGGGCGTCAGAGGAATTACAGGATTGTTGCATCAGAGTCATGGAATACCTTCAATTTTCCACTGACTGAATTCACCTTTTGGTGATTTAATCCAGTGGTTCCCGACCTGTTTGTGTGTGAACTCTTAATGTCTAGTGACCCCACGTTATGCAAGAAATAACACAGTATATTGTGCTTGAAGGATCATTACCAACCTTATCAAAGTGGTTTCCTACCTGATCTTATGTATTTAAATATTTCTATTTTAATATATTTAAATTCGTTTTTATTGTTTTTAAATGCTTTTTTAATTTTAATGTCATCTTAATGTTCTATTTTTAATGTATTTCCAATGCCTTTGTAAAGCAGTTTAAACTTATGTTTGCATAAGATCCACACACAGTATTTCACTAGAAAATAATTAAAGACTACAGAAAAGTCAAACATGAAGCAGAAGCAGAATCTACTACCTTGAAAATCATCTCGTGACCCTCTGTTGGGGTCACGACCTCGAGGTTAGGGACCACTGATTTGATCCATGAATTTACACTACATGGTCATAACTACATGGACAGTTACACTCATTGCACCTGTTGAACATTAATTGGGCATGAAATGATGCTATAACCTGTTGGGAGAAAGTGAGGCTAACTGTTTCCCCCCGCTTCCAGACTTTATGCTAAGCTAAGCTAAGCTAACCACGTCCTCATTCCAGCTCTATGCTTAACACTCAGTGGCATCGATCAGCTAATGCTCATCAAGATAGTGAATATATACAAAACTGTCAAACTATTAATCCAATCTGCAGCTGTAGCATCCTCGCTGCAGGACAAGAGCAGCGGCGACGCTAGGTGATAAGTTCTGTGGACCTGGGCTTTCTGCACACAGACACTGTCATCTTCACACAGGAAAAAGGCCAAGGGTGTCCACATACTTTTGGCTACACAGTGTATATTTATATCATGACATATAGGCCTACAGATATTCCGCAAAAGAGGAATCTATTCACATCGCCCACCCATACATGTTTGTATTCAGGGATAAGCTGGTGGGCGCCGTGTGACCAGGTTCTATTTTTGCTGTTTTTTTATAGATGCTTTATAATCCTCCTCCACTCTTCTTACTGACTCTTCCTTTGTCACTGCCTCTCTTCCTCCTCCTCCTCCTCCTCCCTCTCGCTCGCTTATTCAGCGGACAGAGGAGTCTTAGGTAGAGTCTGATTTCAGCGCTGTCATGTAAGCCACTCCAATAACCAGACATCTTATCACCACGGCCTAAAAATACAAAAGCTGAGTGACACCTGATCTGATGTGAGCATTTCCTTCAACCTGCCTGGAGGGAGTTTGCCACATAAGCCAATTAAACACAAAGTGTCACAGAGTGTTTGGTGGTTTTATTTTGGTGAATCTTAGAGGATCACTTCAAATAAAATAACAGAAAAGCAGATTCTCCCTCGTCTCTTGTGGTGCAGGGAGTTTAGGTTTTGAGATATCCTAAAGGTGAACTGAACTGTGTTTGTGCAGCTCGAGCACTGACAATGAAAAATTTAAATCTCTCTTAACATCTCCTTCCAGGAACAGTGTCCTGGTTACTCTGGATAATCCAAAATCCTCACGGAAAGTAAAATAAAACATCCTAAATGAAAACGGTGGAGAAGGTGGTCTGTGGATTATCCAGGACACTGGGCCGCTTCCCCCAGGGCCGGACGCATGAGGAGAAGGGGAGGGATTCATTATTGTGGTTGATGTTTTATTTTCCTGTCCATACAGAAAGCAAAGACCACGACACACACTATGTCTAAATACTCATTCAGAAATAAAAGTCCTACGTAAGTGTAATCAGGACAATTCCTTTTTCTTTTTCTTCTTTTTTTTGCCAGGATAATTTTTCTAAGTATTTCTTTTCATCTGTTTAAACAGCCCCCGAGAGGCAAGTGATTCTTTTTTCTGGGAGGAAAGAAAGAAAACAAAACTTGGAAAAATTATCCTGGCAAATAAAAAAAAGGCTTTCCAGGCTTCGGTAGGACAATAAACTTAAAGTACATAAAGTATTAAAAAGTAAAAGTACTAAATGCAGAGAGACGGTCCACACTTCAAAATTATTTCAAAATGAATTTGAATTTTTCAAAAAGAAAATCTGTGAAGCTGGAACCATTTCCGTCAATCATCTGATCAATTAATCTAATTGGCTCCACTTGTATAAACCCGTATGAGTAGTTTTAATCTCCTTATATGTTTTGTCTGCAAAAATCTAAACGTGGAAAGTCATTAGTGACTAAAAACTGTCAGACTACTGTCGCGGAGTGAGAAGTGAAATCCTCTGAACTGTGGTGAAGTAGAAATATAAAGTCTTATGAAAAGGAAACGTGTTTGTGGCCTGGCGGCTTTAAACCGCTGGGAGTTAGTGTTATTTTCACTGTTGATTTGTGCTTTAAGACTTATTTCATCACTGCAACCCATTTCCCATCTCACCTGAGCATCCTCCCGCAGGTCTGTCGCCTCCTTCAGGGGGGCGCTGGCCGGTTTGAAGCTCTCATCCACCACCTTGATGCCGGTGTGCCTCAGCGTGACGTACTCCCGCCCCCGCCTCCCCACCCTCCTCACCGACAGGCCTCGTCGCTGGGCCTTCCCGCCTCCTCGCCTGTTGGTGACCGCCACGTGGACGAACAGGCTGGTGTGGGGTAAGGGGTCTCCCGCCAGGCCCAGCAGGGGCACATTACGGTAGCCGGGCTGAAGGCACTCAAAGGCCACGCTGTACTGGCCGATGAAGTCGTCTCCGATGTAGTCGTCATCCAACACCACGAAGCGCAGCAAGGCCAGCTCCGGCATGTTCACCTGGACACGGGACAAAGGAGATGAGATCGACTCGTGCTGCTGCGCACCGGGACAACAACAAAACCCCGGCCAACGCACAGCGCTCACTGCAGCCGCCTCGGAAGACTGAGGTTTTTATACTGAATTATACTGAATATGATTCTGATCACACTTTCTCTTTCTCATCAGAAGCTGATTTTCTGTCACATCATGTTTGTAAAGAAGGAACAAGACACAACATGTTGAAAACAAACAGCTCTACTCATGTGATGCAGATTCAGGCTTTAAGATGAAATGAAATCTGTAAGTGAAAGAGCAAGAACCACTGAGCTGATGATCACGTGACGGTAAAAGCAGAGATTGTGAAACTTATCTAGAAATCCATAACAAATAAGATCGTGTCGTATGATTATAAGGCACTAAGAGGTGAGATTATTTTGTCAACTGCTGTTTCCTTTGGAGAGAAAAACCAGGCGGTAAACTGAAAAATGAAGACAACACTCGGAGTGTGGAAAACTGCAGTTCCTCTAATGGCCACTTGAGGCTGATCTGAATCCCCAAAGACTTCCATGTTAAAATGTCCAACTTTACTGCATTTGTTGTAACGACAAGAACATTGATCAGAGCACCTTTAAATTCCCTCCATGTTAACAGTTCAATTATCTGCACAGAATGCAACAAGGTTTACAGCTCGGCGGCTCAGCACCGCGCTGCTGAACACAACCTGCTTTCCGTCTTAATTACTTATTCCTTAGACAATCAAACCTGTTATTTACATCTCAGAATGCACAGCGCTAAACTGCATTCACTAGAATGAACGCAGCCCTGTTTGATTATCCAGGCATCTGAAAGTTTAATGTTTTGTCACCTGAGGAGGCGCCGATGCTCAGACGGCGTTTAAATGCGTGTCTACAGTATTCATCTGCTCTTGATTTAGAATCATTAAGTCAGCTGCTGTAAGGAGGGAGAAAAGATGCACTTCATTAAATGTTTACAACAGCGAAAGATGATCGATTAGTCACAATATTCAGCTGCGGAGTTCAAACAGCGATTCCTGGTTTTAGTGTCACTCACGGAGCCGTTCAGGCTCAGCATTAATGTTAATTACATGCTACAAAGAAAGAAGCGTCCTGCTGCTGCAGAGAGGACGTTTCAGATCACACCTTCAGAGAGCCGGACCTTCCCCTCGGCTAATAAGGCTGTAAACACCTGTACATGTCAGCACAGAGTGCACACACACACACACACACACACACACACACACACACACACACACAAATGCAGAGTAAGTGGGAGGCCGAATGAAGCTGGGAGTGTGTGTCTGCATATTCAGACAGTAAACAAATTACAATTTATCAGCTAATGTCTCTGTTTTTGTCTTCACAAAGCCCGACACACACATGCACACGCATAGATGCACGTGCACACACACATAGATGGACGTGCACACACACATAGATGCACGTGCACACACACATAGATGGATGTCTGTGTCCAGTTTATAGCAGAAAGCAACAACATCAATTTATCATTTCAAACGGAATGAAAATAAATTTGCCTCAAGCCAGTATATATATGTGTGCGTGTGTGTGTGTGTGTGTGTATGTGCGTGTGTGTGTGTGTGTGTGTGTCAGAAGGACATAAACTCCAGCAGCACAGTTGAGACATTGATTCCCTCCTGAATATTGAGATTACAGTTTGCATGTGTCTGAATCTGTCACATCTGTTTCATTTAGACGTCCGCTGTTATAAATGTTCTGAGGGAAACGAGGGGAAGGAAACTCTTTTTGTTCCACCCTGTGGTGAAAACATCACTTGTTGAAGGCGACAACAAAAACAACAGCAGGACAGGATTTATAATCATCAACCTCAGCGGCCGGATCCTCATTCAGGGACCGGCGCCTTCGAAGGACACGTCCTGCAGAGAGGACGCAGCGCGGCCTTCTCCTGGACTGAGGCGTTACGTTAGCTCACACACTGAAGGCTGCAGGTGCATGTACCCGTTTCATTAATGCTTCAGAGCAGCAGATTAGCAGCTGCATAACTAACCTAGCAGTTGTCACTATTACAAAGTTCCTGCCCACATGTTCAGGCTGTTTCGCTCCAGCACCAAAACCTGGTTTAGATTTTAGGTTCGACCGTGGGCCAGATCATTATGGGGTCAATGGTTTACAGGCACAGTGAAAACACATTACATAACAAGGAATCCAATAATATTATAGGCTATATAACAGGAAAACAATGAGTACTTTTATTTCCCATACTTAAGGTTTTTTTGACAACACTTCTGAACTTAAGAAGAATTTCGAATTCTGAACTTTTAATTTTTAAGTTACTGTAGAGCTGTTTTTACTAAAGTACTTTACCCTTCACAATAAGACGATCCTTATAAAGGATTTATAAATGGTTTATAATTAGGTTATTCATTTATAAATCATAAATAAACAAGTTATAACACAGTTTTCATACATTATTCAGGCTCACTATTTGGCGAGATCAAGTTAATACTTATTACTCATTAATCTTACTAAATATAGTTATAACTGGTAAAAGGAGCCTCAAAGTAACAGATTAATAAATGATCATGTGTTTTACACTTTGAAGTAAGGCTCCATGTTATTAGTTATGAATGTCAATAACTGATGAATACATGGTTGTAAAAATGAGATGAGGAAACGTGAAGGTGGAGGAGGGAGAATCAGAGGCGGTGGGACAAAGAATGGATGAGCAGTTCACCAGGTGAAGGAAGGTTCACACCTGTGTTACACCTGGATGATAAAGTCCTAAAGAAGAGACCAAGCATTTGAATGTTCATATCTGATCACCAGCTGTGATAACAGTGAGGACAGCTGCTCAGAGCATGCCGAGGTAAACAGGAAGAATCTGGTCACGTGATTTGATCATGTGATCTGCTGTAATTTGATCTGCCAGATGAAACGTTTTGACCATTAAGATGGAGACGCTGGTTCATCGTTAGTAACTGAACAAACACGTGATGAAGCAGCAGGAACAGACGCTGATGATGAACAGACATGAGGCTGAACAGTAGAGAGGAATGTGGGCTCACTATTTGGCAAGCAACAGGTCACTGCTGCCCTTTTTATCTAATGTGTTATAAACAGCTTATATATGATTTAGTTTTGACAAGCTAATTAATAACTAGTTATAAACCATTCATAAATCCCTTTTAAGGGTAGCCTTTTTGTGAAGATGTACCAATGCTTCTTTCACCATTGCGCCTGAACGCACCATTAAACAAGTGACAGGTCACTCTCGGGGCGGCGAAGAACACCTCGGACGCATCCTCAGAAATTTAAGGCCGAGGACGGCGCCGTCTCTCGGCTGCGTCCTCAGAGAACAGAACCCTGTCGACCTGTAAAGAGGTTTTTGGTCCTGAAGTGCAAAACCTGAAAGGAGGAGGCAGCTCCTGAACTGGGACACAGCCAGAGGGACTGCAGGTCTGACGCTGAGGTAGGAAATGGCATTTAGAAAAGATACGCTCCTGTTCATATAGGACTACCATACACTGTGCAGACACACTGAAGCTAGAGATATATTTTCTTATTATCAACAAATTATACAATAAAAAAGAATCATTTATCCGAGTAACAAGGTCTGTGTGATAGTTTACTCCTCTGTCGCTGTTGTTCAAAAACTATTAAAACATTGACTCAAAGATCAGCGATTAACACAGATCCTGTGGTTTATTTTTTAATCCCACACTCACCAACGCTCCAAATGTGAAAGCTGAAAATAGCTTCCACAAATGTACTCCTAAACACTACAGCTGTTTTAGCAGCTCGCTTAGCTTTTTGTTTTTTATTCTTTTTATTATCAAAACTCAATATTGGTGACCCGGTTTTAAAGATTTCAATCTTCAGTGACAGTACAGAAAAATGCCAGTGTTATGCTTCAACACGCACACGCACACACACACACACACACACACACCTTCAGTGACATGCAGGGCCACGTTAATGTCAGTGTTTCAATAATATGTGAGTGTGTTGTAGAAGAAGGCCGGTGATGGATGGAGGAGCAGAGAACATGTCACACTGACTGAACGAGGACTGGACTAAACCCCTTAGGCCTGGACTGCACTATTATAAAGAATATACTATACACCCCGTCTGTGTGTGTGTGTGTGTGTGTGTGTGTGTGTGTGTGTGTGTGTGTGTGTGTGTGTGTGTGTGTTAATGTGTCTCCACTCCCATGAGCTGTGAGTGAGTGTTGGGGAGAAAAGCTGAAGTTTCATGCATGGGCACGCCAGACAGACAGCTCCAGCAGACTGTGCATGTGTGTGCATGTGTGTGTGTGTGTGTGTGTGTGTGTGTGTGTGTGTGTGCATGTGTGTGTGTCATGACTCTGGTCTCTCTCTGCACTCTTTCTCAATTTTTCTGCAGCAGCCCTGTGGCAAAGCAGAGCAGCTCTGTGACAGTTAATTCAATTCTTCTTCCTCTTCTTCTTCTTCAGATGAGACAAAAAGGCACAGGACACTATCTCAGACTGAATCTCCCACATCCTAACATCTGGAATTGTTAGAGTCAAGTCATGATCTGGTATGATAAATGATGCTGTTTTCCTCTGGCTACAGATCATTTCTTATTTTACTGTGTGACCAAACAGTGAATGGATAAAATGAAATGAATGTTACGTAATACAAGCTTGCAAAAGAGAAAACATCTACATAAGCCCAGTTCAGACATTCACTCTTTATCCTAATCGCTCTTAATTTTCCAAAAAACCTCGGCTGATCATAAAAACACTTTAACTGATTTCAATATTTCTGGCTCAGGACAAAACAACATGTTTTTTAATGTTATGTGTTTGTGTTTTTTGGTTTGTTTAGTGTAACCTAGTTTGTTAAAGTTTGATGTGTGTGTATTATATTGTCCACTGGTTATTTATGTCATGTTACTGTTCAATAAAATAAAAAAATTACAAGAAAATTTACATTACCCACAATGCAACTTGACTGCTGACAGTTCAGTCAAAGACAGAAGGTGTGTTATGCTAGCATAGCAGCTAACCCCAGATCTTTTCCCCAGATTTCCTCTTTACTGTAGATGATCATCCATCATGTCTCTCAATCTGCTGTCACACCCACGTTACTGTGAACACACTCATGAGTGCAGACGGCTGAGGCAGCAGTTTTCACCAGGGCTTCGGAGGATAACTACATCCAGTGTGTGTGTGCATGCGTGTGTGTGTGTGCGTGCGTGTGTATGTCGAGGAAGTGTGTGCTGATGTGGCTTCCCAGCATTTGAGCTTGGTCACTGTGTCAGAGCCCGCAGGACAAATGATTAAGATTTATGAGCGCCTGCCTCAACAGGCCGATACAAACACTTAACCAAACAGCGTGACCTCGACTGAGCCTGAGTCTGATTGTGCGCCGCTGTATTTACACTCCTGTTTTTATTACATATGTGTTTCCTTATATGCGTGCACGGCCCTCCAGTTCTCCACTCAGCCTCAGGTTAAAATCCTCAAGGCTAATGAGAGTCCAGAGTTTTATTAAAGCTCCTCCAGTGTAAAGGTCTGTGTCCATGTGTAGTGTGATTATAGATCAGCTCTAGCTTCTATATTAATACTGTGAAAGTATCAAAGCCTCAGTCCACAGAGAAATGCACACAGCCTGTATTCAGAAACTGAGCCTTAAAACCAGCCGTCAGGACTTCTGGAACTTTGTGATGTCACAACAAAGCAGTCACCAAGCCCCGCCCACCTGGACCCACCATCCAAACCTTGCAGGATTTGGTTTCTCTGAGTGTTTTTACCTGAAATCTGCTTTATCTTTTATTGGATGACTCAGAAAACAGTCAGCCAATCAGAAGAGAGGCTCAGAGCCTCCTCTCTTCTGATTGGCTCACCGACCTGTTGTTACTTGAGCTGCAGAGAGAAGCCTGAGAGAGGAGATGTAAAACTACACTGAGATGGTTTTTGGTTCTTATAACCACAAACATATCTTCAGCTTAAAGCTTAAAGAAATCAGGACTGGGGTATTTACTGATGAATTTTATGTCCAGAATAAAATGTGAAAATGTCTTGAGCTAATCAAACCAAAAACACATTAAAAAAACAGGAACAGGAAGTGCTTAAATGCTAACTAGGTTAATTTCCGGGTTTTAGGACTCATTCCTGCGACACTCTATCATCTATGAAACTCTTTTTGACAGCAACATTTGCCGTGTCTGTCAGTGTTGATGATGGATGAGGTCCGGCTGCAGACATCATAGATCTTGATAAAGTGTTTCTTCGTGAGCTCGTTGGCGTGCGCCACAGAAGAAAAGCCATTAGCAGCCGTGATGTGCAGCACCATTTCCTGTCAGTCACCAGAATGACATTTGTTTTGATCCTCCCCCCTCCCCCACACGTCTGAGCATTGTTGACGACCTGTCAAACAAACGAATCACCTGTCGGTCCGTGTGATTTTACCGTCACAACATGTTGTTTGTTGTGTTCACAGTTTGTTTCAAGTCAGTTGTTAGAGCTTTTAATAAAAAGGTAAAACTGCATCACTCTTCTTCTTTGGTATTAAAAGCCTGAACATTGAGTTATATTATAAAATATGAAATAATTACATCATTGATTCCCTTATTGCAGAGTGGCAGTGGTTACATTAGTGTCACACGGTCTAATGATGCATTCAACCTTATGTCTGCCTCCTGCAACGAGCCGATGTAATCAGAGTCAGATATTCTTTTGATTACAGGTGTCACACAAGTCTTATTGCGACGTTTGTGAAGGTGCATTATGTCACACACACACACACACACACACACACTCATCAGAGTTGATGTGACCGCAGACAACATATCAGTTGTGACGGCTTGTCATCACGGCTCAGCCACAATAACACAGGAGTCTGTCAGCAAGGGGTAAAAGAAGCCAAATCAGCAACACCGCGGGCATCAAATCCCATCTCCTATAATAAATTCAGTGCAGATGTAAGTCTATTCATGGGAGCACCTCATTTAAATCCTGATGGTCCTGACCCCCCCCCATCACCTTCAATGAAGCACCTCGGGCTCTATTTTCATGCAGGTGCAAACCAGACAGACGCAGAGTCAGACGGAGAGACTTCTCCAAAATCACATAAGCCTCTTTTATGTTGTTGACATTTTCCTCTTTCGTTTTCATAAATGCACATTAAAACACAATTTTATGCAATAAAAACAGAGTCTGTGCCGCGGCAGATTAATGCAGGATTCAATAACGTCATCTAAAATACGCTTCAGCAAAACAAATGCATCAACTACTGTGTTCCTTTTTTATGTGTATATATTATATTGATATTGGAGGAGACCTCGGAGGCCGTCCTGAGTTCTCAGCTTGTTTTTCTTTAGAGAAAATCTCCAAACAAACAACTTAGATTAAAAAAAGAAAATTGAAACAATATTTTCAGTCAGTAAACAGGATTATTATGAGGAGCTGTCATGCAGCTGTTATGTAAATGGCTTAAACAGGCTATTGCTTTTCCCACTATTAAAACATACCCGAGTGAACGCAACCCTTTAAACACTTAACCCATTTTCAAGATTTTATTTTGTGCGCAGTATAATGAGTAGGATGTCCGTGTCTGACATATAATATTAATTGATAAAAGGAACTTGGAGTTTGTCCTGTTAAGTGTGTGGAGGATATTATCTTTTTCATGACTCTGGATCTCCATGAGGAACTCAGGAAACACAACCCAAATCCACCTCCTGTAGCAGGTGATACCACGACAGCAGGTAAGAGCAGGACCAGAATCACAGATGTCAATACAGATATTTATCATTTTTATTGCTAAAAGGCCATCGTGTAAGGGAGATAAATAGGTCAGGACTTATTTGGTGACTGGAACATATAATTATTATAATATTATTATATTATTATAATTATTATATTATAATTCATGACTTAAAAATGCGACTGAATTTTAATAATTTGCCAAACATGAGGCATTTATTTTTAATATTCTCTGTTAATTAACTTAATCAGGTGCATGTTTAAACACAAGGCAGTTTTAAACGAAGCAGAGCTGCACTAACAAAAACTGTCATGTGTCCAGGATATGAACCAACTTGTGATGGATCCTTATTTTCTATCATTCAATACTTTATATCAGAACTTAGTCGCCAAAACTGACCTGCACTTGAAACTGGAGCTTATGTTTACATTTGCCAAGTTTCACAATATCAATAAAGTTATAATGGAAATAATGGCAGTTATAAATAGACAAACCATCACCGGCTGTGAGAGTCTATACAGAGGAGTAAAGGGTCTTACTTGAAACTCAAAGGTCTCGTCGAACAGCGGGTCGTCCTGGTTCTGAGCCGCGGTGCGCGTCCGCTGTTCGGCGCAGTCAGCTGGGACACCGTGCAGCTCCAGAACCACATACGGGTCAATGACCTCGCCCTTGGCCCCCGATCCCTGAGGCTTGGGCAGGTTATGGGCACTGATAACCTGCAGAGTCAAACCGCAAAGTAAATTCACGACGAGTTGATATTTGAGAGAAAAATAAAATACAATATTGTCTATTGTGTTTAAGAGGTTATAATAGGTCCTCCGAGAGGTGCTACGTCTTCAGGGCAGACTGGACGCTACAGTCGCTAGCTGGTTAGCATGCTAACTCCAGTAGAAGAAAAGACGTGATAGAGACAACAGTTAACATTAGTGTTTCTCGTCCACCTCTGCAGACAGCTGTTGGTGAGTAAAGGAAAGAAGTTTGATTCTGAAATCACAACGTTTTCTTCTAGACTGGTAAGTAAACAGATGCTAATGCTAATGTTAGCTATGTAGCAGTAGCAAAGCTTACAAATTGCTCCTTTAAAGGATATGTTTGTCTTAAAGCTATACTCACATGCCTCTGTGTACATGTAGTTTTAAAAGTAAAAGTACTTGTTTTACAGAAAACCAACTTATATATCATAATAAATAATATTAATACGGATTAAAGTGAATATATTAGCAGAATTTTATTGTTGTAGCTGCTACTGCTAACTACTTCCCAGTATGTACAGCTAACTAGTTTAGTCGAGTGGTTCCCAACCCAGGGTTCGAGCCCCTCCAAAGGGTCACAAGATAAATCTGAGGGGTCGTGACACGATTCATGGGAGAGAAATTTAGAAAATTGAATCATTTGAGAGATTTAGGTGGAAAAAGTCTTTTTGATGGAACTGAAAACAGAAACAGAAAACACCTGAAACACGACAAGGAGACACAACTACACACCAGCATGAGGGGGCTGAACGGCAGTGGAGTAGAAACATCCAGAGGTGGAAAATAAAAATACTCAAGTAAAGTACAAGTACTTTGATTTTCTGCAGTACTGCCCTTTATAAACAACAGAAGTAACGTGTGCACCTTGATGCGCAGCGTCTGCGGCGGGACTCCTGGCACACACCCCTGTGTGTGGGCACTGAAATACGACACCTCGTCCCTCATCACAGCGGGTCGGAGAACGTAACCACACCCTCCGTTCTGCGAGAAGCGCCCTCGGTGAAGGTCCAGCATGGCGCCGGGGGTCTGCTGGTTCAAGGCCACGAGCTGGACCCCTCCTTTCCAGTATCCTTGTGGATTCGGGTTACTGGAGTCCAGGCGCACAGAGCTGGGTCGCACCCTGGTTAGGGTGCGCTTGGTGAACATGACGAGGTCCTCTGGGCTCTCGCTGGTCAGCCGCCCGGCCTCTCCCTCGCCCAGGGAGCACAGTGTCCAGTAAGGCAGCTCGGGAGGCATCGGCGTGCTGGGGGAGGAGGGACTGCTGGGGGGCGACTGCTGCTGACCCTGTTTGTGACTCGCTCTCTGGGCGTAGAAGCTGCGGCTGCCGGTCCGAGCGATCGCCACCAGGTCCGACAGCTCTTTGTGGAGGCGGAGCTTCCGGGGTTGAGAGGGTGGAGGCACCACTAAGACCACGCCCAGTTCCTCCTCACCGGGGATGGTCATTCGCCGTCCCGCCAAAGGCCCTCCTCCTCCTATCTCCTCATCCTCCTCAGACACCTCCCCATCAGAGCCGTTCTGCTCCGGGGGCAGCTTCTTCCCCACGAGCAGGATGCGTCCCTTCAGCTGCTCGGGGGAGGGTAAGGTGGTCGCTCGCCCCCCCAGGCTGACAGGTAGGGCCTCTGGAGTGTAAAGGCGGGAGCCGAACACTTTCTTCAGGTGCTGCGCCATGGTGCGCTGCTGGGCCGGAGAGCAGCGCTGACACAGGTAGACCAGGAGCGGGTACTGAGAGGTCAGGAAGGCGTACTTATTGACCACCTCCAGAGCCGAGCGGATGGTCACAGGTGCGTGGTGGTGGTGGTGGTGGTGGTGGTGATGATGGTGGCGGGGGATGTCCGGACCGTAGTCGACTCCGAGGAGAGGCTCCCCCTCCGGGCCGTCAGTCACCCCCAGCTCCAGGCAGCGACAGCCGGTCTGCAGCGCCTTCATCAGCCCTCCCAGGTCAGCTCGGCCGTGGACCTGGTCGTCCAGCAGGTAGGAGCGGTACGAGGTGCTGAGGGAAAAACCCAACGTTACACACCAACACAAACAAATCCTGCTGTGCAATTACATCCAACAGCGTCAGTGACGTTTACATCCACCAAACACACCTGACGTAGTAGTGGGACAGAGGCAGGTTCATGTCCTGACACACCCCCAGGTGCTCCGGGTCGAGCAGCTGACACTCGGGCGACTGCAGGTAGCGAGCGAATCCGTCCAGACCCAGCAGCCCCCTCTCCCTGCCCTGGGCCGACGGCTCGTAGCGCCTCAGCAGCTCCCAGCAGCCCTCGGTCGTCGCCAGAGACAAACCCTGCTCCGTCTCCAGGAAGAGGCGGAGGTCCTGAGGGTCCAGACACTCGCGGTCCTTGGAGAGCTGCACCAGCAGGAAGTAGACGTCGGGCCGGGTGCAGAGCTCGCAGAACGCCTCCTGGAACTCCTCGCGCGTCACGTGGGAGGTCAGTTTCTCTTTGCTGCGCTGGATCTCCTTAAAACGCAGACGCACCTGCAGGAGGAGAGAAGAGAAAGTGGAGGGGGGAGGAGGAGGAGGGTCTGATGAGAGCTGGACGGTTTATTGAGCCAGAGATGAAGTGAATTAATCAGTCAGCATTAAGCCCCATTCATTCAGCCGAGCAGGCAAATTTGATTAAACTTCAGTTATCTTCTTTGAATAAGGATATTAAAGTGACCCACATTAAACAACACAATGTCCTAATAATTTCCTCCCAATAACCAAGTCTCTGTCTTCTCTCCATCTCCTCCTTTCATCTTTTTCTTTTGGTCTGCTTCCTCGTTTTCTCTCTGTTCTTTTATCTTGTTCCAAGTGGGTAAAAATACTCAGATTCATTAAAGCTCCCCACGCAAGAAATCCCTGAGCAAATCTTTTATTCACTTTCTGTGTTCAGTCTGTCTCTCTGACACGGCAGGAATCACACACAAAGACACAAACACAGACAAACATGTGCATGTGACATAAAGACTATTGAAACTCTTTTATAAGTTATATTTTGGGGGATTTTGCCTTTATGACAGTGACAGAGAGATAAGACAGTTGTGGGGGGGGGGGGTGACATGGCGGACATGGTGGACCAGCGTCAAGAAGCAAATAGTGATATTTTCATGCAGGAATGTCTTCACCATGACGATCATGATGTTTAAATATCCACAGTCCAACATGTTAAAGTAGGAACTTGTGTTATTTCTGATGATATAAGAAGGACGAGTGAATGATGAAGTAGAAATTACATTTATTTCATTGTGTTGCAAACTGAGTAAGGACCTGGTTCATGGACGTCACAGAGCAGTGATGAAATACGTGTTGAAAGTCCCACGACCCTTGAACACAGCAGAGTGTCCACAGTTGAAGTTTCACAGTTCACAGAGCGCTGCAGGAATGAGACCTAAAACCTGGGATCAGTTAGCATCTTAGCGCTTCCTGCCCTGAATCATGAACATTTAGCTCAGAGCTAAATCAAGCTACAAGATGAAGTTCAGTGGTGGTGATGCTGAAGTCATGTGACCGCGGTGCCACTATAGCTGAATAAAATAAAATATATTAAAATAAAACATGAAAGTGGTTTCATTAGTGAAGATGATCCTGCTGAACAAAACCTGAAAAGTCAGTATCTTCAGCTGGGATTTATTAAGGGATTTAAAAGGATTCAGATTTGATTTCAGACCGCTCAGCCCAGGCCTCCCTCTCTGGTATCATCTCATCGCAGGTTGTCAGGACTCCTCTCACCTGTCTGAGCCGATACAGACGTCTGTGTTTCCACGCTCTGTGTGTGCTGCTCAGCACTCAGCAGGCGAGACAGGAGGAAAGCGAGAGTCAAAACAACAAATCTGTTTACATTTCACGTTCTGCTCCGAATACGGGAAGGAAGCAGCGGATCAGGCGGCACGCCGCTCCTGCTGAGGCTGCCGTCACCTGACACACGGTCATGATTACGAAGACGTTACTCCAGCACATGATGCTGCGATTCTTTGCTTTCTGACGGAACAGATGAATATCTGCCGGGTGGCTGTGCTTCAGCTTTATGTGCGTGAAACAAGCAACACGACAAAACTGTACTAATGGCTCAATTTTTTATTTATGACACAAGAAAAACTGAAAATATCAGCAGAGCTCATTCGGGTTAATTGGATTTAAATTTTCCTCTAAACAACAAAACAAGAATCTGATGGAAGTGCAACACAAACACTATTATTATATTCTTGTGCAGAATCAGTAGCTCCTTTGCATTTCATTTAAATTTGCTCTTCAATATCTATCACAGGAAGCGTTTCCTCAGCTGGGGTCACAAAGGGCCTCGCTGTAACTGCAGCCAGACTCCCAACAGCTTTTCTTTTTTCTTGGTGCGTCAGGACATGACGTCAAAGTTTAGACTTTCCTGCCTCTTCTAAAAACAGGTCCATTTTTTTATGAAAACTTAATGACAAAGGTTCATCTGCAGCTGGAAAACCTTCACACCAAGATGGAAAAGATTTCTGTCTTTCTGACTTCTGACACCTGTATTTTACATTTACTACACTTGATGTTGACTTTAAATGTGTCCTCAAAGGCGAGAGGATTCTCCAGTAGCTCTGCGTTTGTTTTTAAACCTACACTAACTGATTTTCAGGCCCCCGGGGGAGACAGAGGAAACAAGCTGCTGCCAGGCTTTTAACACCATCAAACAGATGGTCACACACTGTCTAACACCTCCTTTAACCTCCCTGCGCTGCACGGCGTCCTGTTAATTTTAGAATCCATTTTAAAATTTTAGTGCTCACTCTCAGAGCCAGGCCTCAGAATATATTCTGCACCCCGAGCCGAGCCCTGAGGTCCTCCGCCCCGGGTCTTCTGAGTTTACCACGAACACGCTCCAAGGCCCAAAGACATTTTATGCTATGTCGTTATTATTAATATTTTATGCTTTTGTCGTTTATCTGTTTTCCTCTTGTATATTTTACCTTTGCTTTTATTGGATGTATTATTAATTCTCTCATTTGATTTTGAACCACTTTGTGACGACTGGTTGTAAAACAGTTGCCATGATCTTTCATGTGGAGTTGAGTTTGTCTCCACCTGATGTTTTAGCTCCGTGTTTGTTCTCCACCAGCTGCTGAGGAGAATATCTGAGTCTTTACATTCACTGACGAGCTTCCTCCATCTGAGGAGATATCCTCTGTGTTCATCACCGTGAGCAACCACTCCCACATCCAAGCTGTCATGTGATGAATTGTTGATTTTAGCTTTTTTAGATTTTGTTCACGTGCATGAAAGTGTAAGATTCACAGCCGCCCCCCCCTCCCTCACCTTTGCTTCCTTGATGCCGGGGCAGAGTTTACAGATGGTGGCGACCGCCACGTCCTCGGACACGATGCCGTAGCCGTCTTCGTCCACCTGGGCGAACTCCGCCGCCAGCCACTCGCTCCTCATCTTGCTCCCCAGGCTGCCCTCTACCGACAAACCCCCTCCCTCGCTCAGCACTCCCACTCCTCCGCCACCTCCCCCGGCCCCGCCAATCACAGAGGGGTGGGCCAGCAGGTAGCGAAGGCCTGTCACCCAGATGTTGGCCACATCTGCGGACAATGCAACCAAGTCCAGAGACTGCAGGGAGGGGCAGATTAGAGACGGATTATTTACTGTACGTTAACACTTCATGAACATGATGATGTAACTTTATCACACGCTTCCCTCCTCACCTGATACTCATCCCCATGTATGATGGAGAAGGCCGCCTCCTCCGCCAGGTGTTCAGACAGAGGGCCGTTATGGAGGAAGGTCTCGGTGCTCTTCCCGGTGCGGACCTCCCGGATGCTGGAGACGTCGAGCCGAGCCCGGTCGCCGTCCTTCTTAGACGGCTCCCAGCGCAGGCAGCTCAGGTCCGGGTCCAGCGTGTAGAAACGACAGTATACCCTGGAGTTGGGCCGGATCTTCTTCAGTTCACACCCTCCCTGCATGAACGCCAGGCAGTCTGCGGCGCTGCTCACCTGGGGCGGAGCATCAACAAGAACCTCATCATCCATGTTCAGTTACACAAGGAAGTTTGTTAATTAGCTGTTAATTATTTCCCATGTACCTTCTTCTCTGACGGCATACTGCTGAAGGACACGGTCTTCTTCCTGCCGCCGCCCACCTTCTGGACTGAGGGATCCTGGGAAAAGACAGACGGCCAAGAGGTCAAAATGAGAAGAAGAACATTAAGAGGAACAGCCGTACCATCACAGCACCAATCCAAAGCTAATCGTAGGCTAAATATGTCTGTAACACTTTATTTTATAGGCTGATTCCAGCTGATTTCCTGGAAACCTTCCTCATAATCTCCAAGAAATTAGCTGGTAATGAATTAGCAGTTAATTACTAAGATATTTCCAGTATTTCAGTTTGTTACTAATTAAAAGGGAAATAGAGAAAATGTTGGTGCTGCTACAGTTTGTTAGTGAAAACACATGGATATTTCTTTATTTTGTTAAAATGCAGGAAAAAACGACTTATTGCTTGAAAAACAAACTAGATGTTTACGAGGAAATCTGGAAATCATTTAATGATTTTATACGATATGGAGACGCAGGAGAAGTCAGGAAAAGATGCTCGAAGAATCAAGTTGTTAAAGGACTCGCTTCACGTTGACACTCAGTATGAATCTTCACAATCCTTTAAAATAAAACTCACAAATCTAAGAAATCCATATTAAGACTGTCTGTGTCGCCGAGTTCCCGCTTTATATTTCACCACATGGACACTAACACATTAATATTCCTACAGTTTAGAGTAAAGATTTAAATAGATTCAGTTTCCATCAGGCTCTGTCTGTAAACTGTGTAAATGTTTTCGTGTCACATCCTCAACATTCTTGGTCTTGAGGGTAAAAACTTAATAAAAGTAATAATGAAGTTGTGGTTTGGATCTGGACATTCTGGGATGTTTTCGGAGCTTTTCTCTTTCTCTCTGGCTTCGTCAGCGCAGAGGATTCACACACATCCACTGAGAATTTGCTTTTATTTTCTCAAAGTCTTCCTGATCATCGCTTCCTTATTTAGCCGTGCGAGGTCGGCTCACAGGAAGAGGTTTTCACATGCAGGGGTGGAAGCTCTGTGCATCTGTAGGTTTAGTACAGAGGATAAGAATTATTATAATTATTATTATTTTTACCACTTATTATTTAAGTAAGACTTGTGAAAAAAAAGTGTGAACCCGACGCCTGAAAATTTAACATTTAAGAGTGTTTTCAAATGTCGGGAAGGAGCAGAGGAAGGAGGTGATTTCACACGTAGAACAGACATTTCTTTGTCTGTGAATGACTTTGTGGCGAAGAGAAGCAGCTTCTGTTCATGAGTCCGAACAACATGAAATATTTCTTTATTCGCTTTATAACGAGCCTTTATGGTCATTTCTCCATTTGTCACGACGACTTTAAATATTGAGTTTTAATAAGGTCAGAAGTAAAAAATATTATTGGTTAATTTAACAATCATTATTATTGCTTTACATATACTGCAGTAGGCAAGGTAATTATTTATGTGTTAATATATATTTATTCATATATATTTATAATTTTATCTATGCAGCACCGTTCAGACACAAGGCAGTTCAAAGTGCTTTACAGAGGCATGGAAATACATTAAAGATAGAACATTTAAATAGCATTTAAACACAATAAAAACTCATTTGAACAAATAAAAATAAAAGTATTTGAATGAGTCATGTCAAGATTGCATAAAATCAGGTTTTAGAAGAAGTGCTGCAGTGATGAACGACATCAACAACCAGAAAATACACAAGATTAAAAATACGTTGACGTGATGTTTGACGCTCTGATTGAAATGAGCTGACAGATCTCAGGTGTTCAGGAAGCTGGTTCCACAGGTGAGGAGCACGGAAACTACGAGCTGCTTCACCTTTGCTTGGTGCTGATCCTGGGCACACCTGAGTGAACCTGTCCCAGGTGACCTGAGGGGTCTGGATCATCAGAGCGCTCAGGTGTGTGGTCGTTTGGCGTGCTGTGTAACGCGGGTGTTTTTATCACCTCTACTTTATCTTCAGTGTTTTTCCTTCCACGTTCAAGGCGCTTTTACCTCTGGAGCCGTTTCAGATAGCGAGATAGCTTTCACTGCAAACACACCTAATTGAGTTTATCAGTGCAGGATATCGGTACAAACCAAACAAGCCGGAGGAGGGAGAGGCCTGTTCACAGGTGTAATTACTGCTGTCATCTCGGCTCAGACCGTCACAGCTCGTTACAAATCAGCGGAGGGAGCTATTACGGCGGCCATCAGTGGAAATCCCGATGCTGCGGCGCTAATGAAAGCTAACATTGACATTTTGCTCACCGAGCAGAGATGAAGCTGCCAGTCAGTCTGTGAGTAGCCGGAGGCAGCCGGAGGCAGGGGGCAGAGGAAACAGGACAGGTGCTGGATATGTGTAGGACAGATTAACCCCAACACTCCTTCACCACCTTTAGAGTCTGCAGGTACCAACCCTGTTACACTCACATTCATTCATCATTTCCTCAGTTTATATCATCTGGTGCATATTGTTGCAGGAAGTTGAGAAAAATTCCCATCACGGTTTCCCCCAGACCCCAAGCTGACATATTTTAATTGCTTGCTTTGTCTAAAAAAAAAAAAAAACCCCAAAGATACTGAGTGTACTATTGAGAGTCAGTAACTGTTCACATCTGAGCAGCTGGAACGAATGAATTTCTGCTTCAGAAATGACTTTCAATAAATGTGTGTGTGTGTGCACTTATTTATAATTTGGGAGAAGTGTAAAAACTACTGTCGGCATCGAACACAGATACAGAGCGAATGAAGATCTGTTGTTTTCAACCTCGTTTTACAGCTTTTACAAGGAATTCTCAAAAATGAAGAAAAGTCTTAAAGTATTGAGTTTAACAGAAACAGAAAATTAGGATTTATCAACTACAGACGTGTATTCTGCAGCTCTGTGAACCGTCCACATCCTGTAAAGCACAAAGAGGATCTGCCCACGCTAAATCTCCTGCACCAATCACAGACGGACACACTGAGCTCATATCTGATGAAAATGTGTCCAGATTTTTTGAACATCTGTGTTTGTTTTTTTGTTTTGTTTTTTTTAAGCTTAATACCCCCAAACACTTTATTGTGCAGCACAGTAACAACACTTTCTCTCCTCATGCAAACTGCAGCGCACTCACTTTATTAGGAACGTCGGCACATGCAATCATCTAATCAGCCAATCATGTGGCAGCAGAGCAATGGATAAAATCTCGCAGTTTAAAATAAAGTGCTTACTTTTAGAGTTATTTCTAGTTTCAAATCTTAGCAGTCGCAACCATCTGAAGACTGATTGCTACACCAAGCTATCCCAAGATTCATTGCACATTGCCAGTAATGAAAATAATATGGCAGCAAACAACAGAGAGAGCGAGAGCCTGAGGATTATACTTTTAAATGTCAGTGTTGGGTTTCAGCTCAGTTGATTACAAGCAGCGTCCTCTGAGGCTGAAAAATGGCTGCTCTTTGCCCAGTTTTGGGGGGGGGGGGCGGAGTCAGGTGCTGCCAAGATGGTGACGGCAGAGCAGCTCACTCTGAGCTTCAAAAGCGCTCTCAGAAGCCTGTGGGAGATGTCACAGAGGCTGCATCCATCTTTATTTACAGTCTATGGTTGAACAGCAAACTGTTAAAAACTGTTAAAAACCAAGGGCCTTGAAACCTCAAGGTTTTGTAAAAAAGAAGTTGTCACGGTTGCTAGGCAACAGGAGCCACACTCAGGGTGGGCACAGCTGGTGATGCAAAGCGAAAATCCTCCATAGACCAGACCGTCTCATTTCGTTTCGGCCTTCACGGTCTACGGCGGCTTTGTCCTCGGACGGCGCCCCTGAATCCGTCTCGCCTCGACCTCGCTCACCGTCTCGAGCCGCGTCATTGGCTGAGGAGCATCAGGTGAGATGATTTACAACGCATGCGACTCCCTCAGCCTCACCACCAACAACCAACAGTGTGGTTACACCCTGAACATTTTGTCTATTGTTGATATCATTTGTAAGTGACACAGAACATGATTCATCGCTGAACAAGGAGATCCATGTGAAAACCTCCCGTCGCTCACAGCTGAACTATTGTCCACACAACATGAATTAACAAGCCGACTGACAAATTCACTTCCTGCACGCTGACAAACCACACACTCAGCGTTATTAAATCAACATCTAAACCGTCACACATCCAGATGCAGCGCACCTTTTAAAAGCCTCCTTTTTTTTTTTTTAAGCTCCAGTTGTTACGCAACAGCAGAGAGGAAAAAAGTTCATCAGACTCTTGAGGCGGTCTGCAGTCCACGCAGGGTCGACAGGGACACGAGGTCTCATTCAGACCGCAGGATTAGCTCCGCTGAAGAGAGGCTGCGTTTGAATGAGCTCCGGTTCAGGGTGAATGAATCAGGGCAGCAGCAGGTGGACTGAGGCGTCATTTCACCTGGGGATGTTTTCAGTTTCAAGTTTCAGTTTGATTTCCTCGCAAAAATCTCTGTAAACTCAAACATTACTGTTCAGCTGAGGAGAGGAGAGGTCACATCAAGTGTTACTGTTTTAATACTATTTTTATTAGACTAATTCCATAATATGTTATTTATGAATATATAAACACAGGGATTAGCCTTCACATATTTACATTTTTATTTTATTTCATTGTATTTTATTTTATTTTGAAGGAGCTCTGACTTCTGGTTCCTTTTTCACCTTGGTAACAAAAGTTTCACCACTGTTGAGTAACTGGAGCTTTTTGCTGCTTTTACCAAAAACCGTTTGTCTCCGTTTTCTTCTTCACTGTCTAAATTTAGCAGCATTTTCATGTTAAGACTGTTGCTCATTGACCCCATTGACCATATGTTCACTGTGTCTCCTCGACTATTAAATATTCTATTGAATGAAGAGTATTTTATCAGAGATAAAACTCAACAACATTTGATCGTGTGGGGACAGAAAATAACTGAGCTTAAAGTTTCACTCTTGAACTTTTCCATTAATCATCTGACGACCCCTCAGACTTATCCGGTGACCTTTTGATGGGGCTCGACCTCTAGGTTGGGAACCACTGGACTAATCTTTAAAACTGCTTTTATTTTTAATATGTCAAGTTAATTTAGTTTTTACAGTAACACGACTTTTACTTAATGACAATTTAAGATGCAGGACTTTTACTTGTAATGGAGTATTTTCATATTGTTTGTGTTTTAAAGGATCAACTTCATTAAACAGGTGGAAATAAGTTTAAACTCATTCTGAAATTCACTTTGTCCTGAGGACAGAACAAACACAGCAATGATTACCTCAGAGAATGAGAAGTGAGGGAATGACAGAGAGAGAGAGAACGAGCTGAAAATCGTTCCCTCGTCCCTTCACTACACAAACATATATTGATTTCCAATTCCAATATTCCCACAGTTCCCAGCTCACAGCGGCATCGGGGTCAGAGTTTCCAATAAAGGCTGCCGGCTTGTTTCTCTTTACTCACGTAACCGTCCCACAAAATGTCTTTTTTATTAAGTTGGTCAGCGAGGAGGCCGGACAGACGAGCTTAGAGAAAGCAGGTCAGCGGGTATTTAG
>NW_019525035.1:167413-170294 GCF_002814215.2 Seriola lalandi dorsalis | reverse complement strand
GGGAAAACCCTGCTGTGTTCACATTACATCACTCACTGGAAAAACACACACTATTCATAATTGCCAAATGCCACTTTAAATAAAAACAATCTGTTTTTATCCATTAATGCAAAGAAAAGTCAGACTGAGATGAAACTTCACTTTGAAGTCCTACATGAAAACTTTTTTTTTTTCTTTCAGTTCAAACATTAGTTTCCTCTTTTCTCAACATTTTCCTGAACGAAACAAAAAACACCAAAAAGAAGCTGGAGGGGAAAAACCCCGAAAACCCCAAAACACGGGCAGCCACGGACTCTCTGGCTGTGTCAGTGATGCTCTGGACATTAGGCAACGCTGTTGTCGTCATTATTCCCGTGTGTGTGCACATGTTGCATGTTGCGGCCGCCGCTCTGACATCTCGGTGCCTGACACACGATGTCATCCAGGAAACTATGGCCACATCCTCCTAAAGCCTTTAATGCAGCGCTCTGTTTGGCCTAAAAGGACATCTATCAGTTATAATCCACAGCCTGCATTAAGCTCCTTCTCCCTCTCTCTGGTTTGTTTTACTTCTACGCTCTCTTTAGCTCTGATTTGATCATTCTCTCCATCACCGAGTCGCTGCCAGAGGAAAATAAATAAATAAATAAAAGAAATCGCAGCACAGATGGAGAGACGGTGAAGAGAGAGAGAGAGAGAGAGAGAGAGAGAGAGACATGGGACCAAAAGCTTCAGGGAAAAGAGAGGAGATGCTAGAAAGGTCAGACGAGCAAATTAAGAGAATGGGTTAAAAATGAAAGGACGCCTTAAAGCGCAGATGGAAAAAAAAACAAACACAAAAAAACAAACTGCACAGACAGAAATAAATAAAAAAACATGGAGCACAAAGGAGCAAATTGAATGAAAGACGAGATGAGAGATGTGAGGACTGAGATGCAACAAGTGGGGAGGCAGAGAGCAGCAGCAGAACAATAAGTCATTGTAGTGAACAGGCATGGACAGCAGATCAGTGTAAACTGTTCAGCCTGTCGCACACACACTTCAGAGAGACAAACAACACAGCAGAGACGTGCTGTTACACGTCCCACCACAGAGAGAGACAGAGTTTTATCTTTTAACCCTGAAACATGCAAATATAAGGATCTATTATTTACTCATCTTCAACATGCTGAGGCATCAACATGTGGAAAATGGGTTAAAAACGTTGTTTTTCTAATGTTTTATGTTCGGAGCGCGAGGTCGACGCAGACCGAAGGTTTGTGTGATGGATGAGAATGACGGTGGGTGACGTAGTTTGTTCTGGTTCGACCTGCTGATGGCGCTGTTGCCTCACTGCGATTAAATACACACACACACTGACGAACATGTCTGTTTATGTTGTTATTTTGGAGCTGAGCGGCGTTCTCCTACTGATGATGATGATGATGATGATGATGATGTTGATTTAAAAGCAGAAGCGGAGCTCGCTCAGGCGACACGAGCTCTGAAGAGGTCGAGATATCGTCCAGTAAATGAGGGAATCTCATGAAGTTGCTGCTTTAAATAAGAAAGTAATTTTCCAGGTCAAACTTTCCAACTTGAGAAGCCAGAAGAAGAAAGAAGGAAGGAAACAGTTACAGCAGCACTGTGTGTAAGATACAACAAATATATCAGGTTTGGCTTCAATAAAAACACATTTATACAGAAATGTATTTTTTGTTTGTTCTGAAAAGTGTCTTTTCTATGTGTGGATGTAAATGTCTTTGTTGTGTCCTGCAGGTTTATATTTTATGCAGATTTAATAAACGCGCATCGTCCCTTTCAAGTAAATAAATAAACATTTAAGCATTTAACATCTAAGGTTTAAACGTGGTAAAAGTACAAAATATCAAAGAACAGATCCCGTCCAAAGAGCTCAGTGGGAAGTTTCCGAGGCCAGATGCTGAGTCGATGTCAGTCGTCATGGCAGCAGCAGCAACAGGAGCTGAGACTCTGACAAAGACGTGGTGCCGGTTCTGAGTCTGTTTGGATCAGCTGACAGACTGCAGCTGCTCCAGCGGGGGAGGAACCACAGAGCCCAGGTGTGGCAGGCGTTTTAAAAGAAAGGCTGTGAAGGTTGATTGTGAGACGAGAGGAAAAGTTCTGGAGAATGAAGTTCAGCAGCTGAGGAGGAGAAGAAAGACACGACCGTGACGAATGACCTCCGTCGTCTCCTCGCAGACGTTTTCTTGAGAATGAACCGAGGCTTTGATTCAGGTTTGATTAAGAATTTCAAGTCGAATTCAAGTCGAAAAACTGAGTATGGTGACGTTTCATTGCCACAACTTTCACACCTGAACAGTAGAAACCATTTCTCGTGATGTCAGGTGACCAACATTCAAGGTAAGGACAACGTCTCGTGCCAACGTCAATTTAACGTGGTTTAATGACAACACTTCGTAAAGCCGGTGTTGCAGCAGAGCGCCGCGGTGAAGACGGAGCTGAAGCGGAGGGCGAGGATCTCCACACGTAGCCGCTGCTTTGCCTTTCGATCCAACACTACAATGGCTGCTCTGGTGGAAGCGATCCAAATCCCCGTGTCAGCACTCACACTCTGCAGGAGGGGAAAACCCTGCTGTGTTCACATTACATCACTCACTGGAAAAACACACACTATTCATAATTGCCAAATGCCACTTTAAATAAAAACAATCTGTTTTTATCCATTAATGCAAAGAAAAGTCAGACTGAGATGAAACTTCACTTTGAAGTCCTACATGAAAACTTTTTTTTTTTCTTTCAGTTCAAACATTAGTTTCCTCTTTTCTCAACATTTTCCTGAACGAAACAAAAAACACCAAAAAGAAGCTGGAGGGGAAAAACCCCGAAAACCCCAAAACACACACACACACACACACTGTACACACTGTCCGCTCATTCATCA
>NW_019525035.1:157725-162393 GCF_002814215.2 Seriola lalandi dorsalis | reverse complement strand
TCTGACTTCAATCTAGTTGATCACTTCTTCTCTTTTCCCCTTTATCCTCCTTCCTTGCCCTTTTTTTCCCCCCGTCTCTCCCATTCCTCTCTGTTGCTCACCCTTTATCCTCCACCCTCACTCCTCTCCCCCTCGTCCTCCCCCTCCCTCCATCCTAGCATTAGTGCTATCAAGGAAGGCCTGGAGGGGTATTTAGGCAGTGGCCACAAGGGGCCCTTATCCAAGGCAATGACACACTTCCAAGTCAAGAGGACATTTGTTATGTAACAGCTTAAAGCTTCCCGGCTTCTCTGGTGGGCCTCTGACTCGGCTGATATCTACACACATGCACAGATAAACACAAACAGACAAACACACACTC
Source organism: Seriola lalandi dorsalis (assembly GCF_002814215.2). NCBI lineage: Eukaryota > Metazoa > Chordata > Actinopteri > Carangiformes > Carangidae > Seriola > Seriola lalandi. The sequence goes on along the minus strand of NW_019525035.1, from coordinate 162,032 downwards.
GTGGAGACGGAGAGAGAGAGAGAGGGAGAGAGGAGGGGAGGACGATTAAGCTTGAACTGAGATCAAGAAGTAGGAGAAGTGACAGAAGGGAAAAGAAAGGGGGGGGGAGAAGAGAAGGAGGACAAAGTGACAAGAGATTAGGAAAGAAGGAGGCACAGAGAGATATGAGGAAGAGACAGGCGGGGATGGAAGAGAGAGAGAGAGAGAGAGAGAGAGAGAAGATGGAAGAGGAGGGAAGAGAGGGAAAAAAAAGAAAAGAAAGAAAGCCAGTGGAAGAAATTGGCGGAGAAGCTCGAGCCGAGCCTTAAAGGGGCAAAAATAAATAAAAAAGGGAGAAAGGGAGGGAGAAAAAGAGCGAGAGCAAGGAGCAGAGAGGTGGACGGGCAGGTATCTCAAGAACACAGAGAACCAATCGGGTTCCACAGGAAAATAAATAAATAAGTAAATAAATAAGTGAAAAGGCAGCTGACACACGAGGGGCTCTATTCCTGCTCTCACTGTGGGAAGGAGGCATGGAAACAAAGATGAGGAGGGAGGGAGGGAGGGAGGGAGGGAGGGAGGGAGGGCAGAGGAGACAGTTGGATGGCAGCCCTGTACGCTTCGGAAAAGGAGATGTTTAGTAAATGGCTCGATGAATCTTTCAGAGGAGAGGGCGGGGGAGCAGGAGAGGAAGACTGAAGAAGAGGAGGAGGAGGAGGAGGAAGGAAAAGCTCATTTTGAATAATTGACTGTAAAGGCTATTAAACCAAGACTCTCTCAGGTGGTTTATCTTGATGCAGAATACATTTCAAAAATACATGTGGTGCATGTGGGTCACGTCTCTGTGTGTGTGTGTGTGTGTGTGTGTGTGTGTGTGTGTGTGTGTGTGTGTGTGTGTGTGTACTCCTAAAGCAGCAGAAATGTCTCCCCACAGTCAAACGGTGAGTCTGTCAGACAAACCCAGCACCGGCTGAGACAGCAGTAGTTACGCAACAACCCCCCCCCACCCCCCCCTCACCCCCCTGACCCAGTCCAAAAACCAACTTACAGTGGCTTCAGGAATTATTCAGACCGTTTCACTTTTTGCAGACTTCACCGTGTTAAACATTTAATTTCAAATGGATAAAAAATGTTGCATATTTATTAAAAATCAAAGAGTGAAGCTCCTCATTTACAACATTATTCAGACTCTTATTTCAGGACGTGGTTGAAGCCTCTTTCAGCTTCAGGTCGTCTTGGGTGCGAGTCCCACCTGGATTTGGGCAGTTTATTCCCGACAGATCCTGTGACGCTCTGTCCGATCGGATGGGAGCTGCCGTCTTCAGGTCTCTCACTGGGACACTGAAGCCTCTCCGGTGTGGTGCTGAAGGGCGGAGCGTCGCCTCTGTTCTACCTCTTCCTTCACATTTCCTGAAGCCTGCTGCTCCTGTGAACTCTCACAGCTTCAGAAATGCTTTTATACCTTCGCCCCGATCTGATCCTCGCCACACTTTTATTGTGAAGGTCCACACGGAGCTCCTTCCACTTAAAGATCCGGTTTTTCTCCTGGGATTGAGAGTGAATTGTGCGATCTTATGTTTGCAGGTGAGCGCCTTTCTAAACTACAGCCATCCAATCACACAAAGAGGATGCACCTGGCCACAGACTGGAGCCACAGAAAAAGCTCTGGACGCTTTTGTTGATGAGAGATTTCAGTTCTTCCTCGTTCTTTGTCACGGTGGATTATTGAGACGAGATTCTTCGGTTGGATAGTCATTTTTTATCCTTCTACAATCAAATCTGCAGCAGAGGAAACAGAACAATGAACAGGTCTGAATCGTTTGTGAAGCCACTGTCTCCCACAGAGACACGTCAGAGCAGTGACACACACACACACACACACACACACACACACACACACACACACACAATCAGTCTATATGCACACTGTTGCTCTTATGCTTCTATTTTCAATATGGTTTCTCCTGCTGCCTAGCAACCACAGGTGAAGGACACTGGATGGGATAATGAAAATGTAATGGTGTCAATCTTTGTCTTTTTTTAACCTCGACAAACAAGGAGAGGCGAGGAGAGAATGGGCAAGGAAAGGAAAGGAAAGGAAAGGAAAGGAAAGGAAAGGAAAGGAAAGGAAAGGAAAGGAAAGGAAAGGAAATGAAGGAAAGGAAAGGAAAAAGAAATGAAAGGAAAGGAAGGAAACAAGAGGAGGGGAGAGGACAGAATGGGAAAATGAAGGAAAGCTCATGTGTGTCTCTGAACAACCCAGCGTCACACCCATTTCCTGTGTGAGCGCCTGAGCCTGAAGGATTTCCGTAAAACAAACGTGTATTTGAACTCCACTAATTTGTGCAGAAGAAATCAGCTCTCTGAAAGTCTCCACCCCCCCACCCCCCCTTCTCTGACATCTGCCCATCACATCTGCCCTCTGTCCAGCTCCGCTCTCAACATCATTTTCACGTTGGTTCCCAGAGTCTGAGATGTCGTAGCGACGTGCAGCTGTGTGAGCTCTGATGAAATGCTCCCAGGAAACTGTAAACTCAGTCTCCTCGTCCACGTCTGAACATACGTTTAACGTTCACAGAAGTGTGTGTGGCTTTTGGATTTGAGTGCATTATATCGGAGCTCAGCTGTGTGTGCTCCCCCTGTAAGGACAATTATTACACACTCCTGTGATTCAGTTCACTGAATTAAGGTCAAACGCAAATACTGTCAATTTAAACTTTTCTAGATACGTCACATAAAATGGTAAAAATAGGTTTTGTTGGAGGCGTGGTGTCGCTCGCTGCTCCTTTGTTCTCAGGATTTATTGTCGTTATTGCGACGGGGATAAAGGCTCATTATCTTTGTATCTAACAGGACAATAAGTTTACACAGTATTTGCATCGTATACAACGACACAACTGCAAACAAACCAGTCGTCCATTGTGGAGCAGCTCACTCCGACAAAGGTTTCCTCCTCTCCACAACAAACAGACCAGGGGGATTCAATTAGGTGAAAACTGATTAAAGCAGTTTCATGTTAAAAATCTGTGTGTGCAGTTTAAGGAAAGGATACAACAACTTTCTCTGTCTGCGGTTAAACAAAGACGTCTTTTAGGGAGATAACCATTCTTAACGTGATGTCTCTAATGTTTCACTCTATTCACTGAAGAGTTTCTTAATGTTTTTGTGTTTTGTTCTGTAAAATTGTTCAAATAAATGTGAAAAATAAAACATTCTGCTAAGATTTGCTCAGTTTGTGTCTCTGATAACTTCAGATCCAGACGATTAAAATCCTTCATCTGGTTAAAATATACAGTTAAAAACAACCAAGATCTAAAAAAGTGGCTCAAAACTGGATAAAAAGTCAGTTTTGACACCAAAATGTTGACACATGTGCAAAGGGTAAACATATGAGCTAATGTAAGAACACAAGAACATAGGTCTAGTTGTTTTTAGACATTTTAATGTGAAAAACTTTAAAGTACATTTTATAGACTAGAGGAATCAATGCCACAATATTCAGCATATTAATCGATAATAAAACAACCGTTAGTTGTAGTCTGACTCTGAAAGGTGACGGGGTGAATGTTATTTCTCAACATGACGGCGTCTCGAGATCTGAAACGTTCCTTTAAAAACAACCTAAAGTGAAACTAAGTGTGTGGAAATCTGAGCTCAAACGCCAAAACAACATCTCATTTAAATTGCAGAGCTGCACTAATCATGGCACCAGGTGTGCAGGGTGCAGTTCACCGGGGCACTGACACAAACAGCTCAGGGATTTATGGTCACATGAATCCAGTGAAGGTCAAACAGGGAGCGGAGCCAGCTGCCCTCTGTACAGGGTCTGATCCAGGATCAGCTCTGGACTCGCTCTGCCTTTATGACCGATGACATTTCCCTCAGTTATTTACAGCCGATACAGCCACAAAGAGAAGAAAGATATGTGTTGATTTTAGGATTGAAACTTCACGCGTCCCTCGAGCAGAGAGGGTCACGTTTTTTTGGGGTTTTTTTGTGAAGGAGACAAACCGTAGCCGCTGTTCACTTTTTACTCTGGATATCAAAGCGAGAGTGAGACGGAGGCCTGTGAGGGTTTAAAATGCAGCGAGCCAAGTGAGACAGATGGAGACGGAGAGACGTGATGTATGAAGTCGGGACAGCTAACATTAAATGACAGGATTTCATAACATCAGAGACATTAGGAGCCATGAGAAATAAAGGGACAGCTGCGCTGGATAAACAAAAATGTGCAGCAACAAATCAAACAAGTTTATTTTCCTGAGAAGAAAAACGAAAACGAAGAAGCTGAACACAACATCTAAACTTTATCCACAATAAAAGCATGT
>NW_019525035.1:152849-157677 GCF_002814215.2 Seriola lalandi dorsalis | reverse complement strand
GAAATGGCCTTGAGATGTAGGACGAGAAGTAGGGAGCGACTGGACTGATAAACAAGAGCAACAACAGTCAGACTGAAGAGGAAACAAAGTAAAAACCAAACTGATATTTTACTCTAAAAACTTTTACTGAAGTGAAAACGATCTCCAGCGTTTTCTCACGCTGGAAACAGCCGGAGTAAATAATGTCAGCGGGTTCAAACGTCTTAACATTTTAATTGTTTGCATGTCAGAGGATCTACACTGTAAAAACAACAACTTATATTCTACGGCATGAATAAACATTACAAGCTTTTAGCACTTAAAAACCTTAATTATCAACATCTAAAACAAACATTTAAATTTTGCCAATAAATCAAACTCGTCTCTTCGAATCTAAATCTGTGACTCAGTGTTTTTAAATTCACTCTGCGTTTACTTTCTCCGTTGCACTGAACAATCTCGTCATTTGTTAAAACTAATTATACTTTTCTTTCATTTCTAAGTTTTTCATCTTCAAGATTAAACAGTTTAATCATTCATTTATTTCAACTTCAACTTATAATCATGAGTTCAGTGGCTCAATGGATCATTTCCATCACTCGTTAAATTAAATTATTCAGAGCCATTGTTAACTCACTCGTATATAGTTCCCAGCATGCATTGCATTAAGGTTAATAAAAAGAATCCAAGTTTATTTATAAACTGGGAATTTATACTTGGAGCAAATTGAATTTTCTAGCCAACAAACTTCAGTTATTAGTTGAGTAGTAGAGTTAGGAGGTTTAACTTAAAAAAGTTTTATGAACTTAATTTTTAACTTCTGAGTTTTCTCGACTTTTTCTTTCAGTGTGCAGCACATGAGGGGTTAAAGTAGTGTATGTGTGTGTGTGTGTGTGTGCGTGTGTGTGTGTGTGTGTGTGTGCGTGTGTGCGTGTGTGTGTGTGTGTGTGTGTGTTGAGGTGTCATTTGAAGTGTGAAAGCAGTTGTTTAGCCTCTGGAGTCAGTGTACTCATCAGTGATCATCTTTTATTTATGGACGAACCTTTATTTATATTTCTGACGAAGGGCTTTCATAGTCATTTATGTCTGAAAGGAATATTTTAAACGCTTTTTGCAAATGCACAAAAAAGGGTTGAGATAAAAATATGTTTATCAATAAAGATTTGTAAATTCTTGAAGGCGACGGTGTCAATTTAGTTGTATTTTTGTGTTTTTCTCAGCTTGATAAATTGACAAAATGAGACGTCACATTAGTAGGCCGTGCATGTGGACGAGTTAAAAGGTGCTAAACAAATTCAGTATCACAGCTGAACTGTAGGAGCCGTAACAGCAGCTTAAATCAAAAGCGCCAGATACAGCTGAAGTGTGTGAGCTGTAAACGGCTGAAGTGCCAGGTTGTTATGTAAATGCAGCGACAGAGGTCAAATGTCAGAGTGTTGAATATTCATCACGATGTATACGGCGATATCCGCCAGCTGTCAACAAAAGCTGGAGCCTTGATTGTGAAAATGAAAATCACACTCCTACGATTGTTCACACTCCTACACTTCTAACACTCCACTAGAAAAAATATATAATTAGCACGGTTTCTAAAATAACACTGAGTATCCTGCCAGAACAAAGTGACGTGCGCTGTTACGAAACTACACAAAAGTGAGCAAACAATAAAAATGTTGTTATGTATTTGAACTGGGCAGAAGTGAGACAGATGTTTTCTGTGTTTTGGGGTGATTTTAATGTGTTGTGGAAAAACAAAGAAAAGCAATGAACTAAATAAGACACGACAAAAAGCTGAATAATAATTAATGAATATAGAATTTAATTTCTAATTCAGGCATTTTTAATCTTCCATATTAAAGGGAGTATGGTGCTTATGGTAAAAACAGGGACTGTAAATAAAGATGGACGCAGCGTCCGTGACGTCACCCTCAGGTTTCTGAGAAGCGGTTTTGAAGCTCAGAGTGAGCTGTCCCGCCGTTGCCATCTTAGCAGTGCCTGACTCCGCCCCTAACTCCCGGCTAATCCAAATACGGGTAAAGGGGTGGGGCGTATGTGGAGCTGAAACTTGGGTGAATGCCGGTTTGCGCTCACCCACCTGTCATTCAAAGAGGCCACGCCCTCAATTCTCCTTAACTTTAGTCCTTAATAAAATGTGAACAGGTGAGTTATATAAACAGGTGAGTTATAGAAACAGGTGAGTTATATAAACAGGTGAGTTATATAAACAGGTGAGTTATAGAAACAGGTGAGTTTTATAAACAGGTGTCATGAAGGAGGAAATTAGCTCTAGACACTAAAACAGTTTCTGTACCAGGCTGTAAACATGTTTATTTCTGCTGTAAAGTTGGACATTTTAACATGGGAGTCTATGGGGACTGACTCACTGTTGGAGCCGGACTCTAGTGGTCGTTAGAGGAACTGCAGCTTCTGGTTTTTCAGTGAGTTCATTTTTCAGTGGAGGTTGCTATTCGGTTAAAAAAAAAAACAATCAAAACAATGTTTTATAATATAAAGACTGAAAACTCCCTGTTTTATTCAGCTGATTTCTTCACTGTGTTTCTTCTGTTCAATTACTTCGAAATAAAACACTTGGATTTGACATCTGCTTGGATTTTCTCTGTTGATTAACTAAGAGCATGTTTGCAGCAGTTTATCTGAACTCAGACACAAACTCAGTGTTTTATTGTGTTTTTTTTTGTTTGTTTTTTTTCCTTTTAATTAAAAAAACTCAGTGATGAGATCAATGCCAGGTGTCGGCTAATAACCGCACAGAAACGCCAGAAATTGTAGATTTTTTTCTTGTTGCGGCGGTTAATAACGAGAGGACACGACCCCACAGTAAAAACACAAGGTTTTATGGGTACAAGAAGTCAGATGTTGATATCGTTGCTTGTGCTTGGACAACAGAAGAGAACACAATGAACCACAGGCACATTACAGCCTGGACTGCTGCTCACACTCACTTGGATTTCTTTCTAAAAGGTTTCACAAGTTTGACCATAAACTGGAAGTATTCAAAAGCTTTGCTTAAGTAAAAGTTTCTGTGGGAATTAATCAAACACAAGTGCAATAAAACTGAACTATAAACTACACTTTCCAGTAGAAGAACTCAATGTCAGCAAGAACCAACACTCACTGAATTATACAGTCAAATATATTTTAAAGGTTTCTCAGGGGCAGAATATGTTTTTCCAATACTGAGTTCACGCTTTCAAAACTCTCCAGATCAAACTGGACTGAACTGTGCGTCACCTTTCACTGCTTTGCTTTCAAAATCCATGTTTTCCCACAAGCAAACCTCTGTGTATTTACACTCTTACATCCGCATCTAAGAGGAAATAAAGACAAGAGAAGAAGAGCCGCAGCCGATTGAGCGGCGCGCCGACGCAAGTGACGCCACGTGCAGAACGGACTGCGAGAGTCTTTGGAAGCAGCTTCTTCTCGGTAAACATGGACCCAGACAAACACAGAGAGACTGTACAGAGACTCCTCGGCACCACAGACAAAGTCTTTATCTCGTGGAGGTGGAGACGTCTCTCTTGGACGCAATGCATGCTGGGTATCTTGGACGTGTCTGTGGAAGATGATGTGTTTGAGAGAGAGAAAACACACGCAAGTAGACGAAACACAAACCATTTCAGAAAACATACATACTCATAATTACTCACAACACAACGCAGGTGTTTCCAGGGGAAACTAAAAAGTGATGAACAACAAGTGCGTCCCAGTCAGGTTCATCACTTTTTAGTTTCCCCTGGAAACACTTCCGTTGTGTTGTGAGGATTTGCAGCGCACGTCTTTTCAAATTGATGAAGATGTTTCCTGAATTTGTTTGTGTTTTATCTGTTTTCATGTGTTTGCTTAAGTTGCAGAGCTTTGACCTCTCAGGGCCACCGTACACAACACAATGTGGCCAACATGTTAGCAAGAAGAAAACTAAATATGTTTTGTTCTCCAACTTCTGCCAGAAATATCTGAATATTTAGTTACTAATGTTCAACTTTCTGCCTTTTGTTGCTGCACAAAGATCATCAGAGCAGAGAGAAACCAAAACAACTAAAAACTAGAATCACCACCTCGTGGTTGTTACGTTACAGCGTTGAATAATGGCCAGAATGTCCATGATGTCGCAGTGAAGTTGACCTTTGACCTTTTGGGTATAAAATGTCATCACTTGATTTTATCCTCATAGACATTCATGTTAAATTGAGACATGATTAGTGAATGAATTCGTGAGTTATGGACAAAAACGTCTTTTGTGAGGTGACAGTGACCTTGACCTTTGACCTCTGATTGCCAAATTCTAATCAGTTCTTCCTTGAGTCTAAGTGAGTTTTTCTGCCAAATTTGAAGAAGTTCCTTCCTGGTGTTACTGAGACAACACGTTCTCAGACGAGGTGTAAAAACCCCGTGCACGCTCATCCAGGAAGTTCTGGTTTGCACTGTGGCGTAACGCGTTATCGCCACTTTCCTCCGAGGACTTAAAGGCATGACGGTGCAATTTGTGCTCAACTGGATTTCATTAAAAGGCTGCAATGCTAATCAAGAAGATCTGAGTTAATCATCTTTTCAGTTAATCTCCCCAGATAGAAGCTGCAGGGATCTGCACCTCAAACCAGCACAACGTCTGACAAGTGAAGAGTCGCTCTGATCCACCGAGGGAGGGAGGGAGGGAGGGAGGGGTGAGAAAGGGGGACAAGAAGGAGAGGGGAGGAGGTGGCGATGGACAAACTGATGGTGGAGAATAGATGGGTGGTAAAACCGAGACAAGAGAGCGGGAGGGAGAAACGCAGCCAGCAAGAAACAGATTATGATGAATGTCAGTCTATTATTGCCTGAACAGAATTTA
>NW_019525035.1:149320-152766 GCF_002814215.2 Seriola lalandi dorsalis | reverse complement strand
CTCACAGCAAAAGGAACATTACTGATATTTCCTCAATATTATTATTATTTTTTTACTTTCTTTTAATAATAAAAACTATTAACTACAGGTGAAAGGAGGCAGAACGTTTCCGCCTGGTTGGATTTGTGGGGTTTTTTTTTTTCAACCTCAAAAAACACGAACATCTGTTTCACTAAAACAAGAGCAGGTCTGTCCTGAGTTTAAACATGACACATACATGAGTAAGACCGAGCTGTGATTTCAGCTGCAGCTTTACTTATAGAAACGAGAGAGAGAGAGAGAGTGAGAGAGACAGAGACAGCTGCTCCACTGCAGGAAGGTTTTTTATATCAACAGACCATAAATCACACACTACATTACATTCACTTTGATGTGGCGCTACTGCGAACACAAGAGTCTGGTTTTTAATCATCATTAAAACTAATCAACAAATGTTTTGTGTGATTTAATTATCTCCTCCAACCCCAGCAGTTACATCCTCCGACTTTTAATGACATTACACCCAGAGTGCTAAGAATATGTAGTCGAGATAATGATCAATTATTATGGATTTGTTACGTTTGGGGACACGGTTTGTTGTTGGAGCTTCATGTTGGGCGATTATTTCATTACTGATCAATCTGATGATTAATCATTTTCTCTGTAAGATATCAGTTTAGTGAATTCATCAAATCCAAAGGGGGCGTCTCCAAACGTCCTGATTTATTTGACCCTCAGTCCAAAACGCAAACAACCTGCAAAAACTCCTTTTGACACTTTTGCTTAAAAACAGACTAAAACGATGATTCAGTTATTTAAAAAAGTTGTGATTAATTTGATTAATCAGTAAATTGTTGCAGCTCTAGAAGTTAAAACATATATCATTTCCTGTTAAAACTCAAGTTTGTTGATCGTCAGTGAGCAGGTGGGTGGAGTCAGTGAGTTCATCATCATTTTTATATGTTTATCAGTAAAAAACAAAAAACTAATAAAAATGGAAACTCTTCTCGTCCTGAAGCCGAACACAGAAACAAAGGAGCAAAAATCTTTCTTAGAAAAATCCACAGCATCACTGAGAACGGAGGTGCTGGACCCACTGGTGTGGTCTCTTTATCTAAAGGAAGTGATTGTAATCACAGGCAGCTGCTTCTGCTGAGGAAAGTAATCGCTCTCTGCATGTGTCAACATGAATACATGCTTTTTATTACGGTTTATTGAGAACCAAAGAAAAAACCGGAATGAGATTTGACTTGTTGCATGTTTAATGAAAACTGAGCGTCTGTTGTCAACAGGTAAAATGTGTGTGTGTGTGTGTGTGTGTAGGTATGACTGTGAGCTTGGGTGCAAACTGGGATATGCAAACAATGGAAAAAACACCATGGGGTTGTAGGTGGATGCCGGGGGTTTGCCAGCTACAGAGTCAATCACACACACACACACACACAAATTTGAAACATTACTGTTTGTTTGGTCTCCTTGAAAAAAAAAAAAAACGTTACATAATATAATCTTCTTATGTAACAAACAATACACATGAGGGACGAATGCAGGATACGTACACAAACAGGGAGAAAAAACGCAGGAACATTAGAAATAAACAGCTGCTCTGTAAACAAACAGAACAGCTGTTTATTGTTATAATATTTTTTTATTTATCTAAACTCTCTGACTTTAGCTTTACTCATTAATTCATGTCATTTGCCCAATACAGAAAGCATCAGGAAAAAATGATAAAAAATAAATAAATAAATAAAACTCCACAACGTCCAACTACACACTTTACAGATACAGACAGTTTACTAAAGCTTCCTGTTCTCACAGTCTATGGTGATATTACAATTGATAAAAGTTCAGTAACGCTACACAAACATGTAAAACCAAACACACACACACACACACACACACACACACACACACACACCTTGAGGCACTTGAACACAACATTAGTCTACTTCACATGGCGTCCTACATAAAAGCCATCAGTGCTATTTGTCACTGCAGCGACCTGCTATCAGCCTCAAACTCATTAGCAGCAGTATCGCATATGTTGTCTCACACACACACACACACACACACACACACACACACACACACACACACACGCACAGATAATGCCATATACAGTGCTTCTTGCACTTGCTTCTTCCTCCGCACACTCACAATGTGCTAAATAGATATTTGTCCTATAAGTACGTACACACACACGCGCATATATATATATATATGTGTGTGTGTGTGTGTGTGTGTCAGGGGGTTAGACTTGTTCACATAACTATCTCCATGGAGACCCGAGTCCCTATTTGACAGTGTTTATATCACCGTAATGACTCCAGAGTTAATACATTTCGGCTGCATATTTGAACACTTGTAAAACAGGTCTGAGACCAGCGGAGCTTCTGGTTTTGAAGGTGAACGCAGGAAAACGGAGGATGGTACATCCACTAATATCTGGTGATAAAGTTGTGAACATCTGTTGAATCTTGGGTTATTTCCTGTTCTTGTTTCCCGTGATAAACATCTGCAGGACGACAGGATTTTAAATACTCTGTGCTCGTGTGTCGGTGTGTATGTATCTGTTCCCATACCGGTAAATATTGTACATACAGAAACAAAAACGTCTTCTTCAAACATCATTACCGCTTCCACAACCTGCCGTTAACACAGCAACATAACCGGATCATCTTTCCATCTGCAGCAGGTTCTTCACATTCAGGATCTGCGATCTGTAAACTATAACTACACCTGTAGCTCCGTGTACTTGGCTGCCAAAGAATTTTTGTTTTGAAATGATTAAACTGAAATGGGGGAAACTGAGGCACTTGTGGTTTAACAAGCTGTGGATTCGTGTTAAGAGACGAGTCGGGCTCTTTCGTCTTTGGACAGCAGTCGCTGCAGGAACTTTGTTAGATTTCTGTCCATGTAGACGATGAAAAACAAACAAACTGAAAAATGTGTCTTTGTTTTTTCATTTTTTGTCATCTTTAAAAAGAAAAGGTTTTTTTTTTCAACCTCAAAAAACACGAACATCTGTTTCACTAAAACAAGAGCAGGTCTGTCCTGAGTTTAAACATGACACATACAAGAGAGAGAGAGAGACAGAGAGAGAGAGACAGAGAGAGAGAGAGAGACAGAGAGAGAGAGAGACAGAGAGAGACAGAGAGAGAGAGACAGAGAGAGAGACAGAGAGAGAGACAGAGACAGAGACAGAGAGAGATTTGATTTGATTTTTCAAACCACATTTATTTGCTCAATGACATAATTTCAATATGAACTAAATTAAATTCATTTCAACATGTGACCAAAAACCAGCTCATCGTTCTCCACAGAACACAGCTCTTGTTTGAGGCTCCATGTCTTCTTGAACTCTTCTACATTATTTACTAACTTAAAGAAACTGAAATCAGTTTTCAGTCTCGCCTTTAACATCAACTTATAAATAACTGTTGCATCAACATCTGCTGAGTCTT
>NW_019525035.1:92154-147154 GCF_002814215.2 Seriola lalandi dorsalis | reverse complement strand
ACGTGCTGCTCGGTCAAATACATGACGTTCCAGGAGTTTAAGCCCATGTCAGGTAGAACGATGTTTCAGGATGTTGCTGGTGTTTCCACCTTTTCTTGAAAGAATCACCGTTGTCATCCCTTTGGACCGTTTCTTCCTCTCCGACACGACTCTTTGTTTCCAGCAGTGTTGACGCACGAGATTGACGTCATGCATCAATAAAAGAAATCGATAAACTCAGAGGAATACGATTGTGTGGCTTCGAACAATTTGGAACCGGCGCTGAACTGGAGCCGGTTCTCAATTCCCATCTGTGGTTGAGCTAATTTTGAAGTGAGAGGAGAAGAGATTGAGAATGAATAAATAAATAAATGTGACAGCCGGACCTGATGTCGCAGCTTATTGAAAGTTGGAGTTTCTATTTGTCCGAGGTAAATTGCAGCCGGTGAAGAGAATATGAGGCCGACGTGCACGGCTGCACCGCTAATGGTTTAGTCCGACAATGTTGTGGGTCACGCCGTTACGAATTCCAATTACATCGGGTGAGAACACATTCTCTCTCTCTCTCTCTCACACACACACACACACACACACACACACACACACACACACAGTGTCGGCACTCAGGTGTGCAATAAGAGTATTTGCATTCACCCCAGTTTCACGCTTCACTGACGTGCTCTAGACCAAAGTAGCTCTCTAAGATAAGACCTGACTTCTCTCAGTGGTAATTGCTCAAAACAAATTACAAAACACACACACACACACACACACACACACACATGCATACATGTATTCATAAATGAAAACAAACACACACACACATACAAACAAGGTAACGGGCTCATGGAGGGAGCAGCCGCCTCGAGCCATCTCTGCTGCAGAGTCTCTCCATGTTATTGGCTTTAATAAGACGTCTAGACGAAACGTCCTCGAGCAGAGGAAGGGGGGAACATGAGGAGACAGACAGAGGAGTGAGATGTAAGAGAGACAAGACGAAGGACACGGAGACAGTCGTTCCTCTGACTCACTGTTTCCTCCTCCTCTCTGCTTCACAGCCTCTGAGAGGATTTTAATTTTAAAGCAGATACGGCTTCCTTTGTCGCCTGCGTTAGTGACCAACTTATGAAAATAAGTCTGTCAGGGGAAGTTTCGGTTCGTTGTGAATCTAATTTATGTCACTGAGGTAAACAACATCTTTTATCATTTCTGCTGCATGAATATAAAAAAAAAAAACCAGTGCAGCCAAAACAAGTGTGAACCTTGATAATTTAATGATTCCATCAGTTTAATTATTTCTATTGTGGTTCTCAGAAGTAGAGCTGGAGTTCAATACCTTTTTATCAAATTCTAATCTACCATCAAATCCCCTTATCAACTCCCAGTCCCTTTTGAATCCCTCGTCCCGTCTGATTACGTCCAGCTTTCATCATCTGTGAGGAACTCAAGTTATGGATGAAGATTCAGTTCAGCTGCTGAGGAGCCAGAAACACTGGCAGTTACTAATGATCCCGACCTGAACAGGAGCTGAGCAGCAGCAGACGGGAAATGTTGATTATTGTGACACAATAACAGCTGAACACACTGACCTTTACCTTTACCTTCATTCTTCACTAAGAACCTGGAGCTCCTGGGTCACGACTCTGAGCTTAACGAGCTGCGAACATTGATTTGATCTGCGTCAGAAGTTGAACGGAAACGTTTCAAAATCAACATTAATTAGTCGCATCTAATCTAATTTATATTCTTTCATTTTAAACAGAGAAAGCAACGAGGGTCTGGCTAGAAATGAGAAGCTGCTGCTGTTACCTGCATGTTTGCTCTTCACAAACAAAAAAATACTGAGATTTAAAAGGTTCAATAGTAAATTTATTAGAAAACAGAATCAGAACCCAATCCTGGTCTCAGCAAATCTGACGCCAGGTGGATTATCTGCCACAGTACAAAATGAAAGAATGCACTTTGAAGAAAAACTTGAGATTAAGTGCCTCGCTGCCCACCAGCCGTGTGATGCTGTTATAAAGTGGTTCTCCAGGAGAAAACGGCCAACTGCGAATATCTCTCTGAGAGGATCATCGGACCCGAGAGCAGCAGGGCTCAAAGACATCAAATACAAACGGGTAAAACCGTGGATGCCCGAAGCTCCTCCTCCTACTTTACAACTACACTACCGATTAATACAAGCAATAAAATACATGTGAATATCAAATACGCAGTAAAACACAAACCATTCATCTGTGGGCAGAGAGGGACGGATGATGGGCGGAGAGGAAGAGGAGGGAGAGCAGAGAGACCTGGAATCAGACCGAAGCTCCTGATAAGATAAAGGTGGGACACAATGGTACCAGGACAGGAAGAGAGATGGAGTGAAGATGGAGTGTGTGTGTGTGTGTGTGTGTGTGTGTGTGTGTGTGTGTGTGTGTGTGTGTGTGTGTGTGTGGATTGGTGCTGGACGGCGCTTTAAGCGAGCAGGAGTGACAGGCAGGGACAGAGATGGAGAGGACAGCTTTGTGCACAGGCAGACATGGAGCGGCGCTAAATAAATCAGCCAGCGCTGCAACTAAGTGTGACTGAAATGTTTACGATACGCCAGCATAATGGAGAGACAGACGGGGCGAGAGAGAGAGAGAGAGAGAGAGAGAGAGAGCGAGGGGAAACCCGCCTGCCTGAGAGAGAGAAAGAATTAAATAGAGGAAGAGAGAATAGGGTGTAGGTGGGTCTTTAATGAGTGATGCAGACAAAAGAACAGGCTAAAAAAGGTGCTCATTTAAAAACCCACGGCTTTCATGTTCAATACGAGCCCACACAACAGCGCTGCCGAGACGTGAGCCGTCACATGACCCCTGAAAACTCCAGCCAACGCACACACAGATCCGTCAATACTACGACAAACTGTCATCAATTTTGACACACGACAAGATTTGAAGCACGCAGACCGTCACAGAGAAGCTGAATCACTGTTTCCAGATCTGACTGAAAAAAAAAAACTGCCAAAAAAAATCAAAACTACCCCCTCAACTGTCAAACTTTTTTTTTTTTTTTTTTTTTGTCCGTCCTCTCGCTCCACATGTAGATACACGCAACATTGTGTTTTAGCACTTCAGATGTTTAGATTCTCATCCGCCACGAGGCGTCTGATCCGTCCCAGATTCACACGCAGCCGAGTCACAGAGAACATGAATCTTCAGAGACAAGAAGAACGAGGAGTCCGGCAGCAGATGGCAACCAATCATTATCAATACGTGATGGGTAGATGGGAATTACTGCTTCTACTCTTCTAGCTCTCAGCATCATGGAGTCAGTCTGGGATCACATGACGAACAATTGTGGCAGGTTCTTCAAGACGCTGCTGGAACAACCTGGTGCTGATTTAAAAAGGCATTTTTCAGTTTCCTGCACTTTAGATGAAGTTAACTAAAAAACAGTCTGATCTTTTGAACATTGAACATTTTCACTAACACCAGGACTAAAACTAAAACAATGCTGTTTCTTTATTTCCACGTCTGTTACATCAGGATTCCAGATACAACAAAGGATTCATTTGTCACTGATTACTCAGCTGGGGAGGGTGCTGACTGTATTGCCCGGGTCATGCAGTTTTATGCATGAAGAAGAAGAAGAAGAAAAAATCTACTGAAAGAAAGAACTGAATTGATGGCTGCCAGCTGAAGTGAGAGTCTGCTTTTGTCCACCTGTCTGAAATCAACGGTCTCTTGTTTAAAAACGTACCAAGACTTTCAAGTGGTAAAGCTGCCACTCTTATATTACTAACATACTAATACTAACGGACGCTTTGCACTTATTCCCCAACACCGACACGCATGAAAACCACATTTACACTCACACCTTCTTCTGTGCGTACGTTGGATCAGGTGTGCGCCGCTGCACAGGTGGCAAGTGACACGACGACATGCAGCATGAGTGCGCTGTGCTTAACCATGAAGGTGCAACAGTCACACACACGAGCCGGCTAATTACAGCTAATCGGTGACAGTGTGTCACTAACAGTAACTCTGTGTGGCACCCATGTTTAAATTTATCCCAATTAGTGTCTCATGCCCCCGATCAGTCGAAGAAGCAAAGTATATCAGGATCACAGCCGCTCAAAAGTAGCAGATATCGTGATCTGCTTAGATCCATGTCTGCGAGTCCGTCAGGATTTTACTGTCTTTATAAAGACTGGGCTATTTTCAACACGTCTGCTCAGCGAGCTGAAGGAGCTTCTGCATGGGCGTAGGCCGTGTCCACTGGAACAGACATACATTAGAAAATACTGGTGACGTGAGGAACAGGCTTTCAGGGCTGCGACTAATGATGACTTTAATTAGAAAATTAAAATCCAAGATGACGTCTGCAAATAAATGTTTGACCAACAATCCAGAGGCAGAAGATATTTAGTTTAATATTATAAAAGACAAAAGCAGTGACGGCCCTAGACACTGGGGGCCCCGGGCAAAGAAGTCCATCGAAGAAATCCCCCACATGCACACTATTAGCAGGTGCTTCAATTTACAGATGTCCCCTAAATGCCTCATATGCACTGTCTTGGTAGACGCTACAATTCACAGATGTCTCCTAAACGCCTCACATGCACACTACTGGCAGATGCTCCCTACAGCTCACATCTTCAGGGGCTCCTCTTAGGGGGGTTTGTGGGCAGCAGCAGTGACTGTATAGTGTCTTCATGGGAGGTCTAAGGTGGTTTAGAGTTTTCATCAAGAAATGAGCCAATATTAGGGCCCAATTATCACTGTATATAACAAATGTGATGATTCTCAGGAAAGTTCTGGATCTATTAAGAGCAATTTTTACTGATTTCTGAGCAGAGCTGATGGAGATTCATGACAGTCAGAGATAATGTAATGAATCTAAAAATATGTATCATGTCTGCGTGCTTGGATTTGACCGAGTTCTGACTCTGACAAGGAGTGCGACGGTGCAAATTTCAAGTGCCCTAGTAGCATAATTGGCTCCATTAGCTGTGTGCTCCTGCTGCTGCTGCTGTTAACGACTGTGTTGGTGAGTCAGTTCAAAACATAACAACTAACATCCAGTTGTTTCCAGACCATCGCCACGCACCTGTCCCCTTAACCTCATACAGTATTTAAGATTACCACTTATTTTGGTTTTACTGGGCTCATTAAAACCATATTTTTATTAAATATTAATGTGTTTATTCTGAACATAAAAAGAAAAATGTAAAAATGAATTACTTGGAGTTGCTCTTGTGTCTAACAGCTGCCTCTTTCTCCATTTACCTCTTTCTTTTCTGTACCCGGAGGCATTTTCTGAGCTGTGCTCGCGGCAAGAGGATCGTTAATGTGTGGAAAAACACATCACAACCTTTCATGCATGGCAGCGTAAAAAATCCAGGTGACAATCTGCTGAAGCCCAGTGTCGGTACACCTGCTTTACCTGTGTGTTACGTGCTTGTCAGACTGGTCGTTTATGCGTTCCCTAAATAGAGCCGATTCCCTGAATAGGAATGAGCAGGTAGACAAACTGAAGTACGGACTTGTTAACCCGCTGTGTTAGTAATCCTGTCAGAGTTAGCTGCAGCAGATTATCTCTGCAATACCTTGACAAATCATCAATAACGTGCTTACAACTCCTCAGGTCAAAGTGTCAGAGGGGAAAGAAGACTAATAGGATTGAGAAGTCATGGATTGCTGCCTTGTTCAGCCCACTGTCACAGCAAAGGACCAACATAGCATGAAAGCTCACTAATATAGAAGCTGTAATGACAAAGTCCGTTACAATGAAGTGGTGAGCGGCGAGACCGGGTCGCATCTGAAATCATTCCATGTTCACAGAGCAGCGTTTTCACTTCTGTCTGATGTGATGTCAGATGGATTTCACTGATGGATGAATCCTTATGTCTCAATCCGTCTCTCACACACACACACACACATGTATATATACAGTGCAGCGAGCTACAACAGCAGTGCTCCATCTTTTTCGAGCATTGTTGGTTTTAGGTGATGAAACACACAGGAAACTCATTCGGCTCACTGTTAAACACACCGGATCTGCTGCCTGGTATGAAGCCTGGAAACTGAATGATTGCGCTGCACACTCTGCAACCAGCCCTGGATCATGCAGTAATGTGGCCGCACCGAGCTAGAAAACACCTTATTTAGTCACATGTACCTGAGGTCCTTCTCTTGTTAAAGCTCCTCCAGTGTAAAGGTCTGTGTCCATGTGTAGTGTGATTATAGATCAGCTCTAGCTTCTATATTAATACTGTGAAAGTATCAAAGCCTCAGTCCACAGAGAAATGCACACAGCCTGTATTCAGAAACTGAGTCTTAAAACCAGCCGTCAGGACTTCTGGAACTTTGTGATGTCACAACAAAGAAGTCACCAAGCCCCGCCCACCTGGACCCACCATCCAAACCTTTACAGGATTTGGTTTCTCTGAGTGTTTTTACCTGAAATCTGCTTCATTTTTATTGGATCACTCAGAAAACAGTCAGCCAATCAGAAGCTCAGAGCCTCCTCTCGGGTCTTGGGTCTTAAAATCACAAATATATCTTTAATGGATCAACACTTCAAATAAAACAAAAGAAGTGTAAAACATGGAGCTTTAAACAATCGTTTCTGCAGATTAATTCAAACAATTAGTCCACAGGGTAATATCAGAGCATTATCCTGAAAGTGTGTTTATTATTATTATTTACTAAAACGTATAAAACCTATTAAAATTTCACAAGGCTAGAGTCCAAGAATATTCATTAAATTCCTTTTTTCCCCTCTTTTTCATTCATTAACAATGACACGTCTATGTGTGACTTTTGTCCCCAGACAATATAATAGTGAGTGTAAATTCCATCCAGCCTTAATTGAAACTACACACACATTAATTCATGTAGAAGATTTGTATTTAAGTGTATCTCTCCAAGGACAGCTCAAGGATAACTCATTCACTCTGACATTAAAAACATCTTCCTTTCAAAAACCTGCGATATCAGAAATGTAGAAATTAACCATTACCGGTTACGTAACAAATTATTTATTTAAATGAAGCTTTTTCTCCACGTCCAGTTTTGACACCTTGAAAAATAATAGTGACAATTTGTGTGACAAAAGCGACAGAAGTGACCACAAAGGCAAAGTGTTAGCAATTACGACTTAGTGGGAGAGATGAAAAGCTGGCGTGATGAAGGAGAGGGGGGAAAGAAAGGAAGGAAGAGATGTTTGTGCCGTTACAGGAGCGAATGGACTCCTAATGATGCCTCCGCTCCTGCAGCAGTTACAAAAAAAAATATATATAAAAAAAAACAGCAGAGGGGAGAGAACATCTTTTCATGCCAGAAAAGTGGTAATTATTTTAATTAGCCCTTGTTTAAATGTGAATAGAGGCCCAGAGCTGGAGTTTGCTGCACAGACGTGGGATCCTCATGTTTGTGTGTGTGTGTGTGTGTGTGTGTGTGTGTGTATGTGTCTGTCATAGACTATTTTTGGGGACTAAATTCATTTATAGTTGGGTAAACAGCTGATTTTTGGGTCAGTGGCTGAGGTCAGGGTCAGGGTAAGTCTCCAGGAAATGAATGTAAGTCTATGCAATGTCCCCAAAAGTGACCTATCACAACAAGTGTGTGTGTGTGTGTGTGTGTGTGTGTGTGTGTGTGTGTGTGTGTGTGTGTGTGTGTGTGTGTGTGTCTGCCACGGATGTGTCCCATGAGTCTTACTATCCTCAAGTGGAATCACAGATCTGTTTACGGCTGGCTGTCTGTGCACCAGCCAGGCTCCCCGTCTCCCTGCCTACTGCTCATTAACAAACACGCCGGTTCTATGCCGGCTCAACACTGGCTCAACACTGGCTCAACACTGGCTCCGGCTCAACACTGGCTCAACACTGGCTCAACACTGGCTCCGTCTATCACTGCAAAAATGTCACAAGTGAATCCCAGTGATAAAAAGGTAAGAAAATGAAATCTGGAGCCTTGAGCCGCTCTGTGTGTGCACAAGTCAAGTTTCCATTCAAATGTTGAATTGATTTGAAACAAATTTCCAGAAAGTTTGCAAAAGAAAATGAAAATTAATGAGCTTTTAAATTCAGAACTGAACAACCCAATTCAACATTGTAGACAGGCTTGAACCAGTGTCCGCAAACCACCAAGTTTCTGAGAGATATTCTGAGAATATAAGGCATTTTAAATTAATTCCTACAATGTTTAAGTCTTGGTGGATAAACTACAGCTAAAAGAAAACTCAACCTCAGGCTGTGGAAACAAACTGTGGTGAAATCACAAATAAACCACCACCTGAAAACAAACATCAGATGTGCTTTGAGGGATAAATAGGTGGTCTTCATTTTTATTGAGTAGCTCTAAAGGGGGTTTGAACACCGTCTCCTGAAATAGCGTCCCTACGGCAACAGGCATACCGGACCTTGGTTGTCATGGTTACAATAATAAAAACAAGCGGACTGTACCAACAGCGGCGCTCCACAGTTACTATAATAACGGCCATGTCTTGGTTCGGTTTAGGAAAAGATCGTGATTTAGGTTCAAATAAGTACTTGCTCAACATTAGACAATCCTTGTTGTCATGGCTACAATAATATCATCGAACACCGCTCTCCTGTGTCACATTCATCCATCCACCACAACCTCCTGCTGTCATGGACTCTGTCTCTCTTTACACAACGTCACCGACGCTTCTCCCTTCGCTCCTGTCATCATTACTACGACCACTAGATGTCGCCTAGCAACAAAACGTAACTATGGGTGACAACAACCTGCTGCACAAACGACCTATGGGCTCGTTTTTTTTTTGTTTTGTTTTGTTTTGTTTTACAGGAGGAGAGTCCACTCGAAGGAAATGTTGATGACAAAAGGCGGATGGCAACGCGCTCATTGTGGTCTCCAGTACAATCACCAGCTTCCTCCATCCAACAGCTTCCACCCAGAGAGCTGTGTACTCAGCTGAGACCCTCCAAAAATCTGCCAAGACTTTAAAAATGGGTGTGTGTGTGTGTGTGTGTGTGTGTGTGTGTGTGTGTGTGTGAAAAAGAGAGCCAGATGGAGAAGTCAGAGAAGCCAGGATTTTTTTTTTTTCTTCTCAGTCGCCAAGGAAACCAACTAAAAGATGTCCTCATTCAAGGTTACAGGTCACGGGTGACGTTCAGGAAATGGCTGCTGGAGGAGAGAGAAGCTGATGCACAGAGAGGTTTGACTTTACCATTTAAGCCCAAATGACACAACGGAGTGTGACAGAGTCAGAGGAGGGTCTGAATGGTCTTAATGAGGAGGCTTTTACGGCGTATGTGATATGTGTCCACTCCACCCAGCACGTCTGGGAGCAAAATGACCTCACCGTCTAAATTCACAGAACGATGTGTGCAGCAGTGAAGACAGCGGCCTGTGCGCTGCAGCTGGACTGAACCGGTCATGCTGTTCAGACAAAGTGTCCTAATACGTCTCTTTAAGGCCATTTCTGGATCCAGATCAGACTCGACTGGGCTGTAAAGAGACAATTCACCCTGATCACACACAGATAAAACATAAAATCCAATTCAACTCTTTGTGGTTTTCAAGTCACGTGGATAGTTTGCTGAAACTTCGACTATCAAAACAATTAAGCTCGTAAATCAAATAATTTATAAAGCAGAAATACTGATCATTTACTCGTGGTTGGATTACCCAACAGGCCTAGGGGGCTCAAGAGCTCAGGGGCCGCCTGAAGGGAAGGGACTGTTCATACTTCTTGTTTGAGCTCAGTTAAGACACAAAATGACCACAAACGACGTGTCTTTCAGTCTGGGGGTCCTGTAATCAGGGGCTGTGGGGGCAAGATCGAGCAAGATCAGTCAAAAAACATGTCCGCCATCAACCAACACGTCTTTGCAAAAGGCAAACTGTGATGGTCTTTTCTTTACTATTTCATGGACTAAACAATTAAAGCAATAATTGACTAATCAATAAAAGAAATGAACTGTTAGTTGCAGCTTTACAAAGATAATTGGAAATGTGTGGGTTCCTGGTGATTAAAGCATCAAAATTAACGTTTAAAAAACTCAGCAGCAAAGTCCTACTTGCAGTGTGCATCTTCCTCATTAAGAGAAATAGTCCTAATTAAAAGTCTTCAAAGCATCCCGCACAACTGAGACATTCATTTTAAAAAAGTGTTCAGTGTTTTCTGTTGAGTTTTTCAAATGATCCGGGAGCCTGATATTTCCCTCAGCAGCTGGTGGAGACCAAAAACAGAGCAAAAAGAGAGGGAATATCAGGTGGACACAAACATGACTGACGAATGGTGACGTTGAAATAAGCAACTTTAATAAACTTAAAAAGCTAGAACATGTCAGTGTGGTGTCCTCCACTTGTTTATTGTAGGTTTAAACGCCTGAAAAGCTTTGAAACTGTCTTGTCTGTGAATTGTGCTGTAAAAATAAGTTTGCCTCGCCTTTTGTGATTTGTGCAAACGGACCTCTGACCTCTGACCTCTGTCACTGCTGGCAGCTAACCAACAAGATGCTTTATTGCACTGAATTCTTGGCACATGATGAGGAGACGGCGCTTGTTGGGAACTCTGATGTTTTCTCTGTTATTTTTAACACGTTCATTCATCTCGTCCTGCAGAGGGATGGATGTTTTCTGTCTTTCTGTCTTATTACCTGAGTCCATCTAGACTCAGTTACCTCGCTTCTTTTCCAACTTAAAATCTGTCCTACTCGAAACGCACGGTCGCTGTGAATGAGCTTCTGAGACCTCCAAAGACTGTTTGGCCAGCGACTCATGAAATTCCACAGCAGGAAAAATCTCAGAAATTTCATCAAGTAAAGAGAAGAGAAACTCCGCCACAATGACAAGTGCTTCATCAATTCACATGATCCCCAACACAGAAGCATTCTGGGTAAATCTTGCATGTTAAATGAGCATTTGAAGCTAACCTCCTCACACTCATATGTTGCAGCTCTCTCCATGCTGCACACCAAAAAAAAAAAAAAGTAGACTTTGGCTGAGTGTAAATTTTCCACATGCTGTACATGATGTCACCCTGCTGCACACACCACGTGCTTAGGTTTTATAAGGAATCCAGAGGAGGTTTTGGTTGGAGGTTTTATATAGAAATTATAAATCATGCAACATAAGCATAAGGCAGAAATGGCGAATTCTTGTAGAGGATGTCATACGAGGTGGATTAAAGAAGACAGAGAGCAGCAGAACATCCCACCGCCTCATCATCACTGAGCGCTGACCTCCAGCTCGTAACTCACATCTTATCTATCAAACACACACACACACACACACACACACACACACACACACACACACTATCACATACATAAATAAACACTGACTACACTAATCTGAAATCTGTTCACACAGTCCCAATATGAGGACTCACCTCCCATCTGCAAGTTGGTCCCCACAAGGCTAATCTTTACCTAAGGCTTAAAGGATGAGGCCGCTGTGGTTCTCTATTTATCAGATTGTCAACAAGTTCCATGAAAAGACCAAAACCAACAGTGCATAAGTCCGTCTCTTAATACTTTCCCACTCAACCTCATGTCTATCGGTTCCTTCTGAAGATGTAAATCTTTTAAAACTGGTGGCAAATATATGATTGTATTTTTTTTCCAAAGTTCCTCCTAAATCATCTGGATCAAACAGAAGGAAATAGTAGATTGTTTGGGACTAGTTTAAGCAGCGGATTAATACACATTTGCTGTTCTATTGAGTATTTAAAGCAGCAGGGGACTGGGACTGAGTCAAAATAAACTACAGTGTTCATTATAATGAAGGAACAACAGTGTGAATCCCTAATGTGTTTTTATTAGTCTTTAGAAAACAGCAGAGGTCGATGGCAGAGAAGAATTAGTTACATCGGATCACGGCTCAACAGGAAACACTTCCTGGACGATCAGTTCATTCTTGGTTTCAGTCTTTTTACGACAGTTGTTGACAATTAAAAAATATCACAAATTAAGGCTAATAATTGTTTTTATTTTCAATTAATCTGCTTTTTATGTCCTAAATTAAGTGTTCAGCCGCAAACCACAAAATATTCAGTTTTAGTGCAAAAATCTCGAGCAGTAAATATCCTCTACTGAGGGTGGAACAAGGTTCTGGCACCTTTGCTTGAGAGCTGACTTCAGTCATTAATCAATTATCAAAATAGTTGATTAATTTTATGCAGATCAATTAATCAACTAATTGTTTCAAGTCTTGCCAGCTTCATCCTTTAAGTCTTGATCGCAGTGCTGAGGGTTAATCAGCTTAGGTTAACGAGAGGGTAAAGGTTAAGTTTAGTCTCGTAGCCTCAAGGGAAGTCAATAAGGACAAAAAAAACAACAACAACTAGTGTGTTGTGGGAAAGTTGTCTAACTATCTTTGTGAGGACCAATCACAGTCCAAGATGCCCTCACACCCGGACCTGTTTGGTTCTGTTAGGTCGTACTCTGCTGTATTTGCCCCGTTAGTGTGGTTTGTTTTGGTGGCGGGAAAGTTGTCATTTGAAACAACAATTGAAACAACTGGACCAAGAAAAGACTTTTCACAGGGTCTCAGTCCGGTCTCTGATTAGCTGTTAATACTAAAAAAAAAGACTTTAAGTTTTTAACTTAAAACTTTAATTTTTCCACATTAAAATGTCTAAAAATTACAGAACCAGTCTGTTTCATTTGGTCGCCCGTCAACGACGTCGTATCCTCTATGTGCATGCATCAGTGTCGTGGTTGTCTACATCAAAATGGACTTCTATCTAGTTTTAAGTCATATTTTTGAGATTCAAATTTTACACTGTGGTCGTTTTCAACTATATATTTTAACTAGATGAAGGATTTAAGTCATTAAATGCTGGATCTGAAGTTATTAGAGAAAAAAGTCAAGCAAATGTTAGACAGCTCAGCTCCCAGCCGCTGGAGACGTCCTGTGTCCACCGAACTGCATCAGTAAATCGCTGATTTTTAAAGTGAAACTGCTTTATTCTGTGTTTCTACCAGTTTTAATCCCCTGGTCTGTTTGTTTTGGAGAGGAGGAGACCTCTGCGGATAATTCAGCTGCAGTTAAAAACATCCTGAACGTCTGATTCATGAGGTCTGAGAGGAACAATCGAAACAAAGGTTAGCCGCAGTCTCAGGTCACAGCCCTTCCCCGAGGTCCTGTGTCCACTGAACTACATCGAAGAATTAGTGATTTTTAACGGGAAAGTGCTTTATTCTGTGTTTCTACCAGTTTTAATTCTCTGGTCCATTTGTTATGGAAAAAAGACAAAAATCATGATAATGGTCCATTTTATTTGGTCACCTGTCAAAAGCCTCATTATCTCCTTCGTGGATCCATCAGCGTTGAGATCAAAACTGATTCTAATCTAGTTTTAAGCCACAATTTCAAGTATACTTCTTAGATCTTGGTTGTTTTCAACTCTATATTTTAACCAGATGAAGGATTTTAGTCATCGGACATCTGACTCTTTAAGTAATCTGGAGAAACAAGCTGAGCTAATGAGTCCCTGCGACTCCGAGATGTCTCGTGTCAGTCTGTCTTGGCCCTTCTTTCATTTCCCACACAACAAACTCAATAAATTCTGATTTTACACAAATATGAATCATCATTATGTTCTGTCAACACTAACAGGTGAAGTGTCACATATCTGTCATTTACAAATCCATCAAAGGTGAAGCATTATTGGATTTTTCTTTCTTTTTTTTTTT
Source organism: Seriola lalandi dorsalis (assembly GCF_002814215.2). Taxonomy (NCBI): domain Eukaryota; kingdom Metazoa; phylum Chordata; class Actinopteri; order Carangiformes; family Carangidae; genus Seriola; species Seriola lalandi. The sequence continues at coordinate 133,512 of NW_019525035.1, read as the reverse complement.
GCAAAACATAGAGCTAATGCAACTACTATTTTCTATTGTGTTCATTTTAGAGTGCAATATATAATTTCCAAATGAAACAGTGACAGTAACCAGGTAGCAAACGGGGAGTTATTTCCAGCACAGCTTGAAACTTGAATAACACAGAGGGATGAGGAGTTTATAGGCTGGATAATGGATTATAGAGAGATAAAAAAAAAAAACAAGGTGGATTAACTGTGGGAAACAGCAACACCAGAAAAAAGGAAGATAGCAAAGAGAAAATGTTATTATTTTGGGTAAAAACAGACTCTAAAAAGGAGCATGAATGTTATTTCATATTGGAATGGAACAATATAGTGCAGATATATTGCTGTGGGAGGTTGTACAAGTGTTGTTTTGCTTCTTTTGTTTGTCTATTTCCAGTCTACCGTCTTCTGCTCCTGCACTCGCTACCTCCACACGATGATTCACAGCGATTTGTGCCTTCAAAAGCACCTGACTGTCCTTCTCCACTTGTGTCTCGCACTCTGAATCCACCACCCTCCATGTCATTATCAACTCCCTCTTTCTTCTCTCGCTCGCAGACGATTCGTTCTGCAAGACTGAATAAAGCCGGTGACGGAGAGAGCGACCATGAAGATGAAATGAGAGAGAGGGAGAGAGCACAGGTGTTGTAATAATGTCTGAAACAATTTCTTCAAGAAAAAAGTCTTTCACAAATTGAAAAGTAAAACCACAACCCAGAAAAAAAGGTCAAAGTTTCTGGGATAAAATGTTGGGAAATGGCAGAAAATGTGTCTGAAATGTTAATTCAGGTTTATTATGTTTTGTCTTAATCATTTAAACAGTGTCTCCACATACTCTGCACACATGAAGATATCAGAGCTTGGAGACTGTTTACTGCCGCATCTCATTATACGACATCCACATAATAAAATAATCCACCACAGCAGATACGAAGCCTTTGTTTGTTCTGGTAAAAGTTCTTCTTCAGTTATTTCACTGAATGTTTCCATTGACTGCCAATCACCTGACACCCACAGGAAGAGATGAAAACCTCCACAGGGACCGTTATCTGTCATATACACTGACTGATGTCTTCAGGAAGTCTCTGTGGTTCTGAGGGCGTCTTTATCCATCGGAGCTGCAAAACATTTGAGTGACTGCTCATTTATTTTAACTAGATAATGAATTTTAAAGGTCCCATATAGTCTAAAGGTCTTTGTCCATGTGTAGTGTGATTATAGATCAGCTCTAGCTTCTATATTAATACTGTGAAAGTATCAAAGCCTCAGTCCACAGAGAAATGCACACAGCCTGTATTCAGAAACTGAGCCTTAAAACCAGCCGTCAGGACTTCTGGAACTTTGTGATGTCACAACAAAGCAGTCACCAAGCCCCGCCCACCTGGACCCACCATCCAAACCTTGCAGGATTTGGTTTCTCTTAGTGTTTACTTGAAATCTGCTTTATTTTTCCAATACTTTCATCCAATCAGAAGAGAGGCTCAGAGCCTCCTCTCTTCTGATTGGATCACCGACCTGTTGTTACTAGAGCTCCAGAGAGAAGCCTGAGAGAGGAGATGTAAAACTACACTGAGACGGATTTTGCTTCTTAAAACCACAAACATTTCTTCTTATGGATCAACACTTCAAAATAAAACACAGGAAGTATAAAATATGGGACCTTTAATAAACCATAAGTAAAGCCCTGCTGTGTGTCCTCTTTAAGACACTGTGACACTGTTGGATTAATAATTGAATGCAATCCTAAAATAACTTCCCACGGCACATTTACTGTATATTTGAAAACATTGTCTAAAATCATTTATGGCACCGACGTATGAATTTCAGTTCAGAACTTGACAGCATGAGGTAGAGTTTTGTTTATTGCGTGTCTTTAGAGACAAAAGCAGCTTCTGATCCTCATCACAATGAGCAGAAAAAGTGATTCTGGTCTTATTAGATTACAGTTGACAGGAGCAGCAAACAGCACAGCTTCTGTTTTCAAAGCAAACACTTATCATGCTTTCATTTCTACATTGCTACAGTGCAAAAGTCTGAGGCACTAAAAGTGAAGTGACGATGCCATGACTAGTTTCAGTTAACTCATACAAAGAGAAAGAAAAACTGAAATCTCAACTAAAAAACTAAAACCTAAAACCTTTGCCTGTAAAACAGCAGCAGTTCTCCTCCGTTCCCCTGAACACAAGTAACATGTTTCATCAAGTCAGAAAACCTGGATGTAAACAATGCAGCTTTCAATATGTTCAAACAATTCCTTTCGCAAATGCTTTATGAGGAAGAAAATGTATTTATCACATTACATCTCAAGGAGATGGACTAAAGAAGCTTCTGGATGACTGAGAATCTTCACAGTCAATATACGAAATAATGCATGTTACAACATTGGCTAAATGCTAACTAGATGCTAATAATCAGAGGTTTCAAGCCTGAAATATTTATGTAATCTGCTGTAAAACTGACCTGAACTGAACTTAAAGAAGCTCCATGATTGCAGTGTCTGAGACAGAGAGGTGGGGGAGGGGACGGGGGCAGACGGGCAGAAAATAGACGGACGTAAAAGTGGTTTGTCCTCAAGGAACAGAAAGGAAGATGATTAGTGCAATAATCCTGTTAGCCACCACTCAACATGTTGTTCACCTGGCTGTGTGTGTGTGTGTGTTTTCACTTTTCATGGTCATGATTTGAATGATTTTAAATCGAGTGTTTTCTCAGTAAGTTATTTTTCACTATTTTCTAACATTTAATGGAGAATAATCTATCAATCAATCAATAAAATAACCAGCAGATTAACTGATAATCAAAATAATCACTGGTTGCAGCCCGACTCTTGATGTTCAAACCTTGAATCTGACTTTATTGAGACCCCCCCTTTGTTAGAAAAACAAATGGACAGAAGAATTTGAGGATTAAAATCCCCTTTGAGTTCAGACAAAATCCAGGATTATATGATGGTAAATAATGTGATTTAAGCACAACTTGTGCAGATATTAAAACTACTAAAAGTACTACATGTACTATTAATATTAGGGAGAGTTTAACATTTTTCTCCGTACAGAAAAACAAGAAGGTGTGGTTTTATACAAGGACTTTACTTGCAGTGTCCAGTCCCCCTGTTTCCAGCCTTAATGCTAAGCTAAGCTAAACTAAAGCTAATCTGCTGCAGTCTGCAGTGGTGTAAACCCTCACATGAAACTCTCAGCAACAAAGCGAAACCACCACTAATTTAATTTTCTACAAACCCGTGTGCTGTGGAGGAGACAATCTCCCACACAATCTACTGTGTTATAATGCGTGCTCCTTTGGTAACCATGGAAACACACGTGAGCGTCGGCACATGAGAGATCTAAAAGACCTAAAGCGGTTGAAAACAGAGCTGTGCTGTGTTTGTGGACTCATGGTCAGGTCTGCGTTACACGTCCAGCTGATGAGACATTAAAGCCACAGCAACAGAACATGAAGTCTGCGGCTCATCAGGCTGCTGACTCAGGTGATTGTGCTGCAAACACAATGTGATGGTCACAATGTGATAGTCAATGTATACTGAGGACTGAGGACTGTTTACCACAGTCACTGTGAAAGCCTGTGTGCAAGCTGTTGGCTGTTGCTGATGATCAATTCTCCGGGTGCGAATTTCACAGCTCAGAATCGATTCTCCATTAAAAAACTGATTCTTGACTGAATGAAGAGAGTCAGACTGTTACTCCACTGAAACACAAAGACTGCAAAGTGTCACCAAAATATAAAGTATATCTTTGTGTTGCAAAGCTAGTCGTTAAGTTATCTAACAAGCATCTAACTCCACGCGTGACCAAAAACAGCCTCCAACAACAACAACAGCTTTACAGCAGCCTTACGGCAACTCCCAAGGGACACACCACCTCAAATATCAAAGCACATAGCAAACACAGGACAATCTGTGAACTCTCAGGTGTGTGCTTGGTGAACACTGTACAGGTGCTTCTGTTTGAGTTCCACCTGTCGATTTCTGGCATCGTGAACCGTTGTTTTTTTTTGTTTTTTTATTCACTGATGTCGTTTTCTTAATATAAACAGTCACTCTTGAACTGGTTGTGTGTTTGTTTTTGTGTATTTGTGTGTTTTTTTTATGTCTACTCTATTTGCCCTTTAAATTGCCCCCTTGAGACAAATAAAGTTTCTTGAAGTGAATTCAGAATCATGGAGGGTCAGAGTCGTGACTCTTTGCCCCACCACTCTTGACTTCACTGTGAGCGGTCGTTAACAATGACTCATTAAGAACTTTAATTACCACTGAAGCATCATGCCTGAGCGAATTCTGAACAGCAGAGTTTTAATTTGTCATTTTTAATTTTTGTCATTTGAAATGAGCTTGGATTGTGTTGTTGTACTGACAGAACACAACACGTCTATAATAAAGCACAAAACAACAGGTTGGTACATTTCCACAGCACAGTGCTGTTGCAGATGACGTCATATTAATATGTCAACAAAGGGGGAATTTCAGTATCATAACAACTCTAACGATGAGTCATAACTGCAGTTGTACTCACAATACTAGTATTTGTACTTCAGATTTTTTAAAACCTTTTTTCATTGTGGTGAATATTTCCATTTCATCCCACTTTATACTTCTACTGCACCAGATTTCAAAAGGCAAATATTCTACTTTACTGTACCACATGTATTTGGTAGCTATAGTTATTACATACTTTCTTGCAGTATAACATTACATTTCATACAAAACATATGATCTACCTCTAAATATAGTTCATTGTTCAGTGAACAATGAACTATATTCATTCATTAAGTAATTTCAGTCTGTAACAATATGCCTACTGTTTTTATTTCTTCAACAGAGATTCAAGTATTTTCTTAAAAAAAACAAAACAAAAAACCCCCTCTATAATCCCAACCCTGCACTGATTTTTTAGTTTTTTTCTGTCATGGTGGATCTTGTATGTGGTTGCCGTGGCAACAGGTGTGTGCGAGTGCCAGGGATCTCCACTGGTCCCAGTGAAGTCACAGCGGTGCAGTCTGGCAGCCGCTCAGCATTCCTGCTGTCTGAAAGAGCTGAAACATGCCCTTCACACACACACACACACACACACACACACACACACACACACACACACACACACACACACACACACACACACACACACACACACACACAGTCTAACAAACACACACTCAGAAACACTCATGCACATGTTTAGTGACTCACTGAGGAGACGAATCCCACTCAAACTCACACACATACACACAGTGACACACACACAAGCTTGTAACAACCTTTAGTGTGTTTATTTTAATTGACTACAACAACAAACAGACCCAACTTTCTGGTAAATCAGGACACACCCAGCTGACGTGTTCCTATAAACCAACATGTCAGCTGCAGTGGACACACTCATGACTGTGTGATGATGCAACTCAGAAAACAAAGATAAGAGCGAGGAGAAGATTCAGGAGAAACTTTTCAAACTGGTGGTTCAGTCTGAATCAAGCAGCGGTTCAACTGAAAACATGCTCATTTAAATCCCTAACCGAGTCCACCTGAAAGAGCTGGTCTGAGATCAGCTCCAGGTCGAGCCGTAGTCGATCAGAAGAAAATTCATGGCTGCACGTCATGATAACATCATTAGTGACATTCCTGCACCGCTGGCAAAATAAAACAGGGGAGATAAAATGCCTCACTGAGCAGAGTGATAACACACAACAGCATTTTTCTCTCCAGAGGGATGGAAGACGACGTTCTTTTAACACTTACTTACTTCAACCGGTCCCACTCACAGAAAGGTCCGGTCACAACAGCACTTAAAATGACAACATTTCACAATAAAAGCTGGTCATTTTATTGCAGTACAGAGCTGCAATGATTTGTCAACTGATGGAAAATGAATCTGCAACTATTTCAACAATCAAAAAGTTCAATAAGTCATTTTTCAAGCAAAAATGTGATGCTTCCATGATGCTGTTTTATAGTAAATGGAATATATTTGGGTTTTCAATAACATCACCTATGGCTGTAGGAGCTAGCATGATGTTCTTTATTAAATAAAGCTCATGGTTGTGTCTTTCTAAACAGCTGGAATCTCCAGAATTGAGAAGCAGTAGCACTAAGAAGACTGACAGCTGATGATGATGTGAACACTTGCAAGTTGAATACAACATAAGTTGAATCTTATTGAATGTGGATTGGTCCAAAACATCGATTTAAGTGGTAGCACAAAATCAAATGTCTCAAGACGTTCAAAATTAGCGTGTTAACGTGCATTTTCTGTCGTCTTAAGACGTGCAAACTTGATGTCTTAACCTGGACGTCAAAATAAACGCTTTGGACGGATCCTCGTTCCATAGAATCTCCCCATCAGTAACCTTCCCTTAGACATGATGCAAACACGACATTAGCATCTGGGGCTTATGGGAAATGTCGCTGTTAGAGGCTACGAAACATAAATATTGAATAAACAACATTATTTGAAACTGCCGTCCTTATGTAAATATATGAAGCGAGCCACATGACAAACTGTTGAGAAAGACCTGGACTGTTTGTTATTAGTGCAGTTAGAAATAACTAACTAAGATTTTTCTCACGTTTGTAACAGAAAGTAAAAGTTTCACCTCAGCCCTCGATACAAAAACCTAACACAGAGGTGTGAGAGCAGACCACTAACATTAAGAGGAGGGGGATTCAAATGAGCAAAACCTGTGTGAAAACGGCCTTTGTGAAATTGTACAGGATCTGTGTGTGTGTGTGTGTGTGTGTGTGTGTGTGTGTGTGTGTGTGTGTATTTGTGTGTTGCCCTCTAGGCTGAAGCCCAAAACAGCAAAACAACCCGACGTGCAGTCTCTAGAGTTTTCCCCCGATCTCTCCACCCTGAGGTTAACACCACGCACTGCTGAGCTCACACACAAACACTGCATGACTCTCTCTCTTTCTTTTCTTTCTGTGTTTTCTTTTTTCCCCCCTCACGTTTAGTCCTCTGCGCTTCACTTTCTACAACCTGTCGAAACACATTCGGCGTTTCTCTCCACCTAACCCCTTCCTCTGCTCTGCTCTGGAGATGCTCCCTCCACCCTTGTTACTTTAGCGTTTTTTTTAGAGAGGAAACTCAAAAGGACTGGCAGTGACAGAAAGGAACGACAGCTGTGCAACTGAGAGATGTGTGTGGGGGGGGGGTGAAAGGGGGGGAGAGGGGTTTAAACAGGAAGTGATTTGTAGATAAGACTTGCGCTCCTCCCCTCTCGTTCTCTGCTCCGTCCTCTCCACAGTCGCCCTGGCAGCCACTCAGCATTAAACTAGTTTGTGTTTTCAGTTATTCAAATCTGAAATCCTCTTTATGCTCTGCTGTTTTCATTCCAGCACTGGAGACCTTGCCGCCTCTGGAGTGAAGGTCACAGTCTAAATCCCACATCGTTCGCATTAACTCCAATAATGGACATGTACACTCTCTCTCACATATGAAGTGAGTGTCTCTCTTTCTAGTGCCTCCACTTATTTTGTACCTCACAGAAATTCTTCTCGTCTGGTTAAACCATTAAAGTCCTGCTGAGATTACAGTGCATGTTTTTTTCTGTAAGAACACACAGGATTGGTTGGTGAATTAGCCTTTTGGTCCAAATATAGGACAATTCTGATTATAAGACTTTTAAAACTCGCCTGTTGGGAAAGTTTCCCAGAGACACTATTAATCCAAAGAGAAGCCTTTTCTCTGTAGGAGTGAAACATGAGTTACAGTAATATTTGAAACCCATATTTGTGTGTCTAAAGCTCCTTTTTCTATTGGTCAAAAAACCCACTGAGACCCGCTAACATTGGGCTTTTGTCGGCAATGGAAAAAGGGAACAATCGACATTCGGTAGACGTATCAGCTCCAGCTCCAATCAGCAGTGATGTAAACACAACACTCAGGTGAACTCACAATTTTTTTGCGTTTCCTGCTGTAACGTCTTTCAGAGCACACACACCTGATGACACACCTGTCACCTGCCCAGCACAGGGCTGTTAAAACCAGATACACATGGGAATGAAAGAGTGAGCTGCAGCCCAAAAGTAAGTTTTAAAAACACACAATCACCGACTGAAGCGTCTCAGGCTACGTCCACACGACGTACACATCTCTTTTGCTACGTTTCCTCCTCCCGTCTTCACTACTATGTGAATGTATGTTTGCGTTTTCAGGTGTGTTAGTCTGGACAGAGATTGTTTTCGTTGGAATATGCCGTGGTTGTGTGGACGTAGTCTCAGCCCCTGGTAGGGTCTCCTAAGGGAAACTGGTTCCAGGAGGGCAGCAAGACCAAGAGCAATTCAACTCTCTCTTTGAGATGTTGTAGGGGAGCTCGCCGGCTGAACAGCTTGAAGAAATGACATGGAGCCAAGTCGCTGTGGGCCAACCACCTGCAGGGACAGGGGGGGCGATGTAAGCCAGGTGGTAGTTTGGGTCAAGGGATTAGGTCTACGTATGTGGAACGTGACCTTTCTTGTGGGGAGGGAGCCGGAGTTGGTGCAGGGGATAGAGCGGTAGCAGTTCGATATACACACATCTTGTGTTGCACCATAACTTGCTGAACAAACATCCACCGGGGGGAAATGCCCTGGTGACTAATTAACGACACTTAACGAACACTTCAAGGTAGGTAGCTTCTCACAGGTGCAGAGTGGAGCTGCACAGCATGAAGTTTATTTTGGACGATCAATAAACCCGTTCTTAGCTTTGGAAATTAGATCCAATCTAGTGAGAGTGCAGTTGCTGCTTGTAAGGAAAAGTGACTCACGCATGAGACCAACATGTAAAATCTTCCAGCAGGTTTACGTAACGAGGCACACGTCTGACAGGGGCCTACTTTGTGCGCTAGTGACACTGATGCAATGCACCACACAGCCCCCCGATGAATGCTGCCTTTGTGAAGCCGCCCGTGTTGTAAGCGTCAGTAGGTCAAAGCTTTAGTTGTTTCTGAGGCTGCAGGGATGAATTACAGGTGTTTCTATAATATGGTTTACCTGCGTGTGTGACTTCATGAGACTAACATGTTGAAAAATGACAGTAAATAACAAACACACACACGTGCTTCGTCTCTCTCACGCAGTCGCACATAAAAACTCCTGACCAGCAGCTGTGATGAGGTGGTGTGTGTTCCCGGAGAGATGTGGCACCAGTAGCAGAATGATACTCGGAGACAGAGGGCCCTCAGTGGCCCTAATTGCTTTGCATGCGCACACACAACCACAGACGCACACACACACACAAAATCACAGGGGATACATTGTCATTACTCTTGACCGGTTTCCAGGAGCACGCTGTAAACAAATCATTGTTCACTCCTCGGCGCAGCGGGAAGGGGACGGAGAATCAGAGCGAATGGAACAAAGTGAGAACAATGACGACAAGGAAACATCAAAGTGGTGCCGAACGGAGCGAAAAGGAGGGAAAAACGGGGATCGGAAAGGAGAAAGACAAAGGAAAACACAATGCAGAGGTTCAGATGGAGAGTAAGGAGTGCAGCTGGTGGAGGAGAAGGAGGCAGAGAGGGATAAGAAACCCACATGGCACCGAGCAGGGACAGAAATAAACCCAGTCACTCGTATCAAACGTAAACAGGGCTCCCACTGTGGCAGCGCTCTGAAATTCCATGACTTTTCCATGACTTTCAATAATGAAACAGCAGCACATCTGTGCACTTTTCATTTTGAAACTTTTTAATAACTGTTTTATAACTCAGCTGAAAACCGCTGTCGGTCGGTCGCCAAACGTTTGTACATGACAACAAATCCTACGGATGTTGATGATCCTCTGACTTTTTATTCACTCTCTTAAAACACTTTTTAATACTAATAACAACATGTACTGAGTAGAGGATTATGCAACACACTGCTTCCAGTGTGGGTGTGGAGTTCTTGGTGTTGATGTTGTTGTGTTGTGCATTTAAAGCTGAGGTTCTGTGTTGTGTCTTTAGTTGATTCCCAGGGTTATTTAAAGAGGCTATTTGTAGGTTTTCTCTGCCACTTCATGTGGTTTCCTGTCAGGAGCAGGTGGTGGCGATTGTTGTTTGACAAGAGCTTCAGCCATCGTTGTCTTTACAATACAAGAGGTTATACGTCCTCTGAGCAGCACTACATCTTCAGGGCAGGTTGGAGGCTACAGTGGGTCGCTATCGGAAAGTGATGAGACGGGCTGGAGCTAGCTGGTTAGCATGCTAACTTCAGTAGAAGACAAGAAGGTATAGAAACAACAGTTAGGGTTTCCATTGGTGTTGATTTCCTCCTCTGGAGACAGCTGTTGGTGAGTAAAGGAATGAAGTTTGATGCTGAAATCAAAACGTTTCTTCTAGACTGGTGAATAAACACTTGTTGATGCTAACGTTAGCTATGTAGCAAATAGCTCCTTTAGGTTGTATCCGAATCCCCATAAACATGATTTCCTTAAGTATCACGGCTGTAGACTCGTAGTCTGTATATAAAATCACTCCCTGTATCCTGCACTCTGTTTACCCTCCATTTTTATTCACATGTCCGAATTCTAATAATCACACAATGTGTGTATTTTAAAGATGCAAATGTTACCACTGCATGACACAGCTCGCTGCAGAAAGTAATGAATGAGAGAGCGAGGGAGTGATGCTGCATGTCTACACAGGATGCGTTCAGGCACAGTACTGAGTCGTAGGTCTCCCATATTTGGCAGCGCTCAGAGATCAACACAACAATCACTCACTGTGGCAACATGCTGTAGATCTGAAGTGTAAAAATACACTTTAGGAGATGTTTAAGTTGGAGCGACCTGATCGCTTCCCAGCCACCAGACTGTTTCCTGCTTTTCCTGTCTGTCTCTAATTAAAGCATAAAATGGGAGTAAAGCAGGAGAGTATCTTTTCCACCAGACGCATATGAGACAGATGCAGCAGACACACGTCGTGAGGCTGCGTTCAGGGGTTCAAATGCAAAAAAGTTGAACCAGATTCAACTCTCACTGCAATGAAAGATGAAACAGTTGCTTCTGTGATTATTTTCCACTGTTATAAAATCCAGCCAGTGAGTACTAACACATTAAACACAATAATCTGCTGCTCCAACTGGACTTTGTGGATCACTTTTCAATGTCTCACCGGGATCTTCATTGTTGTAACAGGTTCGGTTTCTGGTCTGACGCGCTGATTCCCATTTCACTTGACAAAAATCTATAATATCCAACAACTTGAGTGACCAGCGGAAACCCCCACAGAAATACTAAACACGTCTGGCGGTCAAACGCCGAGACGTCAAGGCTCTATGTTCCAAGCGCAACACCTAGAGAGACGGAGACGGTGTCCTTCAGCGCCGAGGCAGCGAGCAGTCAGGCAACGCACAGGCCTGTCAAAGACACGGCCAACCATGCCGTCCCCTGAGCCTCATCCTGGAAAACCTGTGTGTCCGTCCGTCCGTCCGTGTGTGTGTGTGTGTGTGTGTGTGTGTGTGTGTGTGTGTGTGTGTGTGTGTGTGTCCAGGCTCCACTGTTAATCCCGCCCCACTCTCCCAGGCGTACTGGCGTATCTACCCATGAGGCGGCGTGTTTGCCTTCTGGCCTGTTACGCAGTAATGCTGTAAGCTAATTGCTGATGGTTTGCTGGGGAAAATTAATATAACAGCCTGAGCCTAATGTGTTTAACTTGATTGAGATTAACGTCCCTTTAACTCACTCTTAATGCGTGATGAAGCAGCCCTCTGGCAGCTGCTCCCGCTCATCCACACACAAGTGGCCTGAATAACAATGCATGAATGAGTGAAACGATCCTGAACGACGGGACGGGAGCTGTCAAAGTTACAGATTTTTAATTTAGTTTGGGCGTATTTCTGCGTGTTATTGCATTGAAATGGGACAGTCTTTCTGCACAGTACAATAGCATTTACAATAGTCCTCGTTTCACCCAATTTCACAACTTAATTTGTATTAGCTACAGAGAAAATGAAAGTCTGAAGTTATGATAAGACTGTCTTTGCATTTTAATGGACACGATTCTGCTTTGTAGCTCCACTTTCCTCTGTGGTCCCGCATCCTTAAGGATTACCAGAAGGCCTTTCTCTGAGGCCGGAGCACATGTAATTGTTTTCTTATTAAACCAGAGAAGAAGGAAGGAGTTATTTCTGGCATAAAGGGTCGAGAGGTGACTGACTGCTGGAGCGTTTTCAAGGCTTGGATGGACATGAAACTCTCCCAGACGAATCATCAGCACAAAAAGACGAACACACTGAAAGATTCTGGTGGTTTGATAAAAAAAATTTAAAAAAAAAAAAAATATATAAAAAATTCAGATACAAGACTGTGTAATAAAATTAATTATGACTTCAAAGGGCCGCTGTGATAAAAACATCCAAATACCAGACATGAAAGTCGGGTTAGTGCACTCAGCGATTTAAAGTCAGCCAGTCGGATCCTGTGACTCATGGTTCTACTGTGATTTACCACCGTTCACACAAAGCCGGATTATCAACTGGGAAAACTGGGGCCTCAAAGGCCACAGGGTCATCCACTGCCACCGGCCTTGGCAGGTTGTGTATTTGTACGAGATCTTGTAAGTTGCAGCGTCTTCTCATCACCTAGCGCGCACGTTCCTGATGACACAGTTCTGATCATCTACTAAAATAATTATTTTTTCAGTGAATCCATTAACCATTTAGTGTATGAAATGTTAAAAAACAGCAAAGAAGCCACAGTAATGTCTGTTTAACAGTCAAAATATCAATTTACCGTCATATATGACAGAAAAACAGCAAATCGTCACATTTGAGAAGCTGCAACTGGAGAACGTGCTGCTTGAAAAACGACTGAGACAATTGAGCAGTTATCAGAATATTTTCTGTCGATCGACTGATCGTTGGAGCTCTATCACCGAATGGAAACTTTGAAATGCAAAGTGGGAAAAATGTCTGAGTTGAACTAATTTCCAATACAACAGAAACACATTCAAACCGACTCATCTTCGTGTGCGTGTGGCGACATTTTGCTCTCAGGTTCAAGTGATTCAACGTGTTAGTGCTAAATGTTGAAACTGTTCTTCATTCCATTCTGCACTGTTAATAAACTCATCTGAACTTGATGGTATTTCAACACACGGAGGGATTATAAGACAGTGGGCCCTCGAGTCCAGATCTCAACAATCCTATAAAAGAGTGAGACCCAAAGACTAACACACCTGACGACACATACAGACCTGCCCATTCATCTACACTGGGCATGTGCGAGCCGGTGTAACAGAAACACAGTCGCCCAGAAGGAAACTGAGGCTGTGCAGCTGAATACTGTTTCAAACCCCTGAACTTTATTTTATTTATTTATTCTGGTGGAGATCCCAACATTGTTTTCAAAGACATTAAATATTTCAACGGAAATGATTCTCAGACAGTGTGGGATCATATGATTTTAACAACTTTAAATCTACTTATGGGGAAATTGATGATGATGATCTTTAACAAGTACCTACTGTAAATTGAGGCTCTTGCCAATGTACAATTATTGCAACCATGCAACAATTCAGAAGTTGCAGACTGAACAAGTATTGTCTCAATTCCCTGCATGTGTGTGTGTGTGTGTGTGTGTGTGTGTGTGTGTGTGTGTTTTGTTGGGGTGAGCTGAATAAATAGGGGTGTGTTTTGTGTGTGTGTGTGTGTGCAGAAGGTAAAGTGTGGGCGTCTCAGACATGTGTGAGCGTGTGTTGTTGTAGTAATGCGAGCTGCGCAGGAGCCAACCTCACCCTTTCCCTTCATCTCAACTGGTAACCTCAAAGAAATTCCCCTAAAATGAGAAGGTGTGTTGGTTCAATCTTAACCAAGGAGTGTGTGTGTGTGTGTGTGTGTGTGTGTGTGTGTGTGTGTGTGTGTGTGTGTGTGTGTGTGTGTGGCATGTTTCAGCTCTTGTGTGTGTGAAAAAGGGAAAACAAAACATCTAAACTCTTACCTCCTACTCAGTCTCACCCTCCATCCTGCTTCCAATCCGTCTTGTTGTTTCTCTAAGAAACCAGATACTGTGTGTGTCTGGCGTTTGTTTTGACTTCCTGGGTCAAAATTTTGAACTATCAAAAAGAAGAAAGTTTTGCTTATCTTCCCGCTGTGATAGCGTCCTCCTACATTAGGGTCCTAACCTTGAAGACATTCATAGTGTTGTTAACATGAAACAATTCAAAAGACCCGTGTGCTTTCTCACCTCCACAGCACGGAGGGAGTGTGAATGTTGTGTCATTGGACTTGAAGAATTATAGAAAGTCTGATTTTAGTAAAGGTGTGTGTGTGTGTGTGTGTGTTTCCACAAGTATGTCCAAAAAACATTTATGCACAATAGCTGCATGGTCAGTATAGTTACAGTCACTATATTCCCCTGCACACAAACTGAGAAGAATTTTCAGCTTGACTTTAGCTCGGTTTAATTAAACAAGTATTTGGTTCATCCACAAAATGTCTTAAAATACACAAAATGTCCATCACAGGAGCTCAAAATGTCATCCTCAGATTGTTGCCCTTAAAAATGATTAACGATTATATAAAATAAAATAAAACAGCAGGAGATTAAACCCAGAATCTGAGTGTAGTTTTCCAGTGGGTTTGACAGTTTCTGATACTCTGGCACATTCAGGCCGACTCTGACAGGTGTGGAGGTTTGATACCGAGCCCCGTCTGTCACAGCTGACCGTGCCGCTCGCCGACATCACTCCTCTCATCTGTCCATCCTTTCATCCACTTCCTCCTCAGCAGCAGTCAAAGGACTCTCTGTTCAGCTGGGGCTTCCAGATGGGGCTCACCGGGCAGACTAACGGCCCCCATAGGCTACGTACAGTATGGACGAGACCCTGGCAGTGTCCCCCCCCCCCCGTGACCTGACCGCTGACATGAAATATGGAGCTGGACGTTTGCGTCAGATGTGAAACGGGCTGAGAAGGTCATAAACCAGAGGAGCATCAGTCTTTTCCTCCCTCAGCTGTTTTTAACGTCACAGAAATCGAGTGACCTTGTAAAGAGAAGCGCTCAGATCATTTACGGAAGTACTAGTACAAGTACCACGGTGTAGAAATACTCCATTACAAGTGAAAGGTCAAATGCAAAGAAGAAGAAGTTTCATAGGTAAAATTTACTTAAAGTTTTAAAAGTAAAAGTACTTGATTTGCAGAAACTGATATATTGAATAATATTAATACTGATGCACCATAAGAAGTTATATTTGTGGTTTTAAGAACCAAAAGCATCTCAGTGTAGTTTCACATCACCTCTCTGGAGCTCTAGTAACAACAGGTCGGTGAGGCTCTTCTGATTGGCTGGCGTACCTGGAGGAAACCCACACAGGCGCAAACTCCACACCCAGCACAGTCGAACCCAGAGCCCTCTTGCTAACCACTGCACCACCGTGCCGCCCTCGTGAGTGACTCATTTTTAAATCCAAAAAGCCAAACACCTGATGTCTGCAGATTCTCACGTTTGAGAATTCAATGCTCTTCTGTGTTGTTTCACTATTTTCTGATATTTCATAGACAAAACAATTAATACATTGATCCAGAAAATAATCAGAAGATTGATGAATGAAACTTAGCGAAAGCTCAGTCAGGAAGACGATCTCCTCACACACGCCTTCTGAGTCACAAGCGCCGTTTCCCGTTATCTAGAAACTCGACCCGATCATTCTTGTCTTCATCCAATCACAACCTGACACGGTGCCAGGGCCAAAGTCTATTCCTTTTGTCCACAATAAATTTCACTTTATTTAGATTTCTCATTGTTACACTTATTAGTCTCTCCTGTTTGAAATACTGTTATTTAGTCCAGTGGTTCCAAACATAGGGTCGGGCCCCTCAGAAGGGGTCTCAGGGTAAATCTGAGGGGTCGTGTGATGTTTAATGAAACAGGAAAGAAGAAGAAAATAAAGTTCTGACCCAAAAATCTGTTTCCAGTTATTAAACTTTTCTCTAATCTTTGAGTTTTTGACAACTCAAACATGACAAGGAGATTTATATTAAATCATGAGCCAAAAATGTTGATTTAAGCCTGAGCAATGTGTTGTATTTTATACGATTAACATATGTTTTTAATATAAAATTTAAAACTGAAAAATACTAACTAAACATAGTGCAGCAAGACGTACAATATTTATCTCTGAACTGTGGTGGAATGAAAATACGGCCTCTCAGAACTTGTCCTCGAGCAGCTGAGTAAATACATTTCTCGACATTCCTCCACTGCTGCTGAGACAGGTGACACATCACCTGGGCTGGAGAGGCTCCTGCTGAGCAGATATCTAAGACAATGAGAGCTAATGATCCCCAAACATGATCCTCCACGCCTCCCCGCCCGCTCCCTTGAGGGGTCCAGTGACCTGCAACCTGAGCACAGGTGAGGGTGGAAAAGCATGATGTCACCATGACGTCGATGGGTGGGTCTGTGGGTCAGTAGGTGAGGGGTCTTTCCCTGATGAAAGCCAGTCACAGTAGGATCACAGCTGTGAGGGACTTTATTGTCATGGTGTTTAATCATTTAAAATTAATATTAAAGCTCATTCTTATGAGGGAAAAACTAATCCTTAAGGTGCTTTTAATTGCATGTGGCCACTGCGTTTAAATCCCCACGCTGCTGCGTTTACTGTCACACTGAGAAGTCAGAAGTTTCTGTGACCTCGCACTGACATATCCTCTCATCTGAGAATGTGGTGTGGCGACTTCTGAAACTCTGTCAAAGGACACGGATTGTGAGAGATTGTGGCATTTGAAATTACGCACGTGTGGAAAAAAAAAAAGATCACGGGAAATTAGTGATGGTGAGGCCAAGTGGCACAAGATGCGTGTGCGTAAAATCCACCCGTGTGGTCTTGAAGGACGCAGGGAAGACCAGCAGCCAGACTGGTCTTTGAACCAGGCGTCAGGACTAAAGCACACTTGTTGTCATTTTTACTCCAGTTTCACTTTTTTGTCATTTTCCTTATGAGATACTTCACTTGTTGAGACATTTTCCAACAACATCACCTTGAATATTTTGGTAATACTTTGTCACCCAAGGTGCTATTTTACACCATTATTGGCCATCTTGAACAAAATGGTTCCAGACTGATATTCCCATGAGAGGAGCGGGGTTCACAGGCGGAATAAAGCTAAAACAACTAGTGAAAAACACATCTCCTTACCTTTATGATGCTGCTTCGGCGAGGTGCTGCCTTCACCGACTCCAGCAGGATGGTGTCGGTGTCCTGGCCGCCACCGGGGAGGATGACTCCGCTCCTCCGGCCGCGGGACGCTCTAGGCGGGATGCAGTCCGGCGCTCCGTCGCTGCACAGCCCGTCTCCAAATCCATCTCGTTCAGACATGTCGATGAGAAGCAAATGCTCGATTCAAGTTTAAAAAAAAATTAAAAAAGAAAAAGGAAATTAATCAACTCGTCGGCTCTGACCCGAATAAAGTTTGCCTCGGTTGAGCGTGGGTGCCATTTAAAGCAGAAACAGGCTCCTAAAGCATCAGCCGTGCAGCAGCGGCAGCAGCAGCGGCAGCAGCAGCGGCAACAGCAGCTCGGTCACACTGAAGAAAACCAATCACCCCAATTTCGTTAATTATGATCAGATTCTCATCGTCACTGAGCACCGAGCCGTGCTGACTTCAGGCTGTTAGTCCCAGCTGATCTCCACAGTCCATTCCCGCTCCGCAGACACGTCGCACCGCTCAAATCAAAGCATCGCACGCAGGTACAGTATCGACTTGGATGAAAACTGGACTGGTGCGCTCCCCGGAGACGCGCAACAAGTCCTCACTGTTCCCCGAGCTGCTCGTCTTCGAGGCGGTCCAGACACCAGAAAAGAACCCGCCGGATGAGAGATGGAGATGAAGGCGAGGTGGTGGAGGGAAGAAAAAATGTTTGAAAACAAATCCAGCGTTGGTCACAGCGGGGTCTACCCCAAACCCTGCTCCTTCCTCCTCTCCCCCAAAAAACATCGATGTCAAAGTGCAGAAAAAGGAGCGAAGTTCCGCTGCGGTTTGCGCCAGGTTAACAGAGGATCCGCTCTCCTGTCACCGCGGAGCGCACTGCCCGGACCAGACACGGCCACTGTGCAGTCGTCTTGATCGTACTCCGAGCAACAACAGCCGAGTTTTGACGAGGACTGGGAACACAATTGACAGTCGCACCGCCTCTAACCCGCCACCACCCCCCTCTACCCAGCTCCTCCCACACGCCGCCCGAAATCATGATTGACGCGCGGAGCGGCCAATGCGCTCGGCCGCCGGGGGAGCTCGGGAAGCAGTCGCGGCCTCTGATAGGTGGAGGGTCGGATCCAGGTACCGAGAGAGCGTCCCTATTACTTTTTAAGGACCACAGACCAGGCACTGGTGGCGGGGAGGGGCGGGGGGGTAGTATAACTTCAGGGAACGTGGGCACTGAATGGACACTGATGGTTATGGATTATTACCCAAGTGAATCCAGAGTCATTTTAGCTGTTTTTATCCTCATCAATCAATAAGTTAATAGACAGAAAATTTATTTGATGATCAGTTAATGTTTTTCAAGCAAATGTGCCAAATATTGCGAAGGTCCAGGTGTCTCAAAATGAGCGTTCCCTTATCTTCCAGTGTGTAAACAGTTCCTTCTCTTAATGTAAGCACAATGCATCAGTTTAAACGAAACATCAACATTTCCAATTACAGTTTTGAACCATTTGGCTTTAAAAAAAAACAAAAAAAAAAAACCTCAAAGCCAAATTGTCGTCTCTGTTGTGATACAACTCCAGGATCCATGTAAATTTAGACTCAGAGGTACACGGCTGACCTCTGACCTTTCATTATTGTCCGGTTGGAGTTGGTTCAGAGTGACAGGCCGACCGCTATAGAGATTGGTGGGTCGGCGTGGAGGTGTAATAATAAAAGTGTGATATATTATTCATCACTGTGGACACAATCGCCTTTTCTCTCTTGGGCCCCTTCCAGAGACGTGTCACGGGTCAGGGTCTTGGAGACAGGCAGCAGCACCCCTGGAGCTGGCGGCAATTTAGTGTCTTGCTCAAGGACACATCTGCAGGGTGTGGACTGCTGCACGCACACGCACACACACACACACACACACACACACACACACACACACACTTGAACCCTGGTTGTCTTGATAATGTACAAGATGGTGGATCCAGTGATCGGCCTACTTCTAGATATGGCAGGGGGTTTGTGGAAAGATTGGGATGCCGGTTTCACAAAGATGTTTCAGTGTTGGTTCAGTCTTCATTTTGCTCATAGATTAGGTTTAATGCAAGTAAGACAACAATAAAGACTGACTCATTATAAGCTAAAAAATTTACCCCAGACTAAGACATTTTTTTTTCCCAATCAGATTTTTCTTTTTGTTGTTTCACTCTTCAAGTAAAACGTCTTTGTAACTGTTAAATTCTTCCAAAAGAAACATTTTCTGCTGAGGGTAAACGGAGTGGGGCAATTCAATGTGCTTCCTCAGTCTGCCTTCTTTTTTTAAGTCTTTAATTTACCCAGAATTCATTGTACCGCAGTCCTGCTTAAGATAGTCAAGAACTAAACTGCTTTGTGCAACAGATGAATTCAGACGTCTATCTGAAGTCCGACTGTTATATCGAAGTCACAGTCAGTCTGTCTTTGTGAAACTGATCCCAGGAGACAGACAGCTGACGAGTCTGTAGACATGATGTGATGCAATCCACATATGGTTTATATATATATATATATATATATATATATATATACATATGGACAATTCTCACTGTTTAGAAATAAAGCTGCTGCTTGGGACCAATGAAATTACTGTTTAGAGCTGAATTTTTATCCAACACACATTCTTGCATTGCATACTTTTCTTTCCTTTTTTTTTTAGACCACAGACTAATGTTTGTCAAATTTGGCAGCTGACATGATGCATATTCCAGTCAGAAACCGCAGCTGTAGCAGTGATAATGCTAAATGAGGCTGTGCACAGAGTTAGCTCCACCAGAGAGAAATGACCCGATAGAGTGGGTCCAAAAACATCACCTGACAACACAGATTAAACTAAACTGCATGTATAAACATGCCATACTCAGACCCAGTATGCGCCTGGTTCCACAGCCCAAATCTGGCCCATATACAGCTCGACTCTAAGATGCTACTTCCATATCTGGACCAATTCTGGTGCACACACAGAAAAGCTTCCGGCTGTCAGTCGATGTCGGAGGATAACAGAACCCCTGTTGGGCCAGAAGTTTCATTTTGCTATTCAGGCAGCCACTGGCTGGTGCCACATTAATACAAAAACTCATTAGACATGACTGTCGTGTAAACAGGCAGAGCTCCACTCTTGACAAACTGTATCAGTTCAGGATCTAATCAGTGTTATTGATCAGACACAGGATCATGAAAAAAAAAGATTCTATGCACCTGCTTTTTTTTCTCCACTGGACATTTATAAGCACAACAATGTGACACATTTTCCATCTGCTCCTCTGTCACCTGTCACCGATTCCCAAACTCTAAACACATGTCAAACACAGAGCCTATTAAACAGCCTTAAACACACAGGAACACTGTGGATGTCTGACCTTAAACCTGGAGTTTATTCCTGCAGTTTCAGTGTAAAAACCAACCACAGCTTCATAAAATCCAGATTTCTGAGCAGTTCACTGGAGCCAACAGCTGATTCTGCAGCTTTCCTGAAATAATGGACATTTTCCACTCATTACTTTCTCAATTTGTTGCGAGTTTTAGGAACAAAAACAACTTTTCATTTTGATCTCATCATAAGTGCTCATTCTTTTTGGGTTATTTGATCATAACTTAAATGGAAAGTTAACAGTCAGCAGCTCTTGATCAGGAGGTAGAGCAGGTTGTACAGCCACCTCTGGGTTGGCAGTTTGATCCCCTGCTCTTCTTGTCGACATGTTATAGTGTCCTTGGGGAGACATTGAACAGGGATTGTGTCGAATCATTTCACTAAAAACCACAAATGTCAATGTCATGGTGATGCTAGATGAAAAATCACGGGCTCAAAAAACTCACCAGGATTCATACAAAATCTCAATTTCATCCAATAGTTGTTGAAATGATTAAATCTGGACCAAAGTGGCGGAAAGACCAACGATAACGACCGATGATGGGATCCCCAGAAAAACTCTTTTTAGCATGGCAAAAACTAATTCCAGCCGATTCCGTGTAATGAATAATGTTAAAATCCATTCACAGTGGTGTTGATGAAGTGGTGCTTGAGTTGATCTAACAGGGTTGTGGGCATGTCTCAAAGAACGCCCTAATACACCATTATATAAAACATATTGAAGTCTAAAATTAAAGTCCTACAGAGAGAATTGTCATCTATATACTTTTTTTATCCTCATTTGAAATAATAGACTTTTATCCTTCAAAGCCAGGACGAAGGTTAGCACATGTGCGAAAAAGCCTACGTCCTAAATCCCACATGAACTTGGAGCCGCCGTTTCATATAGTGGAAACACTTTGAAGGTAGTTGAGACTTAAACTCACTGACTTTCCTGAATCCCCTGATGTTTTTTTCTTCCCAACTGAGCAGATATGAAGGTGGTATGAACGTGCGTGCGTACGTGCGTGCGTACGTGCGTGCGTGCGTGCGCTTGGACCTTGAGCCATTCCACACAGCTGTGGAATGTGGTCAGCTGGTGAGGCCTATTAACGCATGGAGCTCACCAGTCACACCTCGCCGTCAGTATTTGTGAAACCAGTGTTCATTCGCGGAAAGAAAGAATTTGCCACGTTTGTCATTTCTCATACAGATAAAGCCAAGAGGAGCAAATGAAGACTCAGTTTTTACCACTGCATTACACACTACACTGAACACTAAATGCTTTTATCTTTTAAACATATATTATATATATATTTTAACATCCACTGCATAAATCCTTGCATGAAACAATATAAAATGATGTGGGAGCACGTGTGGATTGAACAAATGAGATATAATGCTTTAATTAATTAGTTTCAGAGGTGCTAGAAGGCGGATTTTGTTAGCTTCGGATAGCCTCTTCTGTCCAGTCTTTGTGCTAAACTAGCTAAATTAGCTGGCTGCTGGTGGTGGCTTTATATTCAGAGTACAGTTATGAAAGTGGTGTCCTTCATTTCATCTGACTCTCACCAACAAAGCTAATTGTATTGTAAGAAGAGGCCTGAGATAGTGCACCTGCATATTTAGCCACTTTACTGAGTCCATTGCCACGAATGAAGTGAAGAATAATGTAAAAAGCTCTGAGGTTTATCAGTACTTGCACAGCTGTCTATCTAAAAGCAGATATATACACAAAGAGTCACATCACTTAGCTAACAACTTGTTATCCAAGGCCACTTAGAAGTGTAATTCCCCTCTGAATAAAAAGTTTGACAATTTGGGAAATGCACTTTCCTGCCAAGAGTTAGATGAGAAGATCTACACGAGTTTCATATCTGTACACTCAATATGAAGCCACCACCAGAAGCCAGCTAACTTATCTCAGCACAAAGGCTGGAAACAGATTGAAACAGCTAGCCTGGCTCTGTCCAAAGCTAACAAAATACAACTTTTAGCTCCTCCAAAGCTCACAAATTAACACGTTATATTTAATGTGTTTAATTTGCACAAAAACAAAGTGTAAAAGCAACAGAAAAGGGGATAAAATGTGTTAATGGGTGAGTTTTAGAGGTAGATTTTGCTACCTTAGCTCTTCCCATCTGTGCTAAGTTAAGCTGAAGGGCACCTCTTTGCAGACATGGGAGTGGTGTCCTTCTTATCATCTCAGCAACAAAGAAAATTTGCATATTTCCCAGAATGTCTAACTTTTTATTATTTACGGTGTGACAGGCTGTGCTCCCACATCATTTATTTCCCAGTAATCTCATAGAAAAAGGAAGACACACTGCAAAATCTCACAGGTGCTGGTTCAAGGAATAGTTTGCTCATATAATTCAAAAACAACATATCACTGGCCTCAGAATAAGGTGGATACATATTCTGTTGCTTTTAAGTCCTTGACTATTGAATTAAATGCCTGTCTGCAAACCAAATGTCCCTCAGGATGATAACAAAGTCTAAGCTGCTTATACTCAAATAGGAGATATATTGAACTTCCTTATTTCTTAAAGAAATGTGAGTTTTTTTCCATGCTTATCATTGACATTTAAATGCCAGTTGGCTTGGCCTTGCTGCAAAGTAATAAAAGGTTTTGAGATGAGGTGACAGTTGAATAAAAGACCCCTGAAAAATATTGGAAAAAAACAAAACGAATGGTGTTTTGATCCCAGGGTGAAAAGGGCATGTGACTCCATTTCTCCACTGCTGAAAGTCGTGTATTCATGCTACGCTGCCACCGTGGTGCAAGAAAGTCAGAGTCAAGCGTGTGTGTGGTCGTGCACGAGTGTGTGCACATGTGTAAAATGTGCAGTGTGGTCAGTAGACAGGTGCATGCTGTTCTCTGTTGGGTTTGTCTGCCCGTCTCCTCAGGACCTTGACAAAAAGAAAAACGTAAAGCAGAACAGCTCATCCTATTCTACGAGCTCCTTCTCTGTGTCATGTAAACATCATCTGTCCTCCCCCCGTTCCCCCGATTACTTGTGTTTTTACTGGAACGTATTAAACATATTAGGGGGATAGCTACTTTGCCTTTGTTTATTCTACCATTTTTCACAGGGACAGCTATAAAAAAACATTTAGCTGTAAAACTGTCCACAGTAATCCACAACGCGGGTGGCTAATCAAATTATATCCCTTTGTTTCCCATACATTTACAACAGTTGAGTGAATGTGAAGCCGAGCAATCATTACACTGTCAGGGTTATAAATCAGCCTGCTGCTGATTATCAACAATCTCCACACGTTATTTCTTCAGAGCTAATTCTTCTCTTCTAGCAACTGTTTCTCCAAATGTGGCTCTTTTCCTCTGTGTTTGCAGTTGCAGATCCACCACACATCAGCACACACACAGTTCCTGTGCATGTGCGTGTGTGTGTCTTGAAGTGTTCAGGAACCTCCATTGGGGGAAATACTTGCATGCAAAGAAGAACAGGTGTTGTGTACTGATCTCATACATGTCCCATGTTTTGTAAATCTCTTTCTGTCTCTCCTGGGTCAAAGTGACAGCAGCGTCTCACACCTGCAGTCTAAAGCACTCCCTGTTCATTAAACTGGTCTCACAGTCCTTCACTGTTTTGTCCACAGCTTATTATAAACAATATTTCCCACTGATATTAAGGTTATGTTAACACCAAAGACATACAGACATGTTCATAAAGTTGTTGTTGTTGTTGTGCACCTGTACTGCATTGGAAACTAAACACAAATCAGAATAAGGTCAAATAATGTATGTATGTATGTATGTACATGACAAATTCAGTCAGGGTGTAAGACATCAGTGTCAAAGGATGATAGGAATAGGATGAAAGGAAAGATGATAAAAATTAAAAACATGTTTACATTGTTTACATTAGGTTATTTTTTGTCTTATATATAATATAAAACATAGACAGACTAAGCATTTTCATCTTCTCCTTTCTCAACTATCCACTAGATGGCGCCATCACCAAACACATCAACACAGACAACTGAGGCAAACTAACTGAGTAGACCATTCATCCTCTGTTCACTTATGTGCTGTATATATCCGTAATTTCTGTAATAATCTACAGAGTGTGGAGACTGTATCGGAGCATGATGGGAAACCTTTAAAGTAAACCATGTTCTCAGACCATTAAGAAGTACTAACCTCTCTCGGCTTCTGCACACATACACCAACCCTAACTCTACTGACAAAGCACTTTATGAGGAACACCTGCTTACTCATGCAGTTATCCAATCAGCCAATCGTGTGGCAGCAGTGCACACGTCAAACATCAGAATGAGGAAAATATGTGACTGGCTGTGGCATGATTGTTGGTGTCAGACTGACTTTGTGCTTTTGTTTGTCGGTTTCTGTTTGTTGTTTATATTTGTCCTTCTGGTTTCTTTTGTATGGTCAAGTTTGTTTTTCTTTTTATCTACTGCACTCAGGTCTCTTCTGTTAAAAAGATTCATCTGATCCTGATTAAACAAAGATTATATGATATATTAAGTGTCAACTTTCTACCAGCTTGTTTTCTTTGTTGCTGTGTGTGACAAATGTATTCAACCAGACTCATTGAGGCACTTTTTTTTAGTTTGCAGTGACCCATAATTTACAGAAGGCCGACTGGACAGTATATTAAATAATTTGATATAAAAAAATAACATCATATAATAAATACTTAAAAAATGTAAATACAATTGAAGTCTCCTGGCACTCTTCTCTGATGTGATGATGTTGTTATAAAACAAAACAGAGAGGAGGACACAGTCAGGTCAGAAGTCATCATAAGTTTAATTTACTGCTCTATAAACTGCCCAGTTCCTTCCAGCACTCTGCTCTGTGTTTAGTGAAGGAGGGCCCCGGGTTTCCTTTCTGGCGCGTCTTGGCCGGGTGGAGCTCCCGAACGATCGTGGTTTCCTGCTGGAGACTCAGTCAAGTTTAAACCATTCTGAGTTATTTTTGAAGCCGTCTTTCATCCCACTGCACCCTGTGTGTGTTCAGCATGTGTGTGTCAGTGTTTTGGCTTTGCTGAGTACACTTCACGCTCCATGTGTCTGTGTGTGAACAAATATTCAGCCTTTCATTGTTTGTTATTGTACATACAGGTGGAGTTATTAGTTATGTTGAATGGAATAAGTCAAAATTGGGTAACACTTTGTTTTAGTCCAGTATTTAGCTTTTATTAGCAGTTCCAAAAACATTTAATAAATGGATTATAATGCACTCAAATGTAGTATTTATATTGTACTTGTACACATATAACACACACACACACACACACCATATACACTCTCTGTTTATATTCAAATTGTAAATACATTTCAATTTTATCTCTATCTTATTATTAATTAAACATTATCATTTTTCTGTTTTATCTTTTTTTTTTTATTTCTATATTGGTATCTTTTTATCTTGAATGGAAGCTGCTGCAACACAATTTCCCTTTAGGATTAATAAAGTGTCATTTTATCTCATCTAAACAGCTACAAGGACATTTTGTGTTTATTAACATACAGTATTTGTCAGCAACTATAATATGTCCCTTTTTTTATTATAGGATGAATAAAATATATTTTTACCCCCTAAAACTGTCTTCCCTGTCTCCCAGAGACGAGATGGAGATGTATTCAGACTCATTTATTTCCATGAAGGATATCCACTCTCTTTTGAAGTAACAAGCAAGTCATTGTCTTTAAGCACAGATGTGTTGAATCACTATCTGGCAAATGGCTTCTGAGGAATAGATCTGTTGAAGATGAGATTGCTCAACCACAGTGTAGTGACTGGGTGAATTTGGGAAGACCATGATCCTTCATATACTGTGGTTTCATTGGCATGCCACAAGTGAGAGTCAGCTGTGCTTCTAGATTTGTCCATTAAAGCGTCTATGATAGGGTTTAAGTCTCCACCCATAATGACTGCAGAACCAGGGAAGTCATTGAGAGAGTAAGGGTCATGTATACTTTGTATTCTTGATGTATTGTTGCTGATTGAGATATTAATGATAATAAATCAAACCTTTGAATCTATTAAAATATTGTGCTGTGGTGGGTGGATTATATTTTGTTTCTTCATAGAACTGCATGTTTTTTCTTGTACTAAAGCCTATTACTGTCATAAGCCAATGATTGGAGCTTTTATATGGTCTCCACTCGACCACATCATATACTTGTTACTATCTCAGTCTGATTACGCCCTAAAAGATCTCATCCACAGCACAAACTGGAGCGTCAGAATGGCTAGCTGGTTAGCAACAGGAAGAGTTACAGAGAAAGAGTCAGAGACCGATGGTAAATCAACAAGTGATCTCTCTCCCTCAACCAAAGAAGAGAAAATAAGCTTCCTTCATTAAAATAAAAAAGTGCTCTGAGAACAAATTAATTGGCCTCCATGTTGTTACGGGGTCGAACGCAGGCCGCCAACATTTTTGAGATTTTCAAGCTGGTCATGAGTTGGAAAAGGCTGTGAACCACTAATACAATATAATACTATGATAGCTTATGAATGCAAAACACTTCAAGTGAGATGTTACCCAGAATTGGCCACTGCAGGTGTTTGTGCCGATCCGCTGGCCAGGTGGAGACACTGTATATATAACTAACAGATGTATATATGCAGTAATTATTATTTAAGGATTTCCACCTTTTCCTCTAATAATGCCCCTCATCCACCCAGCTGCTTCCTTCCTTCCTCTCCTTCCTTTCATTCATTCATTCAGACAAAAGAGTGGTTAAAAACAGACAGGAAAACACACACAGTTCATCTATTAACTGTGACTTATATCAATCACAGCAGAATACTCAGCTTTGCCATTGCCCAGAGTCATTTTATCACTGTATATATCTACATAATTTAATGTCTTTGTACATAAAATAACACAATGTGGTGTAAAGGTCAGCATCATGTTCCCTGAGAGCAACAGTTCAGGGACTATTAACCTCCTGAAGGCCTCAACAATCAGACCAGATGAGCAATTATTGGAGAAGTGAAATGGATCCAAGTGTGTGTTTGACAGGCAGCACCTGGTTGTGGTTTCTCCGTGAGGACATGCAGCTGGCGTTACTGGCTCAAAGCCTGAGCTGCCACTCTTTCTCCAGTTCCCCCATCACTGTGAGTGAGTGTGTGTGTGTGTGTGTGTGTGTGTGTGTGTGTGTGTGTGTGTGTGTGTGTGTGTGTGTGTGTGTGTGTGGCCATCTTTGTAAGGACCAGTTTCAGTATTAAACCACTGTAGCGAGGACATTTCTGCATTGTGGAGACATTACAGTTTGAAGGTTAAGGTTGGAATTAGGGTGAGGGGTTGGAGTTGACATTTAGTTGGGATGGTTAATGTTAGGTAAGGGGTTAGGAAATGCATTATGTCAAGGTCCTCACAAAAATAAAAAGATAAACATGTTTTCATGAGAGATCAGAAGAACTGAGGATAACTGTTCATTAGCCATATTATAGTTTTGGAGTTTTCTTATGCAAAAGAGAAGTAATGATGGTGATATTTCTATTATCTTATGTGTTTATTTGGAAGAAATATGTTTAAAGAATTTACAAACTATTTGTGATTTAAAGATGATTTTATTCAATTGACAGATGTGCAAAATAGTTTTAGTACAATGCAGAGTTCTTTCAGGTATATACAACTTAGAACACAAACTTTTGATCTACATTTATTTGGACAAGAGAGCAAATTTAGGAAATTTTACTTGATTTGGAGAGGGAAATTTTCATGGTTGGCAAAATTAATAGTATTCAGCAGAAATTATTTCCTGTACAAACTCAGAATCATCAAAACGGAGGAATTTTTAGATTTTAAAGCAGCTGTCATTGACATTTTTCTTGGCGTGATATTAGGCCACAGCTAGCAGCAATTTTCAGAAAACAGCTCTAACAAAGTGAATATAGTTGAGCATTTAGCAGCTAAAGAGCCACATATTTCCCTCAGGAGCTGGTGGAGACCAAACACACAGCTAAAAGAGAGGGAACACTGGATCAGATGGACATAAACACCTCTCCATACAAATGATAATGTTGCTCCTTAAAAGATGAAGACATTCCAATGTTGTGTCAAGTTTTACAAAAGATATAACAGTTCATGAAAATCAATCAATCCGATATAAAACTATTTAAAGACTCTAAAATGCAGGATACAAAACTTCATAAATGTAAAAATCCAGATTAATTTATTCATGTTTTCTGGGGATATTGTTGACTTGGTTTGAAATGCATTAGTAGGTAATGTGTGAAACCATGGTTCTCTGAGTGAGAGACTATCTCCACCCTATGTATTCTATACATACAGTGACTGACAGTTTATGCTTTCACACCTGTAGTTTGTGACTAAACTAACATGTTAATAATTTTGAACTTTATTACAATAAAAGGTTGGCGGGAAATCCTGGTGTGATCTGCTTTAGCTGTCAAACACATCAATCAGGAGCAACACTTGAACAGTTTTAGTTGCATGCTTCCTTCACTAATAAGGGACTTCAGATGGAGCACTGTGCTCATAATGGTCTTAGGTGGAAGTCAGAGGTCAGAGGTCAACAGTATTAAGGTGTGTGTGTGCCGGGGTCGCAGACATGTTCGTTCCGACAAAAGAACATTAAGAGGCAGCAGTCAGGGCTCGAGTTACAAAGACCACAAGTAGAGAAAGTTAATCCCCGACAGTCTGGCAGGACCGTGCTGATAAATGGTCACTGATTGAATTGCTTCCTTCTAGTTATATCAGTGAAGAAAAAAGCGCAGATGGCCAACAGAACAACAGAGGAGGGGGGGCATGCAGTAAACAAGAGGCCTGTTCTGCAATTGTAGTAAATCACTTTGTCCTCAGTGAGTATTCAGACGCAGAGCTGGCTCTGAGTAGTACTGTATGTAGTGCTGTAGACATGTTTGAAAGGCTGATGATGTGAACTGAGAATTTTCATGACTCCTCCTACTCACGGAAACCTTTAACTCTCAGCCAATGTGTTAAGTGACAAAATAAGAGCCTTACCAACTATTGAGTACTTAAGTTAAGTCCTTTGTATTGTTTTTGCACTACTATATTTCACAGTAAGAGAGATAGTCTTATATTTATATTTAAACTCTACTCTGACTGTTTTGAGAATGTATTAAATTATCTAATGCTGACTACGCAAGGATGTTTGACTTATTTCAACAACTTTCCTTTTATAAAATGCAATTTTATCCTATTTGGCATTAATATTTAGCCAAATACAAGGGATATATCTGTTACAGATCATCAAAAAATACTTCAAATAAGTGTTGAAGTATTTTTGATGATCTGAAGTTTCAAGACACAATCATCAAATGAACAAAACACTAACGAAATTTTATTTTGTTCCAGTAATACAGATGTAACACTGTTCTACTAACTAGTGTTATGAACAGCACCTAGGTTCGTTCATTCTCAATGACTATACCACCTGTGTAACATGTCTACTGTGTGAATGAATAAAGACTATAACATTATGTGTGGTCTCACTTTTACTGCCCCTTTAACTCTCTTTACCTTTCACCTAATCTATAATAATTTACATTAAACCATCTCAAAGTCATAATAATAAAAGCATTTATTAAACCAAAATTAGGTCTGAATAAGAAAATATGAAATATATATTCAATGATTACATCATTAAAATGTGGTTGTGGCCTAAGCACCCTGTATAGGAAGATCTCAGTAAAAGCAAACAGTCAGATTGTTCACCCTCTCCCCTCCGTTGGGAGGTATACACTCAAATTCAAGTTAACACCGTTACTAAACACAATACCATGAGTTAAAGCACATACAAACACTCTTTCCTTTAATTACTCTTAAACTCCTTTAACTTCTATTTTACTCTTTTAGTAATTCTAAGGTACATTTAACTGCGCGATGAACCATAAAACATTCATACCATAAAACAGCACATTTAACATTTGTGGGCCCACACCATAAAAAGAAAACCAAAAAAGCCGGCCGTGAAATAAAATGAAACCTCCCGATGCGGGTGCGTTCGTCGCTGGTGTACGTTAGGTCACGTTAAAGATGGCGGCCGCTGATTGTGGCCGCGCTTTATATCAGGGTTACTCACCCCCGGTCCAGTCTACCTCTGTCCGTAGGAAACCGAGCGGGCTGCTCCTCTCACCAGTCCTTCACCGTGGATGAAGAAGATCTCTCCTCCCTCGTAGCCAGAGGTGCAGCTGGGTTTTACCTGGTCACCCAGTGCGCTATCTGGTCTCCTCTCGCTCGTCATCGATGATATCCACCGACGTGCTAGCGAGCGGTTAGCACTCAAGCTGAGTAAGTCCAACGTCCGTGCGCTAGCGTAGCGTGCTAGTAACTCAGACGAAACACACGCTTATTTCGACACGCTGAAAAAGCGGTAGTTAATCAAGATGTCAGTGACTTAACTCAATGAGCTTCCTAACGTCCATACTACACTCCGTGAAGCACATTGACAACGATAAGTTTACACACTCAACTGTTAGCATTTCTTCTCCGCTCTCACGCCAACCGGCGACGAGGCAGCTACGTCGATCAACTGCTCTCACGCACTGTTGCGTCCTACCGCTTGCCGTGCTCCCGCCCCCTGGCCAATCAGTAACCAAGGAACTTGACGTTGCTTTATATGTGACCAATAGGAAGGTAGGATACAACATCGGAAACGTACTATGTGAGAATAAAATAAACAGGTTAGGTTTACTCACGCTCTTCCCCACATGAAGACAACTGTACCTTACAAACAAACTTTTTATGTTACATTGAATGTCATGGTAATTTACACTACTCCCTGTATAAATGGTTACACACATTTAAACATTCTATAACATATTATAGAACATACATAACTATACAAATAGAAAATAAAGGACAATATCCTTGGGTTTAACAAAATGAAAAAAACATTCAAGCAGAAACCATAAGCTGATCATAGTAATAAATTTGCATCTCTAACACAAGCAGCCTAGGTGAGCGCTAATTGAAGTAGCCTGCTGACAGTATTTTCTAAGGCAACAACATTGACAACTGCACTTTCATTCAGCCATAGAGCAGGTCACTGTCAGTTTGAGTCATTTTTTACCAAATGATTATTAAATAAACTGCCTTAGCTCTGTTAGCCCTCGCTTACTAATGGAGAAATTACATTCAAGTACAGTACTAAAACTTAAATAAAGTCAAATATGCTAATAAGTAACTTCATCTGGGCATCATTAACATCTATACAAAATTTGATGGTAATCCGTCCCATAGTTGTCGAGATATTAAGTGATGCCATAGAGTCATTGGCTAAAACCCGAAGGAAACACTGGATCATTAACGGATGGGGGAGTCATGGTGGCAGCACGTTGTTTCCAAATTATCCATGATGATGTTCCTCCCGCCACCGGCGCCGTCCCGCCTCCTACAACGTCTCTCTGCCAGATTTTGAATTTAAAGTTATGGGGTTTTCAGCATTCATTTTTCAGCACTGATCTCTTCTGTTCGTAAAACGTGTCACTAAGTAAAATAAATATTTCATGAGGAGGTTTGAACAACTTTTTCTCCACCGAAAACTTCACGACATCAAGTTAACGGCCGTTACTCGCTGTGAGACCGGACGTTAATCAAGCCTGACTTCACAATAAAAGTCTAAACTCAATAAAGAATGTAGAATAATGTTATCAAGTACAGTAGATTAGTCTGTTCATCAGCTACCTTCTTATTTTATTGGTTACAGCTTCTGGATTGTTAGGATTTGCTTCTTTTTTTTATTTTTTATAAATCAGTATCATGTAAATTGGGATGAATAAATTTCACCCACTCCAGAAAAAAGTTTGTTCTTGTTTTTTTTTTATTATGTGAATATTCTGAAATGCAACTTTAATGCCAAGTAATGATTAAAATTTCAGCAGTCAATACTTATAACATAGGCTACAACAAGGGAAAAAACACATAATTAGTGAGAATGCAGAGATCTCAGGTCATGTAAGTATGGATTACAACAATATAGAGATCAGTGCAAAAATTTGTATTTCTTGTTTTGTCTAATAAACAATCCAAAATCCAAAGAAACCCAGATTACTGTATTGTGACTGGGCCCAAGTGGTCAGGGAGCTCCTGATCTTCACCTGCAAAATATCACAAAAAGAGACACAAAGAAAATCATTGCACCTAGAAAGAAATAGAAGATGAAGCAAAGCAACTCAAAAGAGATGCAAAAAGTAAGTATCCTGACCAAAAAGAAACACTAAACATATATATTTTTTAAAAAGACACAGAATTACTACATAGACATGAAACATCTACAGATGTGTGGGGCGTCTGTGCCCAGGTGCCAGTAGTGTCATAATCCCTTAATGAGTCTGTACAAATGACTAAAAAAGTAGAAAAGGAGAAAAAAAAACCTCAAAAACACAAACAAAATTGGATCCTAATGATTCATTGTGGAGTTAATGTTGTTTTAAAATTGAGTTTATTTCAGTATTTTATTTTGAAAATTCAAAAGGAAGTTGTCTTATCCTTGTTACCTTGATTGTGGGGGAAACTTTTCTCCAGGGAGAGCGCTCCTCCTCTCCACGCTCCAGACCTGCAGCCACTCCGGCGGGACACTTTTCCACCAAGTAGCCGCTCGTCGTTATAATCCTCCGCGCGGCTTTTCTCTTCATAAACCGGCGGGTTTTTTTTTCCGTTGTTCCACCTTTGAACTGATTATCTCGGTGGGATTAACAGCGGGGACAGAGGAGGGATGGAGCGGTCCCGTTAAAGTTGAAAGCACAAGAGAGGCTGAGTCTGTGTGTCTTGTCTGTCGGCGGCAGGCACAGCGGCTCCTCCGGTCCTCCCACCGAGCTGAGCGAGCGGCTCTACCCGCCTCGGAGGCCATGGGCTGCGGCTTGAGGAAACTGGAAGACCCGGAGGACAGCAGCCCCGGGAAAATTTACTCCACCTTAAAGAGACCACAAGTGGAGACCAAAACGGATACTGTGTTCGAGTATGTGCTGCTGGACTTCAGCTTGGAAGGTATGTCTGCTATAATCCACGTTTTGTGTTTCCACCAACTCAATGCAGCATTAGTTCTTGTTAAACATTTCTGCAACTCATGGTTGTATGTACTATAGATGAATCTGCCGATCATTTTCTCCATTAATCGGTTAATTCTTGTCTAAAAAAAACATCAGAAATGCTGAAAAAAAGCCAGTGACAGTTTCCACAGCCTAAGATGATGTTTTCAAAGTGCTTGTTTCATTTGACCAACAACCCTTAGAAATTAAGTTTATTCTCATTTATGTTTAAGAAAAGCATCAAATTCTCACATATGTGAAGCTGCAACTTGCAAATATTTGGTATTTTTGTTAGAAAAATCTATAACTAAATATTTAGTTATTTAAATAGTTGCTGATTGATTTTCTGTTTATCATGTAGTCGATTAATCAACTAATCAACTAACTCCAAACAAAACTCTGTTATACTGAGCTGTCATGTTAACCAAGAAAAATCCATACCAAACCCAGGATTCCTGAAACTGAATCCACAATAGAGCCTCAACAACTTGTCAATTAATCAATTAGTTGATAGATAAAGATAAAAATCAGCAACTGTTTGCTGGTTCCAGATCACAAACTAATTTCCTTCTTTCTTTTGTTTTGCGTCGGTCTGTTTGTATTTTTCTCTCTTTTCTGACATTTTACGGACAAAACAATGAATCAGTTAAGAAGAAAGATAAGAAAATCAATAATGAAAATAACCATTACTTGCAGCCCTAAATGTTTTGATTAATCAAGTTATCCATCTGTCAAAAGAAAATCCACACATCATCTAGTCATAATCTCTGTGAATGGGATATATTTGGGTCAGAGTCCTGCTGAAATGATTAATTGAATAGTCGAATGGAATGAAAATAATCAGCTGCTATTTTCATAATCTGATTTGTCACAGTCGTTTTCTCAAACTCAGACAAAATGATAATCGATTATTTGAAAAAATAATCACTCGATTAATTGATTGATTGATTAAGTTGTCCGCCAATCAGATAATCAGTGAATCGACTAATCATTGCAACTCTAGATTAACGGATAATAAAAATGATCAAATTGCATCTCCAGTTTATATTTATCACTCTCGCCACAGTATCACTTAAAGGAAACTAATGCAGTTTCCACTAGAGTTCAGTTCCTCAACAAATATTATATAAAGTATTTCCCATTCACCGTTTTAAAAAGGCCTAAAAGTGCCTGTACTTGTTTCTTAAAACATTCCTGTTTGTTTATGTGGCTGTAAAACGGTCCTAAACCACAGACAGACACCTATTTATGGCCTTTTTAACATAGCATCACTTTATCATTCCCACAGGAGCCGTATCTCCCTGTGCTGCCTGAGAAGTGCAATAAAATTGATTGTATAGTCAGACATGGTGCAGTGATTATCTACATCAGTGTTTAAACATGGGACTGACCTGTTAATGCTTTTAAATTTCACTCAGTTTTATTTTAAAGCCCTTTTGACTTGTTACTCTGTGCGTGTGCGTAACATTACAGCATCTAATGCAGGACTTTTCCTAGCAACAGGGCTCTTCATTCAGCCTATCTAGAAATAGGTCACGCAAGGTTTTTTTTCCTGCCTCCTCTAGTAGCCCCTTCTTCCCTCTGCCAACACACACACACACACACACACACACAGTCCTTCTCATGTGGTAGGCATGCAGTATAATATAATACCCTACCAGGGAAAGAAAAAGAAACACCTGCTGTGATATGGAACCTAATTTGAACATGTGTGATAATCTCCGATGGCCGTGGGCTGCCATTTTTTCCAGGATAATCCCTTCATCTGATGCTCCAACTGGCTGTTTTGACTGTGACCTATTTGGAAGGAAATGGTGATTAAGTTCTGAATGGGAGCCGGGCATGTAAACAGCAGGCCGACACAATAATGAATCATGGAGGAAAGTTGGGGGGGGGGGGGGGGGGGGGTCAGGGAAGTTAAGCATGTTTTCCGCCTTCTAATGACTTTCATTACCTTCAGTCCAGATCCAGTCCTGTCCACATGAGGTCCCATTAAAGACTCACTTCAAAGTGGGGCTGCGAACAGGAATTATTTCTCATTATCAAACGATCCACTGATTATTTTTTGTGATTAAACATGTTGCAAAAAATAAAAGCCAAAATCTCAGTTCCCAAACCCCAGCGACGTTTAATTTACTGACTAAAGCAGCTCAGGACAAACCTGAAGACCAGCTGAGACCTGTTGTTATGTTTGGACAAACCGCACATGCAGATGGTTTTTACCAACTTCCCCTGACACGCAGGAGGGAACATGAACCGTATGACTGAGTCAATACACTGAACAACCAACGCTCAGTAACCACTACAGTGCTCTGTAAAAATCCTAGATCTGAAGCTCATATTCTCTTACTTCCTGAGTGAGAGATCTGGATCAGGCCTTGTGCCCCGCCCACCACCACCTGCTCCCTCCAGGTGTACAGGTGAGAGAGCAGAGAGCGATGGTTAGAGGAGGAAACATCAGAGAGACTCAGCCACATGTTTGAGTCTCAGTCAGACCCAGACTCAGAGGAGGAGTCTGTTGTATCAGAGCGGTTAGCATCTTTTATTTATTTATGTTGTTTGTTAGCTTGTAAGTGGCAGTGGCTGACACAGCGTTAGCGGTTGTGCTAATGCTAACTCTCTCTCTCTGTACTGACAAGGTTTCAGGTTTATTTAGCCCCGCCCCTCATCCCTACAAGGTGACAGGATTGGTTCCTGAGGTTTGTGGCGTATGAAACCCTGAATCTGTTTTCATGAGACTGATGTAGCGTTCATTCAGATCACAGATGTAACTGTTTCTCTGAAATAAAATCAACCAGTGATTTCTGGCAAAGTATTTATATAATTATATTATGTTTACGTATTTATGTGATCTGAACGTAAATGCTAATGCACGACAGGCACAACCTGAGGCCACGTCAGACCCGGACTGGAACAGACCTGGTCCAACATCGTCCAATCAGCCGTCACGCCCCAAATCATATTCACAACCGTCTCAGCAGACGAAAAAAAAAAAAATCACATTTGAGAAGCTGGAACCAAAGACTCAAATCATCAGTTATCAAAATAGTTGCAAATTAGTTTTCTGTCAATCGACTAATCGTTAATTGGCGGATAATTTCCGCTGTTTTTCTAAGGAACACGCTGTAGCTGTTTGGTGTGTTTCCAGCCTCACATCTGTCTGAGGAATCATATTTACACACAGCTGTGTTTCCAGTGCTAATTCATTTATGCGGCCTCTCAGTTACAGATTAAACTGTGTCCAACTCCTAAACAGTGAGATTTCACAGAGAGCGCTGAGTTCATCCCGGACTTTTGAGAACAGAAACTTCACCTAATGTGGATCGGTCACGTCTGGGAGAAACCTGATCCACTTAATAAAGTCCACGTCGACACCAATACTGAGCCAGTGGATCGGGTCAGTACATGTGTAGTCCACCCTGTCTGGTCCAGAAGGGATCCACTTGTTTTATGGTCAGAAATCACCAGGAGGTCCCGGAGACCTTCATCTAAATCAGAGGTAAAATCATAATCAGTTAAAGAGTTTGTTCAGATTAACTCCGGGACGACATCAGACAACGTCTCTGTGTTTATTACGACCACGTGATGTTTCTTCTCTCACAGGATTTTACCTGTAAATTTACATTTCTGATGAACATTTAAACTTTTCTACTTTCATTTTCACAGACCCGTTTGTGTTTATAATTGAGTCAAAACAAAAGTCCAGGAGTTAAAGCAAACTTGTCTACGAACCACAAGGTCCCAGGTTCGAATCCCCTGGGAAACCTACAACATTATCTCTCATCTGTCTCCTCCGGCTTCCCACTATGATACACACTTTAATTCTACAATATACTATGATAATCATGCGTTGGTTCCACGCGTTTCACAGACATAAACATGCGTTGCTCATTGAAAGTGTTGTGTCGCATTGTTGTGCGGTTCACGACCCGTGACGGCTGTGAACGCTCCTCTGAAACACGGATGTTTCGCTCTCTGGAAAGATTTTCTGAGCCTGTCATCAGCAGGGAGTCATGAGATCTGCTCTCAGACTGGCTTATAAATACAGTACTTCAGACAGGATGCGAGTGTGTGTGCGAGTCATAAATTGTGTCTAGATCCAGTATAAACACCAGTAATCACAATACAGCTCGACACACTTCTACGTTCAGTTATATGTTGCCTCCGTGCTCGTTTTTTAAATTTTTTTTATTGCTGCTGCTTAATAAGACAAAATGAAGTTCAGTCACTCAGCTTCATAGGAGGGTTGCAGTGGCTGCTGGGTAAATCATCCCAGGTATAAACCTCAAAATCTTGTCTGAGTTGTTTGGGATGAGCCACATCAGCTGTGTTTGGGAGATTTGTCCTGAGCCAAACATGCACCACAAATTTTCTAAATTTGGTCCTGGACGTATCTGGAGCCGTTGAACTCTGATTCATCCTCGGTGCACAGCTGCATGTTTGTGACACAAAATACATTTTTATAAAGGGGAGAAAAGCCACTAAATGCTCTCTCTCTCTCTCGCCCTCTCTCTCTCTCTCTCTCTCCAAGTGTGATGGCTCCATAACTGGCACAGCTAAAGATAAACCACACTGATTCCGATCTCTAGTAGTCACATGCAGCCTGGTGATGGCTGGCATCCTCAGACAGTTATTTCTTTCCTTTTTTACGAGACTATAAAGTGTTTACTTTGGGAAGATCTGTGTTAATCACCTCGTTTTATGATTTGGTTTAAAAAAATAAAAAATAAATTTGTAACGTGTGTGTTGGTTTCGTCAGGTTTTCCTCGTGCCAAGTGAAAGATGAAAAAAGCCGATCTGTGTGTTTTCCTGGCTGGAAACCAGATCTAAACCAGACTCCATTCTCACTTCACATGAGCCTCTCTGCAGGGTTTGAAACTGCCTCCGTGATGGAGACGATACTGGATGTGCTCCCAAATCTGCTCAGTGCTCGCACCTCCTGAGGCGGAGCAAAGCCAGGGAAAATAAAAACACAGAGTGACTGAACAGGAGCTGGTGAATAAGAAAAAGGTTTCCTGACATTATTTCATTTGCACAGTTTAAAAGAAAAGCGACTGTGTTCCTCACAGGATTTGTTGAAGTGTGATGAGGCTCGATCGTGTTAATTCCACACTGTAAAATACATGCGGTGACGATGCTACTGTGAACGTGTAATCAGGAAAATGTTCTTGAAGTATTAACAGTAAAAGTACTCGGAGCTTGTCTTGATTTTGTCGGTTTAGAATCGGTTTGTGACGGTGAACTGACTCCACATCGTCTCCGTCGTCCAGGGAACGCAGATTAAAACATGTAGTGTGAGTTAACTCGGTGTAAAAGATCAACACACTCGCTCACTGTGTGTGTGTGTGTGTGTGTGTGTGTGTGTGTGTGTGTGTGTGAGGAGGAGTGTGTGTGGCCGTGCGTGTTCTGGAGCGTTAACACGTCTGTCAGTACATTCCTGACGAACACCTGGCCTGCAGATGTGCACAGGTAGCAGAGGTTGAGCTGCTTCTCTGTAATGGTTTTGTTGTTGTTCAGACAAGTTCCTGCACCTGAAGCTGTGCTCAGACTGACTGGATGCTTCTGTCAGCACAGTATAATTAACTGCATCATGGACGTAATATCACACGTCGCAACCAGGTCGTGTTTTCTGTAAACTATAAAATATGTATTTGTACAATA
Organism: Seriola lalandi dorsalis; assembly: GCF_002814215.2. NCBI lineage: Eukaryota > Metazoa > Chordata > Actinopteri > Carangiformes > Carangidae > Seriola > Seriola lalandi. The sequence continues at coordinate 94,334 of NW_019525035.1, read as the reverse complement.
TACATTTGTTGTGACTACAGCTTTATTTACATGCTGGTCAGCTGAGTCTACAGCAGCAGATACAGTGTTTTTATAGGACATCACCTCCTCCACCTCCACCCTGCTGTGGCTTCGTCTCTGGGACACAAACTGTGACTGTCACACTCCTTTTCCTCGCCCTTCACACTTATAGAGAATATAAAAACACACACACACCCCACTCCACCCCCCCACTCATCTCCCAGTGCTGAGCCCAGCAGCAGCAGCACTCCCAGTTAGCTTGGCCTCGTTTCCCTCTGACCGAGAGGAGACTGGACGTTGGGCCTGGAGCCAAAGGCAACACATCACAGTAGCTAATGGCTAATACTTCCCCCAGCTGATTACTGTTAGCCAGGCGCACTGATATATATATATATATATAATGTATACAGTGCATATCCTGTGTGTGTCTGTGTGCACTTTAAAAGGATCTTTATTGTTATTGATCTTTGCAAACTGCTCGCTGTGAGTCTTAACTTCCTCCATGCTCCTCCAGTTTCACTTTAAACCTCTTCGTCACATCCATCAAGTCTTTGGTATTAACACACTTTTTTATTCTTCTGTCCACACTCACCTGAGTTTCTCCCACCTGAAAACGTGGAATGGAGCAGTGTCCCCGCACAGACTTGAACTCACGGAAGCAGGAGGATGATGTGAAGGGTGCACACGTCACAGGACTGGATGGATAAACGGGAGCAAACAAAAGGGATTAGCGGAGACGGGTCTTAACCTGAAGTGACGCGTATTCGTCGCTGGTTGGATGAACTGAGGAAGGGATGAAGTGACATCTGAAGGAAAAACGCAGGGTGAATCGTAACCTTCTTCCAGTCCACTGAGAGATGATTCCTCGGAGGTGGTCTGACCCGCTGAGGCCTCGGTAAAAGGGTCTGCGCTCTTTATCATTTCCAGGGATGAGTGCAGTTTTCTGTAATCTCTGTCTAATCTGGAAATCTGATGGAGCCGCTCTGGATTATTTCAGATTAAAGTCTGTGTTTTTTGATTATTGAATTTAGAGGAGGTTTGAAGGGCAGAGCAGAGGCGGAACAAACCCGATGAATCTCACTCGGTCATCAATTACCTTGAAGCTGATTCCAGTCTGCGCCTCATTTATGTTGAGCCAGTGATCGTCAGCGAGTTAAAATACCTTCTCTGATCATTAGCATTAGTATTAGCTCTCTTTCTCTTTCTCCTCAGACGTTTTGAGTGTTGCTTCATTACAGTTTATGTGTCGGATCCAGATAGATCCATAGGTCCGGCATACATTCATGTTCCCCACAGGATGAACTGTAGTGACCTTGGTGATCTCCCTCTTCGGTCTGTGGGAGCGTGTACGCTTCCAAGTATCACGTTGTCTTTAGAGCGTCATTTTCTCCTTAATCTAGGGAATCAGCGCTTTCTAACAAGCCCCCGTTCGCCCGAGTGAGTCACTGACTTCCATCGTTACACTAACATTAAAACTTAGGAAATATTTTTGTTTCGTCTGATCAAACGTCCAAACCCCAAGGATTCAGTTTCCATTTGCATTACATTTATTTTATTATCAGAATAGCAAGATGATTTATTTTCTACCAGCAAATCAAATAATCAATTTATCATCAATTGTTAAAAAAAAAAAAAAAAGCAATAAAATGTCCATTAATTGACGAATCGCTGCAGCTGTTAATCAGATACAAGCAAACTATCGCCTTTTTAAATTAGCTGAATTTGTCTGATTTAGATGCACTGGGACAGCGATGGAGGCTTTGCCGCCGGTCTGTCAGACCTGATGTGATTGGTTCTTTCTCTGACTGGGTTATTGACGATGAATCGATCAGACGTGGCCGTGTCTGTAACTCTGTACTCTTCATCATGTCGTCTGTGAGCAGTGTTGTGTCTGTGTTCAGAGCCGCTCGTTTTTCCTCGCGGTGTTACTCTTCGTTTCCTTTTCTCCTTGTTGCCGGGCAGCTTTCTCCTTTTCACACCTTTCACACACAGACTCATAAGATCCATCCTGTAACCTCCGTTTGGCTCTGAACCCTCCTCCTCCTCCTCCCCCCTCCTCCTCCTCCTCCCTCCTCCTCCTCCTCCCTCCCTCTTTTCCTCCCATTTTCTCAGCTCTGTCGCTCCTTCTTTTTGCCCTCAGTTGTTGCTCAACTCCTCTTGAACCCCCTCCCTCACCCCCC
>NW_019525035.1:91786-92134 GCF_002814215.2 Seriola lalandi dorsalis | reverse complement strand
ATAATCTATAGGCTATTTGTTAATAGCATATATTAATTAATATTAATGTAACTATTAATCATTTTCAGTTTATCGTTAAGAACCAGAACTTTAAATTAGAAAACCTGCCCTAAAGAAAAGGCAGAATTGGACATAATAAAAAAACAGATTGTACATTATGAATTTTATTTGATTATTTGAAATTGAAATTGATGAAGTGTTGGAGAGATGACGGATCTGACAGATGAAGCTCTCTGCAGGTTTTCATTTGAAATACCAAATCTCACAGGTAGTGAATCTTTATCAGAGTTTGTACGACATGTGAGCAGGTCCCCCCCGTCCCCTTTAACCTGTCACCAGACGCCCCCC
>NW_019525035.1:80894-91766 GCF_002814215.2 Seriola lalandi dorsalis | reverse complement strand
GGGGGGAGGGGGGGTGTGAGGACTGAAAGCAGGGGAGGAGAAGAGCAAAGGGCTGAAACAAAAGCTTTGGTTGGAGGTGTGTATGACATCATGGTCCTCCTGGGAGACATCAGCTGCTGTGTGGCGGCCTGTTGGCGGCCGGCGCTCCACGTCTAACTGGACGACTGTGAAGGAGAGGAAGTCTCTTTTTATTCTTTGTGCACGTTCAGCATCAAACCACATGACAGAAATAAAACAGATGTGACAGGAGAGGTTCATACGGACGAGAGCAAACCATGATAACTGAAAAGTACAACAGGATGGCTTGTTGATATTCTCCATAAAGAGATGGGGGGGGGGGGATAATCTATAGGCTATTTGTTAATAGCATATATTAATTAATATTAATGTAACTATTAATCATTTTCAGTTTATCGTTAAGAACCAGAACTTTAAATTAGAAAACCTGCCCTAAAGAAAAGGCAGAATTGGACATAATAAAAAAACAGATTGTACATTATGAATTTTATTTGATTATTTGAAATTGAAATTGATGAAGTGTTGGAGAGATGACGGATCTGACAGATGAAGCTCTCTGCAGGTTTTCATTTGAAATACCAAATCTCACAGGTAGTGAATCTTTATCAGAGTTTGTACGACATGTGAGCAGGTCCCCTCCGTCCCCTTTTAACCTGTCACCAGACGCCCCCCCCCCCCCCCCCCCCCATTAGAAAATACAGGTTTTTCTGAGGCCCCTTCTCCATGTCGACGCCCCGGCTCCTCCACCCCTCATTTCTCCACCCGTGTGATGCCAGAGCTTCAACTTTATCCACCAGCTGCAACATGTAAGCCTGTGTTAAATTTAGATTCACCTCGAGCGTTTGCAGTGGGGTTTAAACCCACAGGAATGCCAGTAAACTGGAGCCGTGTTTACTGGTCTCATTCAGGTTCTGCTGGTCTTCAGTCTCATAATGGAGCCAGACGGCCCATTCACAGGGCGCAGGGATCTTAGCTGTGAGCCGGTCTCCCCGATCTCTGGGGTGTTTGTCCGTGAGAATGTGGGGGGTTGTAGTGAGGAATGCCGTCACACACACACACACACACACACACACACACACACACACACACACACACACACACACACACACTCTCATGCTTTCCCTGTCTCCTGATTTTTCCTTCTCTTAATCTTGCTGCATCCTAAATGCACAATTTAGGGTATTTGAAATGCTTTAAATGGAGTGTGTGTGTGTGTGTGTGTGTGTGTGTGTGTGTGTGTGTGTGTGTGTGTGTTCATGAGGCACATAGCCAAGCCTCTCTGTGAACAGCCACTCTTTGTGGACACAGGAAGTATGGTGATGGTCACAGGGATTTCAGCCAGAGTTTCCAGAAAAAAAGAAAAACAGCCCGAGACTCGTTCAGCTCACAAACACCGAGCGTCGTCTTTACACGTCTGACACAGAGGAAAGGGATAAATACATGTCAACACACATGACGGATGATAATGATGATGATGATGATGATGATGACTTTTATCTGAATAAATTAGATTAGAAAAGCTTTATCGTCCTCGAGGGGCAGTTTGGTTTGTAGCGGTCGTCAACTCAACCAATAAACATCATAAAAACAAAATAATACAATAAATAGAGACATAAATCCATTTAACATACAGTAGATTTCATCATAATTAGTTACAGTAGGATGTTAATTGCGATGATAACGAGCCAAAGATCTGTTTGACATTTCTTAACGCAGTTTCAAATGTCGTGAGTTACAGGAATAAAACACACACAGTAAAAACCTGAATGATGACTTATGAATAATGAATAAAATGTCATGATAATTCCAGTGAACACGTCAGTGAAGAGCCAGTTTTAAAAGGTGTTTTCACCTGAGGAAGAAGCTGCGGTTTGGTTTCACTTATTAAACTGAATTCTGAGGGATCGGCTGCTGAAACTGGGCTAATGTGTTCTCTTCCCGTAATTCCAGTTAAAAGCCGAGCAGCTGCGTTTCACACTAATTGCAGACATTTTAGTTTTTTTTATAAAAGCATGAAAAATTTTATCCAGGTCGACATGAGATTTTACAGACGTGGCTCAGCTGATAAAAACAGACCTGAATGAACCCTTGTTCTTTTTAAAGACAGTTACATCATCAGTATCTCAGTCAAATGTTTTTATTAATTGTCCAGGTTTCTGATTATTCAGTGTCTGCAGGTTTGTTATGTTGATATATTTTCAGTGTGGGGGGGGGGTCAGCTGCTCCGTCAGGTGGAGGGGGAGACAGGTGTGCGCCCACACTACCGGGTGATGCTGGTCAGCACAGGTGTCAGTGATTGTTGCCATGGTAATCTTCATTTCACTCACAGATCAGTCTAATGTCAGTCAGGACTCCCAGGTTAACTAAAGACCAATGTTACCATGGTAACAATCAGCGACATCTGCGCTACAGGGAAAACATGGCTCATGATTTGTGGTGAAGAGAAAGAGAATTTTTCTTTTTTATTGTTTCAATCTTTAAGTAAAATTTCCTTGAATTCTTCCAAAAGACAAACATTGTCTGCTGAGGATGCGGTTTCTCTGTCGGCCATTTTTTAATTTTTTATTATTATTTGGAAAAAGTCTTAATCTGGACTGTGGTACAATGCATTCTGGGTAAGCTAAGATGATCAAGACCTAAACTGCTTTGTGCGGCGGACAAATTGAGACGTCTCTATCTGGAGCCTGGCGTTTACGTCACGTGTCTCGTGTGTTAAAATGAGTCCGTCTTTGTTTTTGTGAAAACGATCTTTCTGGTATTCGACTGATCCATGAGCAAGATGAAGTCTGGACCAACAGTAAAATATCTTTGTGAGAGCGAACTGTGTGTGAGCACCAGTCTCACCACATCACACCACAGCACTAAAAACATGCTGATAGTTCGTGTCCATATATAAAACCTTTACGTAAGCGTGTGGTTTCCTCAGCGTGCCGGGGTTAGTGGTTGTTGGTTTTTTATAGTGCAGACGGACCGTGACATCTGGATGTTTAAACTCTTCTTCTTCTTCTTCTTCTTCTTCATGTCGTCAGAGACGTGGTGTGACGTCAGTTTCCCACTGCAGCGTGTTTGTTCTGACCATATATGCAGAAGTGTGTGTTTTTAATGAGTGTTTCCACATGTGACAGAAACATCACCGTGTGACTCCAATACAACATGCAACTGAAATTAAAATAAATAGTTTGCTCCATCTTCATCATCATCATCATCATCTGCATTCCTGCCTGACAGACTCTGTGTGTGTGTGTGTGTGTGTTTGTGTGTGTGTGTGTGTGTGTGTGTGTGTGTTACTCACTTCAGTAACGGCAGGGGAATAGTGATGTTAAAGTCATTACACAGGAAGGAAGAGGAAAACTTTCCCAGACAGCAGGATCGTGATTTTTGTCAGCTTCTTGTTGGAAACACATCTTCTCTTCATCACGTTGGACTTTCATCCTCGCTGCACCGACACATGTGGACGCATTACTGACTGTAGACTGTATTGGCAGTGATCTATAGTGGGATGAAGGTTGGAGAGCTGGGAAGCAGAAAACAGATCAGAGAATTAAGGATAATTGGTAATTAATGATGATTAGTAATGCTTAAATATGAACTTACCATGCCAGAATATTTAAAGATTCCCTCCAGACATGGTTTAGGACATAAAGATACTATATACTTACCCTCATTGAAAAATCCACAATCTATGAATACGCAGTTATTTTCTTTATAAAGCTCCTCCAGTGTAAAGGTCTGTGTCCATGTGTAGTGTGATTATAGATCAGCTCTAGCTTCTATATTAATACTGTGAAAGTATCAAAGCCTCAGTCCACAGAGAAATGCACACAGCCTGTATTCAGAAACTGAGCCTTAAAACCAGCCGTCAGGACTTCTGGAACTTTGTGATGTCACAACAAAGCAGTCACCAAGCCCCGCCCACCTGGACCCACCATCCAAACCTTGCAGGATTTGGTTTCTCTGAGTGTTTTACCTGAAATCTGCTTTATTTTTATTGGATTAACTCAGAAAACAGTCAGCCAATCAGAAGAGAGGCTCAGAGCCTCCTCTCTTCTGATTGGCTCACTGACCTGTTGTTACTAGAGCTCCAGAGAGAAGCCTGAGAGAGGAGATGTAAAACTACACTGAGATGGTTTTTGGTTCTTAAAACAACAAATCAAATCAAATTCAAATAAAACACAGAAGAAGAGGAAAAGATGGAACTTTAACTTCTGGAAAAGTTTCATCTTTCACACTTATTGAACCACGATTGGCTTCAGACCAGATGTGATTTCACAAAATCAGAGGTCTGAACCTGAGATTGAAGGTGAGCACAGAGAAACTTTCCTCTTCAGTAGCTGAATGTGAAAACAGCCTCTTAGTGTCAGACTCTGCACGGAGAAGCTCAAACATCCGAGTGATGCAACAATAAGAGAAAAACACATTTTTGAGTGAAGGAGGAAACACGCAGAGTTTGGAAATGAAAAACCACAAAAATATTTTTGGGGTTGACGACTAAAATCATGTCTGTGTGTGTGAAACAGTCCGTGTGTTGCAACTTTGTGCTGCCTTCCAGTGTAATCACGTATTTCATATGTTTATGCAGCTGATCACACAATACAGATGTTTTCCAGATGATTTCACAAATATTAATATTATTCCCTCACAGCCTCGTTAACGTGGTGATCTATCTGCTAATTATAGAACGCATCTTTATTGACTTTCCATTTCCTCCTCCTCAGGCAGCCGCCCGACCGTCCAGTACGTGGCCTCGCTGTCCGAGCTGCCGCAGGCCCTGCAGCCCTACTACACGCAGGGCTACGTCCTGTCCGCCCTGCACCCCATCATCCTGTCTGTGGGCCGGACGCGCTCGCTGCCGTTCAGCCTGCTGTACCGCGCCATCCTGGCCCGTCCCAGACCCAGGTACGACGAGTCATTAACAGGAAGTAACATTAAGTAGGATGATGAAGGTCAATAAAGATGTGAGTGACGCCCCCCTCCTCCCCCCCCTCCTCCCAGTCCTCCTCACACTGTCGAGTAAATAGATGAATGATGGATGAAGTCGCTTCATATTTAATGCAGAACTCTGGTAGGAGGTCAGACTGGCGTGTCTGGATAAGGTGGGGGGGTATGTTTTGGTTTGACTTGTGTCTACCATGATTTCTATTGGCCAGAAACCCACCCGACAACAGGGGTCCCACAGCAGCCAATGGAGTCAAAGTATCTGTGATCACTGTGGTCTGATAGGTCGGGATATTGTCACTGTGATGATGTCATTTAATTGGAAGAAAAGTGTAGGTGATGTCACTGATGGTACTTAATATGCAAATTTATTTAAGACAAACTAATATTTCATGTGGCTGTTTTTCTTAAATGTCATCGTTAAAAATCAGATTAAATGAAGTTTAGGTTTTAATTATTGTGTAACTGTCAGACAGTCGCTGTGGTCGTCTCCTGCTGAGTGTGTGTGTGTGTGTGTGTGTGTGTGTGTATGTGTGTGTGTGTGTGTGTGTTTGCAGTAAGCAGACGGCGTCCATGTGTCACAGCGTGCCGGTGCTGAGGGTGGAGGAGTGGCCTCTACCTGGAGACTCCCTGACAGGTGACACTGTCAGAGCGCTCATCGACAGGGTCAGTGACGGTCTGGTTTAATTAATCCAGACTTACATAATCCTGGTACCTCTGTGATTGATTAGTTATTGATATTAGTTAGAATTAGTTATCTGGTGTAATTTTGTTCTGCAGTGTCTCTGTTGCTGTGTAGCACTGGACGGTTACAGAGCAGCTGACTCTGGGTGTGTTTGTTTTGTTGTTTTCGCCGGCAGGTGAACAGCAGCGCCCGAGGGGGCGTTCGATTCGTCGGCTCGGTCCTCCAGCAGGTGAGCGGCATCACAAACGGCAGGGTGCACAGTCCGAAGAGGGGCTGTCGCTCCCCTCCACGCACCCCTCCCCGAACCCCACCTGGAGACAGAGAGCTGGAGGAGAACACCTACAGTCCAGGTGAGACGCTCGCTGCTCTTCATATGACGTCACCTTTTTATACCTGCGCCGTTTTGTTTAAGGTTGTCCGTCCGTCCCGTTCTCCTGGACACGATATGTCATTAACGCCATGAAGGAACTTCTTCATATTTGGCACAAATCTTCACTTGGACTCAAGGATGAACTGACGAGATGTAGGTGGTCAAAGGTCAAAGGTCAAGGTGACCTCAAAACACCTTTTAACCATTACCCAAGACTTCACACAGCAATTATGACAAACTTTCACACAGATGGTTCATATTTTATGACTCTGGATAAACAGGTGTAACCTGTAACTAGTGGCGGAGGGATACGACCAGGAGGCGGTGACTCTAGTTTAGTCTAATAATACTGTGATGATAATAATAGCACCAATCATTTGAAAATCAATGGCTTCCCTCTCCGCAGACCTGAGGCTGCTGGTCTTCTTCCACTCCTGGGCTCCGGGCTGTGCTCCTCTGGACTCGCTGGCCTGTCAGTACCACCAGGGGGCGCTCTCCATGCGCGTCTCCAGGAAGGGTCAGGTGGTCAGCGCCCTGGAGGCCGACTGGCTGGAGCTGACGGCCGCCTACTACCGCAAGGGCTGGTCGCTGGTGGACTCCTTCGTCTACTGGGACACGCCTAAAGGTTGGTGTGACATCGGCCCGACGGCGGTAACAGACTCCAGCCTGCAAGTAAAGGCAGAGAAGAAGAAGCAGACTGAGGTTGAAAAGCCTGAGGACGGCTGATGCACCTCCTCGTCTTCCTCCTTCTGCATTATTATCTTTTCCCATTAAAAACCTGATTCACACATACACACCGCCCCTTCCTGTTTTGGCTTCTCTTTCCCATTGCGTCTATATTTGGCGCTGTCTTCCCGACCTCAGTGACCTCACTTCCTGTTCCTCTGCAGAGGAGCAGACATCCACATTTGCTATAGACAGGAGAAGAGGGAAATATGGGACCTTTAATTTACACAAGTCAGTTGAGCCGTGATGCGTTCAAGGACCAGTGTGTTGCAGAGAGTGGAGTCGCAGTGCTTTGTAGTGGATAAACTGCTCAGCTGGTAGTAACACAAGTCGACCTTCTGTCTGTGTCTCTTATCAGCTGTTGTAAACACAGATACACATTCATCTGCTGTTCAGCTGAATCTGCCGCAGGAGGACAACTCTCCTCACTACACTACGAACACGCGGGAGTTTAATCTATATTTAATAACTGGGTCATTATCAACCCAATGACTCTCTCTCTCTCTCTCTCTCTCTTTCTCTCTCTCTCTCTCTGACCTGACTCCTCAGCTGCTGTGAGGAGATGCTGTGTGTCGTCGTGTATTTGCTACCTGACAATGCAGTGACCGTGTGTGTGTGTGTGTGTGTGTGTGTGTGTGTCTCAGGTGAGCCGGTGCCCAGATCACTGGAGGGGCTGTTTGTGTATGAAGAGAGGAGCACCTCTCCTCCTGCCAACGACACCATCGTGGTGGAGCAGTGGACAGTGATCGAGGTCAGTGACAGACTGACGAGGAGAAGTGAACAAACGGCGGATTTGATGAAATACAAAAAATCTTTAGGCTGACGCTTCAGACACTTTGTTTATGAGATAAACCTTTATTGAACTTCACTTGTTACTGCTGCATTGAAAACGAGGTCGAAGAAAAAAACAAGTATAACAATAGAATAAAGTAGAAAAATAACAAATCAACCATTAATTAGAAGGTATGTACATTTTAAGTACTTGCATTTAGTTTTTTTTAGTGTGTTAGCAAATGTCTTTGTAGCTCAGGTGAACTGACCCTTTAGAGACGGAGGCGTAAACATTTCCAACAGCAGTTTTTACCCACATCACAAAAAATACTCCTTACTCACTATATTACTCCTTATTACCATATTACTCCTTGTGTTAATTATGCTTATTACCTCACTGTTTGTGTTTAGGATGAACTAAACCTAAAAGAAACTGTTTCCCATAACACTAAAATCAAAGGATGATATATCTAGAAGTTTCTAAGCCAGACACTACTACTGCATGTCTCCGTGTCTCTAACATACGTGTATGTTGTGTATGTTGTGTTTATATCCAGGGCTCCAATGTGAAAACTGACTACGGGCCCCTCCTTCACACTCTGGCTGAGTTCGGTTGGCTGCTCACATGTGTGCTGCCCACGCCCATCATCCGACACGACAGGTAGCTACAACGCACCGTCTCCGTCATACTGTTATTAATGTCTGCCGTGTATTAATATCACACCCGTCCGTCTGTGTTTACGTCTGCAGTGACGGGAACCTGGCCACAAAGCAGGTGGTGTTTCTCCAGAGGCCGGTCAGAAGTCAAACATCTGGACAACAGAGGAACCAGGTGAGAGCAGGAGCTTTTCAACATTATTTTACAACCAATATAAACCAAACTTCTGTTGCAGCCGACCCCCTCAAATGTAGTTATATAAGAGTTATGCTCATTGTTTATCTTTCTGGACACAGACTCACTGTTCTGGTTCACTTCCAGCGCTCTTATAGCGTCGTTTCGCTATTGCTACATAGCTAGCGTTAGCATTAGCAGCTGTTTACTCAGCCACATCTGTCTCCAGAGGTGGAAAGCAACACCAATGTTAACTCTTGTCTTTATCACATCTTTCCTTCCACTGAAATTAGCATGCTAACCAGTTAGCTTAACAATCACCACCACCACCTGCAATAAATCACATTCAACAGAAGAGAAACCTTACAAATATTCTCTTTAAAAAGTGATGATATGTTCGTGTTGTGTTCCCAAGCAACCAAAAATAAATAAATAAATCTTTAACTTGCTCAAAATAATATATATAATAATATAATATATTATGGATAAACCTTTTCCTACAAACAGCAGCCGACACTTTCAGGCATTTGGTGAAAAACAAGGCGATTATTTCTTTAGTCAGTTTGACCCTCCATGATGAAGACTGACTGAATCCCTCAGTCTGTTGCTGCAGGGGGAAGCTGTTATTTCTGTGGCCACACTGCGCCCTGGTGGACAAAATCAAAACTGCAGTTAACTTGCAGTGAACTGTGGGTGCTCAGAGTGAAGTGGAGGTTCACAAAGAGGGCCTAGGAAAGGGGTCAGGAAACACCCTAAGGATAAAAGTAGATCCTGCTCACAGACCGTGTCGCATCACTGATTTGGAATAATAAAACAATAAAAAACTTTTCTAATCATATCTTGAGGGCAGAAAGTTTAATAAAGAAGTCTGGGAAAAGTCAGTTCTCATCGTGACGAGCGTCTCTGTCTTCTGTGAGACTTATGAATCAAACCAAAATGAAATGTACTGTAGTTTAATGTTCATGGCCGTCTGGTTTCCCGCCTCGTCTCCAGGCTCTGTCGGTGCACGGCGACGTGTCCAGCCGCTCCGTCAGCCGCTCCGTCAGCGGCCCCGTCCCTCCGGAGGAGCTCTCCCCCACCGCGGGAGGCATCGGGGGGTTCCCCGTGTTCGGAGGGGGGTATCCCAGCGCCCTGTCCCACCTGGAGGAAGGCGGCTTCGAGCAGGAGGAGGGGAAGGCGGAGGTCACCTGTATGTGAGGGCGGGAGTTAAGTTCAGGATTGATCCGGTGTTGGATTACCGGAGACGAAACCCGAGGAGAGAGACATGAACTTTGATCATCACGTTGCTTTTTAACAAAGACTTTAATGTAGAAGAACTCGGCACTTTTAAAAAAAAAAAAGTTTTTAACGAAGCCATAATGAGGTTTTATCAGAAGTGGAATGCGTCCACACTTTTATCCAGATTCGTTGGGGAGAGAAACTTCACACATGTTTAAATCGGTTCAGGTCGTCACGAGGGAAATTATCACAGTATTAAAAACAAAAAAGCACAAACACTTTTCTGCACAAGATGGAAACACCGGTGGTGAAAGGAGGGAAACAGGCTCTCTGGGTTTTTTACCTGAATCTTTTTCTCTTTTTCTTTTTTGCATTCCTTCACAGTTTAACACTTTTCTCATTTGAAAAACATCCCCACATCTCTCCTCCTTTTTTTTTTATTTTTGACACTTGAAGATGTTTTAACACCTTTTCATCTCAGCTTGTTGTGTGTGTGAAGGCGACACAGGTCCGGCTCCCTCTCTCTGCTCGTAGCCTGAGGCAGGATGTGAATATTTATCCGTGTTGCAGTTTCCTGTGCGCGGTGGTACCGACAGTTTGCAGGTGAAGGTTCGTTCATACAGACGATGAGAGCGGAGGGTCGTGCAGCTCCGTGTGAAGGAGGCCTGACTGGTGCCGTTTCATAATCTTTCTGGAAATGGTTACGACTCATCACATGTTTGAAAGTGTTTTTTTAAATATGTGGTCAGCAGTGGTGCTTCATGTTTAACCTGTTAATTGCTGCTTATTGCTCTGCAGCGTGTATGGTACTGGCTTCAGAAAGTCCCATAGAAAAGCTCGGGGAAGCGGCTGCACGCTTCTAAAGGACAAGTCTGGTGATATTTGGCTCTGCACAATGTGCAAAAAAAAAAAAAAAAAGAAAGTCATATTGTGATTATTTGGGAAGATATTTCAGTTGGAACAGTCGTGTTTGCATTTTTTCATTTTCATGATGATGTGATTTTTACGTCCGGAGGATATGATGATCTGTCGGCTGGGGGCGTCTCTGTAGCACCACGACACTTACGGTGCTAAAATGCACAACAATGAGACACATTTTACCTTTTTATCAAAAAAAATTGCAGCTCCTGAATTTTTAATTTTTTTTAAATTCTTTTTAATCTTTGCAGCTCCTGCAATTTGGATTTTGCACTCGGCCATATTGCAATTTCAATTATATTTCAATTAATTGTGCAGCTCTAGTGATATTTTATAACATATTAAATTGCTTTTGTTTTGTTCGTACTGGTTGGTGTCTGCCATGTGTAGTGGGGTGGG
>NW_019525035.1:0-80874 GCF_002814215.2 Seriola lalandi dorsalis | reverse complement strand
TGGGTCGATAGGGACTTTATTTTTGAGCTTCTCTCTTTGGGACCGTCCGGGTCTGGATGGGTCCAGCTGCTCGGCAACGCACCTGCTACTTTCTCTGTGATGGACGAGGTTCTTCAGAGACAAATCCATTGTTGTATTGAAATGATGATGATGATGATGATGATGATGATGATGATGATGATGATGACAGTATTTTTTTTTTTTAAAGGGGAACTCCACTGATTTTACACTTCAGAAACAAAAGTTTCCTTTAATAAATGAATAAATATTAAGATTTAAATGGAGCAACTTCTCAATGGAAATTCATGAACTCACTTAAATAACCGATTTCTCCTGTAATTAGCGATTAGCACCAAACTACATGTTTTCTCCAGGAAATAATGAACCTGTAAAATGAAATGTTCAGAAGTGCAAATGTTAAATCAGTGGAGTTTTCTTTTAACACTATGAAAGGGAAACATTTACTTTGTTTAAAGAGGTCACAGTGTTGTTGTAAATACTTTAGACGTTAGAGTTCATGACTGCAAAGTTGGGTTTCAACTGATTGTGATGCATGTTCATTTGTTTTTGAGGAGGAAAGGGATCAAATGTAGAGCTGCAACTAATGACGACTTTCATTATCGATTAATCTGCTTTTTTTGTTTTTGATTAACTGTTTTGTCAATGAAAATACTCGTTATAATTTCCCACAGCCGCGAGGTCACAGCTTCAATTGTCTCGTTTCATTTGACCAAACGAATCCAAAACATATTCGATTTACTATGTGACCAAAAAAAAAGAAGCTAATTCCTGTTTGAGAAGCTTGAAAAAAGTTGAAATAATTCCTGATTAATTGTCGATTGACTAACCGTTGCAGCTCTAATCAAATGCACCATGAGTGTAGTTTAGGTTTCGCAGGTTTGAGTCATACATGTATGAAGTGGATGTTTTTAGCTCCAGACTCGTCAGGGTTCATTAAATGTCAGTATTAATATTCCAGCTTTTCCTTTTTGGAGATTTGTACATTTTGCTTCCTTTATCATTGGTGTTTTTTATTATTATTATTATTATTATTATTATTATTAAACACTTATTTCCCATGGTTTGTGATTCATGTCCTATTAACAGCATCTTGCACAGCGTTCGTTATCACTATGACTCATTGTGACCGTAAACGCCGCGGCATCGCTGATCAATATTAAAACGTTCACACAAGCACCTGAATAATAGGTCTTTTTTATTAACAGACATCATGAAAATGTCAACAGTAACAAAATTTTTTTTAGTCCATTTAAAAAAAAAAAGTGGGTTGGATTGACAAGACTCCTCCCACAAAATAACTTAATGAGGGAGAGGGTAAAATAAGAGACGTTGTGCTCCAATACTTAAATGTAGCCGATATTCACTCCTTCCTCGTTGCATTTACTCGATCAAATGTTTAAAGCGGGAAAAAAACTGGCCTTCAGCAGCGCAGGTTCTGCCCTTAGATTCATCGTTTCAGTTACTATAATGTCAAGGAAAGAACATCGGTCACATTTTCACACAGTATTAAAATGGGGGCATGTCACAAAGCAGGATCAGAGTTAGCCGAGGAACGTCTTCTAAACGCTCCGTCACTTCAGAGGCCGAAGAGAAAGAATATCCGACTGCTAGAACACGAACAGAGCTAGAGGTTACGTTTTTTTTTTTGTTTTTTTTTTTCTTTGTTCACTACCACACAAGCCACACACCTACACTGTGTTTTAATAGCATTATTAAGTCAGCAGGCTAATTTAGTGATCCATTTCATGGGACACCCCCAGAAAACAGGCTGGTAGGCAACACAAGCAAACAGAGAACAGAAGCAGACACAGAAAAGTGAAGCACCATCAGAAAACATGATAGTGAATTAACAGAGAGAGAGAGAGGGGAGGGGGTGGGGGGGGTTGAGGTTGGGGTTATATACAGAAGGGGGGGGGGCTGTCAGTGTGTGCCTTTGTCAACAATACAGGTCACCATGATTACATAGGTCTTTTGCAAATCCAGCTGCTTAAAGAAGATTAAAGAGAAAGGTTTTCCCTAAAGGAGTAGTAGTGTGAGAGCAGGGCTGAGTCCAGACACACGGTGTGAGTCTGGACGCACAGAGAGAGTGTAAATAGAAAATATCATCTTGTCCTGCAGGCATGGCTGAACTCTGCTCCCAGTATTCTTTACCCTTACTTCCTTTGAGATAGACACAGGTGACAAGGGAGGAGGGACATGGACAGTGTTACTAGACAGGAGCCTTAATACACTGTAGTGTGTATATATATATTTATATATATATGTGTGTGTGTTGTGTGTGTGTGTGTGTCTCCTCTGTAATGTGTAAATATGGTGTGTTTACATGTGTCTCCCTTATGGCAGCAGCTGTATCTTAGGCCTCGCTCTCCCCGGCTGATGAGGTGTTCTGCACTTCCTCCTCCAGGATCGGCACAATCAGGTTGTCCTTGGACATCAGGTTGTACTTCATGACGAAGCGTGTGAACCGGTGACACAGGAACGTTTCATTCTGCACACACACACACACACACACACACACACACACACAAACACACATACACACACACACACACATCAGGACTGTCAAACGCCCCGATTCAACACAACTTGTTTCACATCTCTGTACTCGATTAAGCACCTTTGCAAACGAGCTCATTGTCTCTGAGGAAATTTAGAAAAATGTACATAAAGATCTAATTTACAAAATAATATCTCACACTGGCTGTTTACAGAACACGGGGCTGTTAATTACTCACATGAAAATTATAGTTAGCACACTCATGTCCTTATAAAGTCTGAATTTAAGAGAATTATGTAAAAAAAAAAAAAAAAAAAACAACAAACGAAGGAACACAGCGGCGCCCTTGTAAGGTCATCAGCTGAGCTGTGTTATGATATGATGCAGTGACTCAGGATGTTAGCTCGCTCCGGATCCCTCGACGTGAATCTAGAGATCACATCTACAAGAGGGACGGATGAAAAAAAGCCTCCGCACACTGATCTGAGTTTGTCTACTCGACTGCGAGGCCGAGGAAGTCGACTGAACAGTGTGTGGTTTCTGCTTGGTTCAGTCTGTCCCTGGAGCTAACACTAGCTAACACTAGCTAACACTAGCTAACACTAGCTAACAGCTGTCTGCAGACATCAGGCTGACGTCTACACAAACAGATGCAGATGAATCTGTGAACAGACTCGCAGTTTCTGTCCCGTCTGTGTGATCGCTTCATCAAAGTACAGACATCCGCTTCACAGATCAGTCAGACTGTGTGCAGCTCTATGAGACAGCATTTGTTTTTGTCTTTTTAAATATGCATCATGATGACGCCCCTGTAAGTGGTGCAGGTTTTTTATTATTCTTGCTCAACTGTTTTTCACACATAGGCACAAAAACAATACAATTATGTCATGTTAAATAAATAAATCCTTTTCTTTACACCTTTGATATGAAAGGAAACAACAGTATTTCTCTCTCTGTTGAATGTAGAAGACATTTATGTTTCCATGACAAATTCTGAGAGATGCTTTATGCAATATTGGTATTTATGTGATCTAACTGAATCATCAATAATCCTGTTAACTGACATGATTGCGCTGGCTGAGCTTTGAATTAAAGTCTGCAACTAACAACTATTTTCTTTATTATTCGATTATTCAATGTACTGTCATGTGACAAAGAAAGGCATCAAACTCTCAGATCTGAGATGTTTGGCATTTCACTTATGAATAAAAGATTTTTTATTTCAATTATCAGAATAGCTGCAGATTAATCTTCCATCGGTCTACTAATCCTTGCACCTCTAGTTGTACTGAAGCTACTGTCTTCCTGAACTCCTGTGGTGTGTTGGTAAAACATCTGTCATGGTTCAAATCCCCTCGTGTTACCAGGACCATGCTAAAGTAGCAGTGCGTGCAACGTGACGAAACCCACCTCATACTTGTCAAATATCTGGCGGTGATGGAAGTAGGCATGAGAGAATATCCTATAGATGCGACGACAGACGGAGCCCAGCTTGGCCACCGATGACTCCTTGATGCTCACCCTAGAAAGACAAGTCGGACAGGAAGTAGCTGTTAAAATCGTTTCTACTGAAAGTGAAGCAACATCGTCACGGTGATCTACGCAGTAATTCAACCACGATGCCAGTAAAGATGTCAGTCTTCTTTAAACAAACAACTTCACGAGGACGCAATTACACAACTCTGCAGAGGGCTTTTAATTTGAAATGAGAGATACAGGAAGTGGAGATATGTCGTTACAGCTGGCCGAGGAGCTCCAGACTCAGCTGACAGTTCATCACTATAGAGACACCTTCACGTTGTCACAATGACATTTGATACTTAATTAATTATCACTGCTTCACAGAAGAGGACTGACCTGCTGGGGAAGTATTTGTTGCTATTGAGAAGACAGGCAGCTCCGTCCAGCGTGTGCCTGGTGTAATCAATGGCAGGGCACTGCAGCACAGAACACACACAGCCGTCAGTAACAGCTACTTTAAATCACACAGACGCCGAGACAAATGAATCATGCTGGGGGATTAATACATGTGAAGGACACCGTCATAGGAGGTGATGTAAGGCTCTGAGTGACCCACGGGCTGGACTCACCTCTTTGGGTGTCTTGTGGGCAGCACATAAAAAGATCCACTGCTCTGTGGCGGTCATCTGGGTGCAGGTGTCTGGATGGCACTCGCTCTGCAGGAGGACAGACAGGCTTCACTACAGCTGATGCAAACTCAACACACCTCTAAACCACGACCACCAGCAGGTCGGAGGGGCGTTGCATTCGGTATCAACGCGAGATTCTTAAATCACAGCATCCTCATCTGATGATTTTGATCACTTACCTGCAGTTTCACAGCTAATCCATTGAGCTCCAGACAGAACTGCCTGCAAACAAGACAAAACATGAGCATGAGATACTGTATTTACTGTACATGCTCTCACACACACTCACTCTCTCACACACACACACACACACACAAACACACACAAACACACACACACACACACACACACACACACACACACAGGGTCCACTGCAACGTAAGGAGTGTGCAATTGTCTCATTCTATTGTATTTTGGTATTTTGCTTTTCTTTCTCGTCATTCTTGTTTGTTTGGGGAAAAAAATTAATGAAAAAAAACAAATACATCTATAAGCAAAACACCCAAGACCATATATTCAAAGAATTTTGGGGTCAAACATTTTTAACTTACCTGAGGTGTTCATACTTCCACACCCCCTCGTCCTGA
The DNA here is from genome assembly GCF_002814215.2 of Seriola lalandi dorsalis. Classification (NCBI taxonomy): domain Eukaryota; kingdom Metazoa; phylum Chordata; class Actinopteri; order Carangiformes; family Carangidae; genus Seriola; species Seriola lalandi. The sequence continues at coordinate 75,619 of NW_019525035.1, read as the reverse complement.
CCCTCTGGAGGCTCCAGGATTTTGTCGATATTGGAGCAATCTGATCTGATGTTCTGCTGAATGTACTGAAACAGATCCATCCAATACATATTAATATACACCCTCATTCAGCCAGAACAATGAGTTAATCCCTACTTTAATATGGCTGTAATATACTGGTGAGCTATAAATGACTATGTTAACAACAATTATTTGTGGGAATGGGAATTTGCACAAAGTGTGATTAAACCAGACAGTGTCTAAGATTTTGATTGTAATATCACCTAAATATCATTTCCTGGTCTTTAAAGACCCATTACAGTTAAAGGATAGAACTTTTTCTATCTATCTTAATGCAGATCTAATAAAAGTATACGACCACTGAAAGAGTTACTGGTCGCTGGCCTCTGCTCCATACTGTCAGTGAAGCTTCCAAATGCAATTACAGTGTAAGTGATGGATGATATAATCCCCAGTCCTCATTCTGAGCAAAGATGAAATCTAAAGTTCAGCTGACGCTACTGTGAAGCTTCAGCCGTCTGATTTAGACAAATTGGTCAAGATGGTCCAACTACAGACACTGTGTCTGGAGGACACCAGGTCTGCGAGCCAGTGGGAAGAGAGTGACCACTACCACTGAGTATAAATGCAATAAAACATTGCTTTGATGGTTAATTTAACTGGATTTGATCAGAAAGAGAGGATAACTGTATATACTGTGTAAAACATCAGCTAAATAAAAACCAAAGAAAGTCATGAAAGGGTGAAATAAAGTGCAGATTAAAACTGATGTACAGACGTTTGCAAGTAACATTAACATTTTAACCTTAGCAAGGCGAAAAACAGTAGAAACCTCCACTCAAATGCTTGTACCACCATGCACAAAAAGACCATGTGTGTGGGGTACACACACACACACACACACACACACACACACACACACACACACACACACACACACACACACACACACCTGTTGGACAGCCAGGGTGCTGTCCATCTCCTCAAATGATTCATCCGGCCAGTTGTAGAAATCCTATACATGGAGGGAGGACAAATTTAGTCTCCACTCAAAGTGGACAAAGCTGGCATTGTAGCAGGACTAATGTCCAGCTACACAGCTGCCACCTGACATTAACTAACAATAATTACACAAACACGGCCAAGAAGTCAGCCTCAGATTCAGCAGTTAAGGAGAAAGTTAGAGCAACCACTCCCTCTTATTATTGTAATACAGTGTTACACATCCTAGTTAAAGCCTTATCATTGTTTAAATATGCATTTTAGATTAGTGAAACCTTTATTATATAAGCACTGCGTTTTCTACATTTATACTACAAGACCAGGTACAGTTTAAAAACACCCACATTCATACCTGATCAGATCAATGAATTAACTCCAGTAACTGTTGAAAACACACTTATTGTTGTATTTTAGATTTAGATGAAAGGCCAGTGTCTAGGTTTGTAGATCTGGGCTAGATTAACAGGGAGAGTCTAAAGACTGTTTACAACACTGTTTCAGATTTGTGAAACTTTTACTCCATTTGCAAAGACAAACAAAACAAAAAACTGTGATTTCATACTTTTTCCTGCCTAAACTACATCGGATCAGGTATAAATAAAAACCAACTGCTCCTTGACGTGTCAAATCTGGACTAAAAGATTAGTGAGAGTTTAAGGTCTGTGTAAAAGATGGTTTCAGATAGTTGACACCTGAGAATTGGAAGCTAACTTCAGAGTAGTTAGACAAGCCTGGCGTAATGTCACGACACATGACAAAGATGAATGGAGGAAAGTCATAAAAGCTGAGAAACTGACGATCGGTTTGAAGTTTGGTGACAGTGAAAGTTTTGCAGAGGAAACGTTGTTATCAAAGTTAACAACCTTGGTTTTTCTCCATTACTCACAGCTATGAAGCTAACTTGACGCTAGCTCATTCGATAACCGGGATGTGACTTCTTCCTGCTAAGCTAAATGGTACACAAGCTAAATACTAACATAGCCACCTTTCTATATTTGAGTGTCGTTTATATTTACTGGATCTGATCAATAATTACTTAAGCAATAATGATTCAGCAATACTGATGATCTCCGACACAAGAAGCAACACCCAGTGTCGTTCAGCGTTACTCCAGGAACTAGACGAAGCAGCAGCTAACGGTGGCTAACTTAGCTGGCCGTTTCCAGGTCAGGCCCTTCCTATATGTTGTCTATGACCAAGTTGTCGACAAAAGACGTGTACTGAAACAACACTGCTCAAATGAGACAGCTTCCCACAGCGGCGGAGGCTGGTTAGCAGTAAGGATCAAGTGCCCCTGCGGGGTGAAAACAAACCTTTGCCTTGGTTCCAGGCCGATTCCTCCTGAGAACTGCAGTACCCTCCGCCATGACCATCTCGACAGAATACCCGGATGTTCGTCAGCCGCGGTGTTGTAGCAGCGGCGTCCGTTAGCACGAAGCGGCAACTCAAATCTGCTTCATGTTTACCTTAGTACACGTTCACTCATAATGTGGACCGTACTTTACTACAGATCGGAGCTACGTCTACTTTACTGGAGCGTTTCCATTTAAGCTAATTAGCACTTGTAGTGTGAAGCATTAGCAAGAAAAGGTCCAAGGGGTCAGGGGCCCCAAGGCCAGAGCCTCAGATTGACTTCGATGGTCAGTCAGGCCACTACAAAGAGACATAAAACAACTACAAAGAGACATAAAACAACTACAAAGAGACATAAAACAACTACAAAGAGACATAAAACAACTACAAAGAGACATAAAACAACTACAAAGAGACATAAAACAACTACAAAGAGACATAAAGCAACTACAAAGACACATAAAACAACTACAAAGAGACACAAAACAACTACAAAGAGACATAAAACAACTACAAAGACATAAGACAACTACAAATAGACTCAAAACAACTACAAATAGACTCAAAACAACTACAAAGAGACATAAAACAACTACAAATAGACTCAAAACAACTACAAAGAAACATAAAACAACTACAAAGAGACATAAAACAACTACAAAGAGACATAAAACAACTACAAATAGACTCAAAACAACTTCAAATAAACACAAAACAACTACAAAGAGACATAAAACAACTACAAAGAGACATAAAACAACTACAAATAGACTCAAATCAACCACAAAGAGACATAAAACAACTACAAATAGACTCAAATCAACTACAAAGTTACATAAACTGCCTACAAAGACTCAAATTGAATATAAAAGCAGCTAAACAACTCATGAGACTCAAATCGACTATTAAGGGGCTTAAAACTACTACAAAGAGACACAATACAACCACTAAGAGACTAAATTAAAATAAAACGAGACAAAATTGGCTGCAAAGCTATAAAAACACTCGAGACATAAATAGGCTATGATGAAAAATTGCAAATAGACTAGAAAAAGACAAACAACTACAAAGTGACAGAAACAACCACACAGACACATAGCACAAACTTTCAGTCCGTGAGGTCCTATATAGGCGGGGGGGGGGGCTTTTACCTTTTGCTGATGATCTGTGTGCAAACTGTAAAACAGTACAGATGTACAGAGAACAAAACCGTTTATATGAAATGTTAATGGTGAGTTTTTATGACATTTTGAAGGGCAGTTGTTACTGTTTGTTCTGTTGTTTGAATAAAGACTCAAAGAGTGTGTCCTGTCTAAATCTACTGTTAGATTGGTAATAACATGGCTGTGTCTCTATTCAGTAATAGTAGATATACATTTTGGTAAACCATTATTAAGTGCTCAGTTAAATACGTTAGTGTGTGTGGTGTTTGGTTTCCCCATTTCTAATGCATAATCAATAATTAATAAAAACTTCCACAACCCATCAAGTCTTCAGTTGCTAAATAAGCAGTTTAGAACTGGGTTTTGGTCCAGATGTCCTGCAGCTCTCCCCAGTGAATTTAACAGATAAAAGGAAAAGGTGTTGCACAGGAGGATTTCACACAACCTGGCAACTAAAAAGTTCTTATTTATGGCTTATACATAATATGTAGTCAGTAAATTATTTATTAACCACTAATAACTCAATTAATTACAGATTATTAACATTATTAATGATGGCTTATCAGAAAAATGGTACTGAGACATTCAGATTGGATCAATGTCAGCTCTAAGATGTAGTTTAAATCCTTTCATAAAATTAGAAAGGTTAAGTGAGATCAAGTGAGTTTAAGCAAGAATTAATCTCCAGATTTAACTTGTTAACAAGTCATGGTCATTTCTCTTTGGTAGTAGTGTGAAATCAAGAGACAAAAACACAACAATCGACAGTTCACCTTTATTATTGTAACAAAATGTGATTAGAATTATTTACAATTGAAATAACATAGAAAAAAAAACAGACACGAATGAGGCAACTTAATTTTTTCTCTCCAGGGACGACAGGGAATTTACATGATACGATGAAGACTCATTCGACGTATTTCCCAAGGATATCTCCGTCACGGAACAGGAAGTAGTCCTGGAGGACAGAATAAGGATCAAGAAATTAAAACAAGGACAGCACAAAAGGAAACAAGTACTGGTTCTGTTGAAAAGCCGACTTCACTGCACCTTGTTGTCCAGTATGACTTTAGTTCCACCGTACTCTGGTAGGAGAACTTTCTCTCCGACCTTCACACTGACTGGTGTCACGTTCCCTTTCTAGAACAAAAAAGGTCAAATATATTATATTATTATAATAATGTGTACATCACTTTGTTGCTGCAGCTGGTAAAAGTGGGATTAATTTTCATTACTTTATATGATGCTATGTAGCTTGTGAAATCCCTGCAGGGATCAATAAGGTCTTATCATAACCTATATTAATATATCATATTTTGTATTATCAATCTGAATCTGCAGAGTAACTCAAGTTATCAAACAAATATTTTGGAGAAAAAATACATTTTCCTCTGAGATGTAGTGGAGTAAAAGTGAAAAATTTTAAAAAGGAAAAACTAAATCCTTATATTAGAAGTGGGAACAAGCTAATTTTCACTTCATAATTATAATTGATTATCAAAATAATTCAACATATCTGACATACTGCACATGGACAGGTGATAAGGTCTAAATTCCTCTTAGCAGCTATGACTGTATCTGTAAGTAGCAGGTTGACAATTACCGGGTTGACAGAGCCAGGTCCTACTGCCACTACGGTGGCCTCCAGCACTTTGCCTTGAGCCTTCTCCGGCAGCATGATGCCTCCCTTCGTTACCGTCTCCGCTGTGAAGCGCTCCACCAGCACACGGTCAAACAAGGGCAGGAATTTTCTGAAGGCCTGTGAGTGACCACAAAGAGAGGAAATGAGCCAATAACATCAAGTTCAAGTAACATTTTACTTATGAAACGCCAGAGAATAAAGACTTGGGATTTGCTGTAATAACACAAGAGGACCACTAGGGGCTGTGTTGAGTTAAACTCTGGCTTTGTGTTACACAAAACCCAAGGACAGTGGAGCCCTGACCCGTCTGGCTTTGCATCATCAGGAGGAACATACTGATAAAAGTGGATCCTGTATGAGCAGAGACTAATGTGACAACAGTCAGTGAGGGAAGCTCAGTACATTTATTATAGTACACTATTTAAGTACAATTTTATAGGTTCTTGTATGTTGGTGTTACGCAACTTTTCACTTACTTCAATAAATATCAGAAGGAAATATTAAATGTTCTACTCCTCTACATTTATTTTACAGTGATAGCTAGAACTTTGGAATTTAAACCGGTTTAAGTTGGGTGGAGGCATGCTGGGTAATACACTGACTCTTTGTACTCAGAGAATAATATCCTGGTAGGTTACTACCTACTTTTAAATTTTTCTGTCAATACTAATGTAATTTTACTTGAATATAGTCTTTTACAGTCCCTACAGTATTTTTACAGTCGCATTGCTCCTTCTACTTATGTAAAGCATTTAAATACTTCTTCCACCACTGACAACCAATAATTAACTACAGTAAAAGAAAGTGCATAAGCTTAGGGTTTAGTTAAAGTGTAATTAAATAGACAAATCTGGTTAAAAATAAAGGAACGATTAATCGAAAACTGTGGCTGCTCTGTTGGGAAAGAGAGTAAAATAAAGAGGAGGGGGAGGAGGAGGATAAAGACAGTAGATATGATTTAAAACAGCAGCTGACAACAGTTCAATAACAGCAGATGTAGCAGTGACCTTGGGTGAAGGTTGTCTGGGGAAGAGGAGGGTGGGGAGGAATCCCAGTTTGTTGACTGGGCAGAGGAGGTGGGGTTACTGCACCTCTCCACAGTGACCTTTTACCCCGAGGAAGGGGGGAGGGACGAGGCCTGCTCACTTCACTGATAACGCACTTTGATGATAACGTTCCATGCATCTTGGGATTTTAGTGAATTGGTTACAAACACTGAAGTTATGAAAACAGCCTTGACTGGTGATGAAACGTCCTCCAGGATTTCACCAGCGCAGATAACGCTCAAGGCTGGTTTGACCAGGTTTCCAGAAGGTTCCCCACTCTCTTTGAGGTGGTTGGAGGAGCACAGGTTGCATAAGATGGTTATGCTAAACCTCACATTTTCTAAGTGTCGCCTCCATGAACTGTGAACATTATAAACGCATCGTCTGTGCTATTCATTTATATCAATGAGAGATGACACCTCTCCTCAACACAGTTCAACAGCAACAAGAACTACAGCCTCTAGTAGGAGTTAAAGTGGGATTTATTGCAGGACAGTTTTGTCTATATTTATATAAGTAATAAACTGGCAGGTTTTTATTCATACTGTGTGTTTCTAGTAGAACTTGGACAAATAACCCACAATGTTACTTTAATCTTCATCAGATTATTCAGGATATTTTGCAAATGTAATCGTGCATTAGCATCTACAGTTCGTCAGCAATTAAAGTAGCAGAACCACAGTGTAGAAATATTGTGTTACAAGTTAAAGTCCTGCATTCAAATTAAGGAAAAGCACAAAGTATCAGCTTTGAAATGTACTAATCATGTAGAATGGGCCATTTCAGAGTCATAAATACTGTATGACTGGTTTATAATTATTGTATCATCAATATGTTTATTATTTTAATGTATAATCTATTCTGATACATACATGCTGTATTAGTATGATTATAGTTTGTGTTAACCTGAATCTGCAAAGTAACTAACAGAGGTGGAAAGTAATGAAGTACATCTACTCAAGAGGGTAGGTTTTTAAGGTAAGTATACTTTACTTGAGAATTTCCATTTTCTGCAGCTTTATACTTTTTACTGACACTACATTTGTTTTAATAGAAGATGAAGTCTATTTCTGCTGTAATGTGAAAAGGGTTTATACTCAGATCTGACCAAGACTATGATTTTCATAATGATAATTGTTTGATCTATAAAATGTCATGGTGATCTATAAAATGTTGATAAAGAGAATATATTCAGTTGTACTCGGATGGGCAGCAACAAGCTGATTTGTTTTTTACATTTTAGCTTTGAAAATGACTCCTGCAGGTTAATTTCCTGTTGGTCGACTAATTGATTAATGGACTTATTGTTTCAGCTCTCCATGGGCAGGTCATGAGGTCAAGTTGAAGTCAGAAATGTCTAAAAACGATTATGTAATTCATATTTTCCATTGACCTCAGGCATGTTTGGTGCAGTATGACAGATTAAACAGACAACTGCACCAAACTGCTCTGTCTGTCCTCAACACCTCTGGAACACTTCATTCATTCACATGTGACCGCTGGAAGAGTTAATTTCTCAGCACATGCTTCCAGGAGATGAAGCGCCACTAAATCACGAGGTTGATGGTTCGATCCCCTGCTCCCCCAGAATCAGCTCGTCTGTTTTCTCCTCTAATGATTCCTACAGTTTGTTATAATATAAACATATCTGTGGTTAGCTAATCATCTGTTTGACCTTGTCGGTGGATGTTAACGGGAGCTAACGCAACATTAGCTGCTAACGATAACCAGAGGCCACAAAATAAATAAATTACCTCTCTTTTCTATTAAGGTTTTGTAGTTACGCTGACATTAAGCACCAGTTACTGTGTCTGGACACATGTCTTACCATTTTCTGGAAGTGTTCTCGGTGTGAGAGTCGGCGTGGAGCTGCAGCCCGGGTCCTTCAGGAGCGTGGATCCAGCACACTGAACCGGATTTGTCCGTCTGTCACTCCACGTGAGGAAAGATCCAGAAACGCGCATGCGCACTGGACGTGGCAGCCGAATCTCTGCCTTACAGAAAATTCTAGTACACCTATACCCCCGAGAGTAAAACACCTATTTATTCAAAAAGAGGTTATTCAGTGAGACCAAAACTTGCACGCCCGATTTAAAACTTCAATTTTTTATCGATTTCGGACTTATTTGTTTGTTGAAAGTTGAGGCAATATTGCACAATGTCAACTTTGACCTCTTTGTCCCCCACCAATGGCACACAAGAAATTTCTGGAAGCGTCCGCCCGGGAACGAGCATAAGACACGTATTCTGCTTTAAAACTCACAAACGGAGTCATTTACAACTAACTCGTGAACACTGCGAACTATAAACTGCGATTTAGTGCCAAATATGACCTTATTTCACTTATAACATCGATAAAAAATGTAGTTATTCTACCTGAAATACCGTTATGCAGAGTGCGGGGCGGGCCGGTAAATACCCCGGATGTGATAGACCATGTGCAGTCCGGTCTCATTCACACCACACGGCCGTCCTCTCCTGCAGGAGTTATATCATCCCGTGTTGCACACCTTGTAGCAGCTACAAGCCTTTTACACCACAAGTAAGTGCCGTCATTTAATAAACTCTTCGTAATTGACATTACAGGCTGTTAACTTTAAGCTAGCGCTGCCTTTATGTAGCAGATTTTGTGCTAACTAGAAGGAAGCACCGATCTCGTCTCGGCTTTAATTCCGCCCAGCAAAGAGATTTTTCCTCTCAACCGCAAGGACACGCATGTTAAAATGTCACTATAGACATTAATTAGGTAGTTAATTATGTCTTCAAGCTTCGCATTTAATCTTTATACGACATTTAATGATATAAAATCAGGAGTGTGGTGTTTGTCAGGCTGACTGAGAGCTGAGGACAGCACTGCAGGAAAAGCACGATTAAAAATATTATAATTAATAACAATGATAGTTTCTCTTCAGTTACATGAGTGTGCAGTGATTATTGATGAGACAGTGTGGTGGTCAATCACCAGGCTGATTAGGTCAGGGATGAGGAGGCACATGCTTTTACAATTTGACCTTGTGACTCGCGACCTGACGCGCACACGTGGGTTCACAAGGAAGTGGTTCTGAGGATGAATTTAATAATCTGTGTAACATCCTAAATAGGATAATTAATTTCTGGAATGAATTCTGAATCTGGATTTTGGTCATTATTCTTACTAGGTAAAAATAAGTCTCATTAGTTCACCTTTTTTTCTAGTTGTCTGTGAAGATTTGGATTATTTATTCTGAGTTGTTGTTTTCATAATAGATCTCTCTTCTTATTATCATCAAGATTAATCAGTTGATCAATGAAACAATAGACAGTGACAAATAAAAAATCAAGAATCCTGAAACTGTAAAATTATCAGTTCATGATCATAAATGACAAAGAAAAGAGTCAAATCTTCACATTTGAGAAACTGGAACCATCAAAATACTTTGAAAAATGAATCAATGATCAAAATGTTATTTTTCTGTGGTTTGACTCATTCATTCATTCATTCATTCATTTATACAGGGAAGGCCATTGAGAGCAAGTTGTCTTTTTCAAGGACACCCTGAATACCCTCAACACAAATATTCAATATAAGAAACAATAATCCACAAATATATAATAAAAAAAACAATTATACAACATAATAGAAAGACAATATAAAGAATTGGAATGGTATTTATGATTGATTAATAGACTAAAGCACCTGTGGTGCCAGATGTCAGGGGAACTTGTTTGTTGAACGGGTACTGTTAAGTTTTGCTTTTTTATGTTTTTTCTTAATTATTTTAATAATTTATTGACAAGGCTGGCATAAACGCTAATCAGATTCTTCCTTATTAAACTATAAATTATAACAGTTTGCCAAGTAGAGAAAATGGTTATTAGTTATTAGACATGATTTGTAGGTTGAAGTAAAAGCTGACAGTTATTCCTGAGGGGCCTGGGACACAGCCACAGCCAGTATATCTTTAATATTCATCTATGGGATTTGTGACTAATCATTTAACCTTTTTTAAGACATTTATCAAGCTAAAATACTGAACATCATGTGGTTACAGCATCTTACATGTAAGAATTTACTGTTGTGTAATGTTTTACTCTGTTTTCTATCACTGTCAGTTGATTATCTTTGGGATTCAGACTCTCTGGATGGAAACTATGATGGACATTTGTCTTTATTTTCTCACATTAATTTACTAATTTAATTGAGTGAATATTTGACAGACTAACAGTAACTAAAAATAATCATTAGCTGCAGCCCTTTGATTTATTGCCAGACAAAAAAATGCATCATGGACTCAACAGCTGCAAATGTAAAGTTTACTGTGACCTTAGTGTGACTATTCTAATCATAATTGCTCCTTTTTATAGGTGTAAGTTCATTCATTCAATCACTGGTGGCATGTTGTGCCATTAGTGGCCACTAGGGGCAGAGTAAACCTGTGTAATACATAACCTGAGCTGCTGTGGGGGTTGAATGGATTTGGAGAATAATTATTCAGGTGTACTTTGCCTTCACCCTGCACCTGTTGAACACATAGCAGCTAAGACTGTTGTGGCATGAACATTCAAGCCTGTACAAAGAATTTTTCAGATTTATTTGGACGTTTCTGCTTCACCTCAGAGGGAGTCTTGGTCTCAGACATGTTTTATAAATTCCTCTCTGTCTTTTCTTCCCGTAGAAATGTTTCGTCTCCCAACAGTCATGAAGCAGGTGAGGCCTGTGTGCCGGGCGCTGGCTCCTCACCTGACACGAGCCTACGCTAAAGACGTGAAGTTTGGAGCCGACGCTCGCGCCCTCATGCTGCAGGGAGTCGACCTGCTGGCGGACGCTGTGGCCGTCACCATGGGCCCAAAGGTAACGTGAGCTCCTGTTATCTGGGATTCAGGGTGTCCGCAGGTCTTACAGTTCTCATTTGGTGTCAAGTGAAGATATAGTTATTTTAATCTCACCTCTTGCTGCCTCCACCTCAGGGTCGTACCGTCATCATTGAGCAGAGCTGGGGCAGCCCTAAAGTCACCAAGGATGGTGTGACCGTGGCCAAGAGCATCGACCTGAAAGACAAGTACAAGAACATCGGCGCCAAACTGGTGCAGGACGTGGCCAACAACACCAACGAGGAGGCCGGCGACGGCACCACCACCGCCACGGTGCTGGCTCGTGCCATCGCCAAGGAGGGTTTCGACACCATCAGCAAAGGCGCCAACCCCGTGGAGATCCGCCGTGGAGTCATGATGGCCGTGGAATATGTCATCAGCGAGCTGAAGAAGCTCTCCAAGCCCGTCACAACCCCCGAGGAGATCGCACAGGTCGGTACACGTCATCAGGAGTAAATGATGACATGACAATGAAATGAATTAAAGCAGCTGTAATTAATATTTTAGAATAGAATTAATTAAATGATAATGTTTACTCGTAGTGATGAACCCACAGGGAATTATCACCTGAACCTGGCTCTGACTCAAGCTGCTGGTGGTCTGCAGTGGACTTCACCAACAGGCTTTCTGTTTATGGATGATCCTTGTCTTCCAGTTGTATTTTCTGTTTTTGGTTTGATAATTGTTGCTTACATTTATAGGCTGTTTTTAATATGAGTTTGTCTTAATTTTGGGTGAGGATTTGTGCGTTTGCACTCCGGTCCAGTAGGGGGCAACGAGACATGCACATTTGCACCTGTTTGAGTTTGAATGGCGGGAGGCAGATGTGTCACCAACTCAGCACCATCAGTCTGACATGAATAAACATGGAACACAATTCTTTACATTTTTGCAAATAAGAAATGCGTTTATGGAGTTTAATGGAGTTTAATGGAGTTTAATGGAGTCAGGTCTCAGATTAAAGGTGAGCAAGTTGATACATGATGATGACACAGAGGGAGGAGCCATATATTTCCCTCAGGAGCTGGTGGAGATCAAAAAATGAATGATAATGTTGGTCGATTCCTGCTGGATGTGGAAATGAGCAACTACTTACGAACAAGTTCTTAATATGAACGTAAGAAGTGATGATATGTCAGTGGCCCAGCTTTAGTAATGTCTAATAACGGCCTTTGGTCTCTCAGGTTGCTACAATCTCAGCCAATGGAGACGTGGAGATCGGTAACATCATCTCCAACGCCATGAAGAAAGTTGGCCGCAAGGGAGTCATCACTGTCAAGGTGAGAGTTGACGTCCACTGACGGTAACAAAGCCTTTAAATGATCTGCTGCTCTTTTTACCTGAGTCGACATAATCAGCACGTGCTCTTCGTCTCAGGACGGGAAGACGCTGCACGACGAGCTGGAGATCATCGAGGGCATGAAGTTTGACCGCGGTTACATCTCCCCGTACTTCATCAACACCGCCAAAGGTAACGGTCTTCATACTGGCTGCTGGTACATCTCCTGCTGTATATGATGATGATGATGATGATGATGATGATGTTATTAAACTGGCCGTCTCCTCCCTCCCTCAGGTCAGAAGTGTGAGTTCCAGGACGCCTACCTGCTGCTGAGTGAGAAGAAGATCTCCAGTGTCCAGAGCATCGTTCCAGCCCTGGAGATCGCCAACCAGCACCGCAAGCCGCTGGTCATCGTGGCGGAGGACGTGGACGGAGAGGCCCTGAGCACCTTGGTTCTCAACAGGTAACAAGAGTCAGCCAGCGGACAGATCATATGACACTGACGTGTGTTTGAATAAGAATTAACGGCTGTGAATATTCAACTTCTTCATCATCAGGCTGAAGGTGGGGCTTCAGGTGGTCGCTGTCAAGGCCCCGGGCTTCGGAGACAACAGGAAGAACCAGCTGAAGGATATGGCCATCGCCACCGGGGGCACCGTAAGTCAACTTCTCAATTCAGAGTCTGAAAGCTTTGAATTCAAGTCCCTTAAAAAAGAAGGTGTTAAAAACATCCTGATTTTAAATTAAACACAAAAACATGCAGGTGTGTTTTAATTCATTCCTCTTTTCCTCTCTCCAGGTGTTTGGAGACGAGGCTCTGGGCGTGGCCCTGGAAGACATCCAGGCTCACGACTTCGGTAAGGTCGGCGAGGTGCAGATCACCAAAGACGACACCCTGCTGCTGAGGGGAGGCGGCAGCCCAGCCGAGGTGGAGAAACGCGCAGCGGAGATCGTGGAGCAGCTGGAGAACACCACCAGCGACTACGAGAAGGAGAAGCTCAACGAGAGGCTCGCCAAGCTGTCGGACGGCGTGGCCGTGCTCAAGGTGCGTCTCAGACAAAAAAATGCAGACGGTACAAAATAATGATCGCCGTGGTTTTTCCTCTGGAGAATAACGCTGCGATGCCCGTGGTACGTTTCAGATCGGAGGAACGAGTGACGTGGAGGTGAACGAGAAGAAGGACCGTGTGACGGACGCTCTGAACGCCACCCGGGCAGCTGTGGAGGAGGGGATCGTTCCAGGTGGAGGCTGCGCTCTGCTGCGCTGCATCCCATCGCTCGACAGCCTCAAAACCGCCAACGCCGACCAGAAGATCGGTCAGTCAACACACACACACCCATGAACTAAAACTGTAGTAATGGTAATAATTTCAGCATTTATGAGCAGCATTCAAACATGTAATAAATAACTAATAACCTTCTATAACGCAGCAGGTACAAAGACAATTTAAATACTTAGCAATACACTGTTTTACTATAGTGTCTGAATCAGCGGGTTGGAGGTCAAACTCATCGATTTAAAGTTTTTCATGACTGATTTCCTTCCGATCAGGTGTGGACATCATCAGGCGAGCGCTGCGTATCCCCTCAATGACCATCGCTAAGAACGCCGGTGTGGAGGGCTCACTGGTGGTGGAGAAGATCCTGCAGGAGTCAGCTGATATCGGCTACGACGCCATGCAGGGGGAGTACGTCAACATGGTGGAGAAGGGCATCATTGACCCCACCAAGGTACAGTGCAGCCAATCAGACTGTGTGTTTTTAACTTTCAGTTCAATTTATTTCAAATATTTCTACATAGAAATAAAAGACATCGATATTGGCTGATTATTACACCTCCCCTCTCTACATGAAGTAACCTTGTGTCACCCGTCCGTACAGGTGGTGAGGACGGCGCTGCTGGACGCCGCAGGAGTCGCCTCCCTGCTCTCCACCGCCGAGGCCGTCGTCACGGAGATCCCCAAGGAGGAGAAGGAGATGCCGGGAGGAGGCATGGGCGGCATGGGAGGCATGGGCGGCATGGGAGGAGGCATGGGTTTCTAAGCCGGTCCTCCTGACTTGTTGCTGTACAGACTAAAAGGCAGAGCGGTGCTGGGGGTGGCTGTGGAGCACACGCAGAAGAAGAAAAAACAAAACAAAACAAAACCCTCCAAGAATCTGCAACCACCTCCAGCGAGCTCTGCCCACACTGACTGGCCATGAGTATGTTGGAGATGCCCACGCTGTTTAATTCTGTCTCCTGCCTCCGGAGGACCCGGTCCAGAGCAGGAGACCCCATCGAGCCCAGTTACTTACTACACCAGAACCCTCCGACGGCTCTGCTCATCGAACCAATCCACATGTTCAAACTCATAGTTCTTCATGTAAAACGCTCGTACAGGTGATGCCACTGTGATCTCTGTAAGAGGTAGGAAAGTGATTCAAGTCGTCTAAGAAGAAACTTCAGAAACTAACATAGTCATACGTATTGATGCTCTGTATTACTGCAAAAGAGAGCAGGGCAGGTACCAGAGAAGAAGCCTAGCCAGGAATGTGTCTGTCCTTTATTTTTGTCCTTGTAGTATTTTGTTAATTCGTTTTGTTTTTTTTATATATATATATCTGTTATGGTTTTTTTCCCCCCCAGCTGATAACGACGTGGGTTAAAATCTGTCATTTGATTTTAATTAAACCAGTTTTCTTTCAGAGCCTGAGCATTGTCTGTGTCTCTGAAGTGACGTTACATTTTGTTTGTCTGGTGATGATGGAGGAAAGATCACCTGTTCCCTCGTACCTGAAAGAGTGCCTACGAGTCAAAACACCAGAGTCTGAGTATCACCAGGGGCCTGTTGAAAACAACGTAAAAAAAAAAAAGAAAAGTTAAATGTTTACCGAGATGTCTGGCCTTTTTCTTTTTAAGCCTTTGTGAGTTGTTTTCACGAATGCAGCGTTTTTCTAAACATCAGTTTTGACGTCGCAGAAGATTAATTTCACAACAAACGGCTGATTGTATGAGAGCGCGGAGGAGTTCAGACAAAATGTGAAAACCTGTGGCGTCCAGGTGCTGCCTCTGTTTTGACTACGAGTCACAGAAAACTACCGACCATTTATCACTTACATAAAAAATCTGAGAGCGTGGTGTTAGTTTTACACATAATTACATTATTCCTTTGCAAAATGGCAAATAGCTGTGATCATTCGACTTCTGTTTTGTACAATGTAAACGATTATTGGTGATTCTTTTCTTTTTTTTTTTATTTAATAAATTTAATTGTTCTGATGTTTTGTTGTTTACTCAGTTTCTTATTGGCTGGACAGCAACAGCAGGGCCAGAACTATAATGGGGAATATCACTGACTGACTGAGTGATCATATTTCCACCTTTGCCAGGTGGGCTGCAGGGAAGAGGAGGAGCGCTTCCAATACACTGAGCCTCGCCTCCATTACAGCACATAAACTACTTTAATTACGTGTATCATTATTACTAAAGGAAGTAGAGGAATAACTAATCATAAGACACAATGAGCAGGAGAGAGAGAAGCCATCGCTAGATTGAGATGAGATTTAAATGATGAACACAAACAAAAATGAAGGAAAGTTTCCGCACACTTTAAAGTTTGAATGGAGTTTCTAGCTGAAAGTAATAATGAGTAGAGGGGGTTGAAAAATATGTGAAATGATGTGGAAAATTAGAAATTTAAACCATTCCATCCATTCATCTTAATGGGAAGAAATGTCTGAGAAAACATTGAATATTTTGGAAAGTATTAAATAAATCAAAAACCAGAATACATCCGATAATGTCCTAATTGAGCTGAACATTTTAAATTAAACTGAATCAAATATTACTCATTTCACACTAATAGAAAGCCGTTCTATTAGTGTTCTCGTGATCAATGATGCCTTTCTCTGGCTCTCTGGAAATGATCACAGCTACAATGTTTGGCTTCACATTGATAAAGCAGGTCAAAGGTCAGAGGGGAAGCCTTAAACTGTGCCCTTTGCCAGCAGTGACATTTCCAAACCTTATGACTGTTCAAATGCAGTTTGCAGGTCTATTCTCACCGCTCACATGGCGAATCTATTTCTGTCCAGCCAAAGGAGCCAGGATCCATTTTTACTACAGCAGTGCTGAGAAACTCCCAAAAAATACTAAGAAAAAACATCAGTCAAGTTTTTTTTTTTAGAAAAAATAGTTTATAAATCATGCGGTCGGTACATCTCTCGGAAGCCATTTCACATTCAACACATCATTTACAAATAAAGTCCTTTCCCCCCCGTCCCATGAAACACAGACACAAACCTTTCAAAGCAATGAATACAGTTCTTTCTTATGTGATCTCAAAACCAATATTTACACTTAAACTAAGTAATAAATACGATGAAATGAGAATAATGTTTAAAAATGGAGATAAATATGCTGCCAGTAGGCCAGGAGGCAGATAACCTCACTGAAACAGCATCCTGACTGACGGGACAGGTCAAGGTGTATGACCGGTATTTATTAAACTGCTACTCCAGCTCACAAACATAAGAATAAAAACTATTTCTTAACTTCTTTTGCTCTGAAATGTCAGAGAGCTGCAGAGGTCAGAGTAGATACTGGACGACTGCAGAACAGAAACACAGTCGCTGCTTTCTGTTTGATATCAACAGTTATAATAAAAATACGTTAGCTGAAGCAGCAAAATTAAGAATAGTTTTACTATATTATTTGCATTTGAAGATTTGCATTTATCAGGGCAAACAAACGAGTAAATCTGGCATTGATTTAATCTAAACATCATCGTCTGCAAATTCTCTAAACAAACGTTTTGTAGCCAATTTCCTATTATTCCATCTCTCATTGTGTATTTATACATTATAAATATATCAGATTGTTGTTAAATTCCCATAAACCTTTAAAAAAATATATAATTATAAATGTTCTTGCAGAAAAATCTAGCACTGACTAAACTGTAATTCATACATGTTTGATAAAAACAGGCCCTTGCCTGTGTCTAGCCGGCCAGTCTGGGCCCTTATAATGACAGTGGGGTTACATGCTTGCTTAGCTGCATTTAAAATTAACTTATACTGCTGTTATTGCACACATGAGAGAAAAAAAACACCCTTAGCTTTGTATAATATAGTAACTCTTATGTCCAGCATCGCTCTCTTAATACTGACGAGAGCATAGTGTATGTAACATTAGAAGAAAAAGAAAAAGAAAACAGACACTGCCCCCTACTGAGAAAAAACAAAAACAAAATAAAAGTTGAGCACCCTTTGAAAGGTGTGTGTATTCCTGATAGTGTACAGTACATTTAGTACATGTCTGCAGTCGTCTCCACACATCGTCCTCCTGCACATCCTCTTAATACAAAATGACACAGTCTAACCTGCCTGCCCTTTACTCTTATAATACATTCTTATAATAAACTTGACTGGTGGAGTTTAGTAGTATGTGTA
Organism: Seriola lalandi dorsalis; assembly: GCF_002814215.2. Lineage (NCBI taxonomy): Eukaryota > Metazoa > Chordata > Actinopteri > Carangiformes > Carangidae > Seriola > Seriola lalandi. Next base: position 57,850 of record NW_019525035.1, on the reverse strand, counting down.
CAGACTAGGCTTGGGCGGTATTTATTTTTTCATACCATGATGCGGTATATGATGGGATTTAAAAATAACAATCTATTTATTCATTTATTTTGAAAGGAGAAATCCTGCAGTGCGGCCTAATACCAATTATATGAACAGGTAAATGTTCATATGGGCAAAAATAGATCATGTTGAGTTAAAGGTAGTCTGGAATAAAAGGATGAATACAAAAATAAACCAGCCATAAAGTGATGGATCATCTTTAAATCTAGTGGATCTAATCATCCAGGAAGACAACATATGTCCTGCAGGGTGACTGTTCAGCTCAGTGTATCATACGTTTTCTACCATTAATACCATGAAACCGCCCGAGCCTAGTTTAGACCTAGTTGTTGTTTTGTTGCGTTGTGCCCTTCACGTTCAGTACATCACAGACAAGCATCGAGGTTGTAACACTATTTGGACCCTGGTCTTACAGCGATTGGTGCTGCATGTCATCACATCACCACAGCAAGACTTGCTGGCGTCACTTTGACCTCGGCCTTCCTGTGGGACGAGCACTAACGTGATCCATAGGTAATAACGACCCAATCACAGGAAACTGATCGAGACTTGTTGCAATCTGAAGACATCATCGTGCCCTCTGGGAAATTGTGAATTGCAAGATTTTTTAACATTTCATAGTCTAAATGGATGAACGCTGTTAGGTGTTTGTTGCAGCTCTTCCCTGCACGACTTTCTCAGGAGCAGAGTCTCAGGAAGTACTTTTCCTTCTCTCACCTGAGTCAAGCTCTCGCTGGATCCTGTATTAATCCTTTTCCACTGAGCTCCTGACTCACATCAGATGTGGGTTAGCTGTCAGAGGACATGTGCTGTTAGTGCCAAGTAACGGATCCTTGAGATTACAGATGCACCTGCACGTGTAATGGGGTTGACCTGGGACAACCGCTGAACTGTCTGACACGGAAAGGTGATCGTCTCCACTGACCAGCTGCTGTAGCTTCATTGTCAGAACTGTTTTCTAATCCTGAATCTGCATAGAGACAAACATTAGCTGCATGCAGCCAGGTGCAGGAGTATTTTAGAAGAACATTTAAAATCATCCAAACTGATAAAATGATAATATTTAGTCTTTATCACGACTTTGCAACATCCAGTAGCTTCACCTCAGACTTTGCACAGACCTGCTCCCTTCTCTCCATAACTTCATAAAGGCTCATCTGCATTATTTAGCTTGTATCCCAACTACAGCTGGGACTGTTAGTCATTTAATCGATTAATCTGCAACTAATTTAATTTTCGATTAAACGCCAGAGTCATTTATTAAGCTTATATGCTAAAAAATTAGCTTATTCCTGAATTTTATGGGGTTTTGGACGTTTGAAGACGTCACTTTCTGATCTGTGATAGTGATTTTAAGCCATTTTCTGTTATTTTAAACCAAATAACTGATAAATGAATCGAAATAAAAATCAATCGATAATGAAAAAGTTGCATCTGTAACACTACAGAAGTGGTATCACTGTGATGAACCACAATATACAGTGATAACAACTGTCCAGTCCCCTATGGTCGACCATATTATTCTCCCTAAACACTGATAGGAACACGTGTTTTATTTTGGAAGACATGCTGGTGCAGTGTCTTCCTGCAGCAGCTTTTCAAATTAAAGTTTATTGCAGTTGCACTACCAGTGTAGTTAACTGCTGAGTGTAGCTAATGTTTACAGATGTGATGACATATGTGCTTGACCAATCATGACCGACAGCACTGCTACGCCGTGCTTTCACCCCACATTCACAGCCTGTGAACTCAGTGTCACAGCCAGGCACGTGTTACATTCAGATAATGGAAATGATGTAAAAATGTAAATGTTTAGCAGAAAGGTGGATCCACATCGGTTTTAAAAAATGAAACAGGAGATTGTTGGGAATGAACTTGGTCACCGCTGTAAAAAAGGCACTGTAGTTTTCAGTTAGAACACAGCTAGTCTCTACTTAATGTCTACACTCCTCTCTGGCATTGGCATCAGGGCGTTGTGTTTGTCTGTGTATCTGTGTTTGTGCAGCAGGAAGCGGCGCTACGTGTGGTGGACCTCGTGGAACATGAGCTCGCGGGGGATGGCCGTCTCCGCGCCGTAGACCTTGGAGGCGCGACGCTCGAACGCCGAGACCATCTGCTTCACCACCTCGTCGAAGAAGACGTGAGCGAGCTGGGAGTGGAGCAGGGAGCGAAACTCGAAGGAGATCTGAGGAGGAGGGGGATGGAGGGGATCAAATTAGCAGCTGAATTTCAATACTGTATCCACGTCAGAGGTCTGAGTGTTCAAGTTTGAAACTGATCCAACGACAAATACAACACATGCAACTGCAGACGTGCTGAGCTCAGACACGTGGACGGACCAACACATGAGAGGACGCACACAGAGCAAAGGTTAAACCGCAACCTCTCCCTCTTCTTCCTGGGGCTGGGATTCTTGATACAGGATTGATTCTTGATTTAAAATCATTCTCGATCCAATAATATTTTAGTTCTTCCTCCTTTGTTGCACTTTGTTCCAAACCGCTGCAAATGAAACATAACAGTTCGGCTAACTGCTCTCAAGGAGGGTCACTGTCTGACGAACAGAAAAAGCAGAGAAAGGTTTTTATGTTCTTTTTAATAGTTATTTATGTATTTAACTTGTATGAAAACAATGAAATGAAAGTGTAATTTACTGCATAACGTCGGTTCTTAAATGTTTTTTTTGTAGAAACAGAAGTTGGTGTTTGAGTTCTGGAGTAAAAAAGGAGGGAAAGTAAAAAAGGAAAAAGTGTTCCACTGTGTTTTTGTTGATGTTAAATTTCCAGCAGTGGAGAACGGCCTCTCTGCTGCAGCAGTGGAAACAGAAACAGCCACTGATGTCAGAAAGTGCTGTACAGGCGCACGGCTTTTGACATGAAACAGATTATGGACCGAGTTATTTTCTTCGCCCACCAATTTTTTTCACCCACCAGCTTTTTTCTTTCATCTTTCTTTTAGCAGGTTTGATGCTACAGTTACATTTGGCGAACTGCTTCTACTTACAGCAAAATCCACAGTGCAGGTACGAGGGTAACCCGGGAGGCCTGGGCTGAAGCGCCAAACCGTCTCCAAGTGGTTGAACAGTTTCCCATCCGAACAGGACGCCTGACGAGCAACAAACACACAGGGATTTCAACTGGTTTGCTGACAAGAACGAGACAATGACAGACTTCACAAGTTTATTTAGTTTGGTGAATCTGAACGAACAGACTTCAAAAAAGTGAGAGAAGTTTAGTAAGAGAACACACAACTGTTCTTGCGTGAGCCCCGCTGCACATTCAGCCAACATGGGCTGGGACACAGCGCCTTACCTTGACCAGGTGGGGGCGAACTGTGGTGATAAGAGAGGTGTAGTTCTCCACCACAGGAGAAAATCCCACGGTTAGTTTGGCCTTGCTGAAACCAGATCGCTTGAACACCACATCAGATTTCTTGCACCAGGGAACAAAGTGGCGGTAGTTTTCCACGCCGGCCACCACGTCATATATCTCCTGCATGGAATACCTGAGGAGTCACGGATGGAGGGGAAAGAGCCATAAGCTCCCAGTGTACAAATACAACCATGCAGAGCTGCACGTCAGGAAGCAGATGAAGGTCAGTAATGGTGACATAACACAACACAAGGCCGGCACAGTACAGGACTCAGTAAAGTCTGAACTATGTCAGTGAGGAGCAGAGAGAGGAAGATAGGGAGGGACGAGAGAGAGAGAGAGAGAGAGGCAACAACAAAAAAAGACGTAAAATACATAAATATATAAAATACAGACAATGTGTTCTGAATGAGAGGCAGTTATATAACTGTATCACTCCAGCTGAGGAAAAATAGCTGCTGCCACTTGCGTCTATTTATACAACCAGATTTAGTGATTATGACCTCCCTGAGGAACACAGGAGGACATTTAGTGCGTCACACACACAGGCACATGCAGAGCCTCAGATAGGGCACCAGCATCCAAAACATTCATTCATATGTGAAGCTATGATTTGTAAAAGGCTGATTGGGAACACTGTTTCCAGAATTTCTAATTAGATTTCTATTACATATTGCATGTTGCTTCCTGTGAAGTGCATTGGGACTTCTGTGATTATGCCCCATCAATAAAGTGTTATTATTAAAAGTTCAATAGTCAGGTGCCCGTATGTACAGTGAAACAGGTTTTGCTTACTATAATCATTCCTCCTGTTTATAATGGTCATTGAGAGATCCCACGCTAATGTAAGTGATGGGGAACAAAATCCGCTGTGAAAATTGTTTTTAGACAGACTTGATCCTTTAATTCAACAAGGAAGTTCAATAAGAAGTTAAATTAAAAAAAACGTGTGCTTGCAATACTAGTAGGAAGTCCTTGTAAATATGCAAATGTATGAAGCAAGGCAACCAAAATCTAATCAGATCATCTTCTTTATATGGAGTAAGTATAAAAATTCTCCTATGCATCATTCTTGCGTTATAAAGTTCACAAGAATGTGAGACACAGTCAGTGAAGATGATATAATAGAACAAATCTAAGCTCTGTAGGTGAAAGCCGACTTGATGGACTCACCCAATGATGCGTCTCTCTGAGTACTCCTTCCTCTTGGAGAGGGACTCAGCCAGGTTGAAGAAGCTGCGGGCAGGCAACATGGTGCCGGTGCCAAGCCCTGGCGTGGCTGAACCCAGCAGGGGAGGCAGTCGCGTCATCAGGATCCCACATGATGACAGATATCTGATCACAAAACAAACAATAATGAGGCCGACAGTGTCACAGAATTAATGCAGTAAACTCTCATGAACCACAAAACAGAGCAGGGTAGTTTATACTGCACATACTGTCTTATGTAGAAAAATGTATGAATGGAGTTCACCACCTCGAACGGAGCAACATTAGAGCAAAATATCTGGTTCTTCAGTTGCTAAATGCTCCAGCATGTCCACCAGCTGCTCTCTAGCTGTGTCTGTCTGCTGGTTGCTGCTGAGCAGGAAGTGGACAGTGGCTCTTTACAGCTGTTTCTCTGAGAACAGCTGCCTGCTGCTGCTGCTGCTGCTGCTGAAAGTGACACTATTAGAGCAGTGAAAGTGAACTGCTGCTGCTTTAACCTTCTTTATTACAAACCAAATGGGGACAGGAAGTCTTTCTCATGTTCTCCACCTTTACAAAGCCATGTGCTAATTAACCTATAATACCTGTCAAATCAAGATCAATGTAACAAGCTGCAAAATAAGCCTTTATTCCTGGAGAACAGGACACACTGCATGGAATCCTTCCTGCAGCAACTGCCAAGCATTTGTCATTGAAATAAAACAGGTAACAGATGCCAGTAAACCAGAATGGAACAAGGTCAAGGACACCAACATTACTACTAGCGATGTAGAACTAAAACCCTGCACAGTTTAACCACCTGGGCTTGCGCAACCCTGTTTTTTGACTTCTCGCCTGTCAACATTTCAATACAGTACTGTATCTGTTTATCTGCATCTGTTTGGCCTGGGGGGAGACATGCTGAATTACTGTTGATTAATGATTAGACTTGGCTGCACAATACAGGGAGAATTTTCCAGCAGCAGTTTTCTTCTCACTGTTTATTGACTGATGTCCAACTATAACTTTTAACACTCTTTTACTCCCTCTCTGACAAACCGAGCTCTGGCTGGAAAAATACAATTAATATTCAAATCCACAACTGCTGTGGGTTCTAGTAATACAACTAGTAACTTGAACAAGTCACCTTGGGCTCTAGGAACTTACCGTTGTCACTGTTTTCTTCAGTCTTTATCAACTACACCATTAATCAAAATCATCCAAATAATCATTCAAACAATCATTTTGTCCATATAATGTCAGATAATAAAGAAAAATGGCCGTTAAAACTTCCCACAGCCCAATGTAATGTATTCAAATAGCTTGTTGTATTTGATCCGCAGTCCAAAACCTGAATATATTCAATTTATTTTCAGATATTGGAAAGAAAAGCAGCAAATCCTCACTTCTGAGAAGATGCAACCAGCAAATGTTTGGCATTATTGCTTAAAATAATTATTAAAACGATGAATCAATTATCAACATAGATGCTGGTCTATTTCCTGTTGATCACTCATTGTAATTTTCATAATTGGTTGCAGTTATATTTCCCTTTACTGGTCAGGATCCAGTGGGATCATGGCAAAAGCCGTGAGTCAGATCCTCTCTGACACCATGAATGGAAGGCTTATTAATCCTGAACAGGTAAAGACTGTCTTGTAACCTTCACAGAAGTTTGTGAAAATATTAATCAAGTCACTGTGCTTGGGACAAAAGCAGCCTACAGGGTCACTGTGGCTGACTGATTTGTCCTCTTGTGCCTGGCAGTCATCCAGGGCTCCTGCGGCACCCAGTCCCTCAATGTCCCTGGCACCGGATGGTTTGGAAGCACAACACAGCGCTCAAGGCGTATGTTTAGATTTAACTACCCATTATGTCACCGCTTAATGTGATGTGACAATATCAATGTCATCAAACCACCAAACCCATCAAACCTATTCTGCGCTTCTCATGATGCGCTGCTTCAAATTCCTGGTCCATTGCTGGCCTGCAGGTCACTTCAAAGAGAGCCCCATTCACTAAAACCTGAAAAGTGATACAGCTGAGCTGACACTTGGCACTGACCTCAATCTGACAAGTCCATGCAAGTGTATAGAGTTATGGTTGGGAAGAAGGACAGTGTGCACATTTGATCCCAGAAGGTTGCAGATGCAGGTCAAAACCAACATATGTTGCACAAAGAGAGGTAGTTTACAAACCGAATATTGCACGCTCTCACAAGTTTAATGAAGCCAAATCAAACTTTAATGTGCTCTGATGTCCAGAGATGTTGCAAAACACCACATAGATGCAACAGCTGTTAACAGATTTTAAAAACTCCTGACATGTAGTTATAGCTATAACTTCTCGCTCCCGGACTGATTAAGATAGTTAGGCTGCAGGAGTAGTATGTAACTTAGTGAATTTAGGCCAAATATGGGCAAGTATATTCATTTTCTGCTACTTTATACTGTTATTTCACTACATGTCAGAGAGAAATATTGTATTTTTTACTCCACTACATTTATCTGACAGCTATAGTTTGAAAATCAAAAGTTAACATATAAAATATACATATAGGTTTATAAAATATCATGCATTTTAACAGATTACACAACCTAACAGTAGTGGTTTTGTCTTGATAATGCATGTGTACTTTTAGTTGAGAGCAACTTTGAATGGGTTTGGAGTACTGTTATAGTCTGGTAATGCTATGTTTACTTACAGTACATACCGTAAATGATCTGTTTGAATGCTTGACTACTTCCATTAATGTTAAGCTGTTGTTATATAGTGATTTGCACCTGGACTAAGTTAATCAGATGTAAAGCATGAACTAACAACAGGTACAGCCAGTGATTATGATGCTGGAGGAATTAGGTCATAGCTTAGTTGCATTCCACCATTTATTTACACTATTTATCAACAATTATAACTAGATAGATAAATAGATAGACAGATACTTTATTTAGCCCCTTGGGAAATTCATGTGTCCAGTAGCTCATTGGTAATAATAATAATAATAACAGATGATAATATAATAATATAATAATAATATGAAGGCAGATTTTAGTTTATCATTCGTTTCTGTTTAAGCAGATGTTGGTAAACTGTTTATAACTGCTAAATATGGGGGACTCGAAGTATTACAGCGTTAGTTAATTGACTTAGGTGTGAAGGTGTTACTATAGTTCCACTAGAGACGTTGTTTGCATGTTTCTTATCCAGAGTTAAATACGTATTTCTTTTGCTCGCTACGTCTTAAGCTCTAACTTTGTGTAAACTGACTGAAAAGCTAAAATGTTGTACGTTACAACGGCTGTTTGTTATTGCCCGATGTCTGTCTTCCTCGACACTTCCCAGGTTTAGTCGAGTAAAAAAGATAAAATGTACTTTACCTGACGTTGTACCTAGTCTGTATTTCCCGGCTGGCTGTAGAAGGTAACTGTTTCAAGCAATCAGCGACTTTTCTCAAGCTCCTGCCACCTCTCGCCATCTTCCCTTCTTTGCCAGATCCCTTCGCTCAGTTAACAAGCATCAGTGCCCGCAGATTTGACCCGCTCCCTCCCCCCCCACCACCCCCACTACGTCACGCCCTCCTCCGTATCTCGGCTTGCCATTGGACCGTGCGTACCCTCCGAGCGTTCGCCATTGGCCAGTCTCGCCGTTCGTCAGAGGGCATTACTGACGTTTGCGTTTGGCGCGTGCACGAGCGCGCGCGTATAGGAATGTCACGAGATGTTGGCTTAAGTTGCACTGAGTAACCTTTACACACACAGATCCAGTGCACTTTGAGGTTATCCACACACACACACATACTCACGCTCACTGGGTGGTCATTGATTTATAATGTGGCAAAGATTTCCACCAACTGTTTCAGATGTTATTTTGTCTTATTGTATTGTTGAATGCAAAAGTTTTGGCTGAAAGTGAAAAGAAGTAAATAGATACAGCGTGTGTAAGCTCCACCCACATTTTTTAATTTTTAATTTTTCCCATTTATAAGACAAGATATTTATACAGTCTGGCGAAATAAAGAATGAATCTTCTACAGCAGACAGATCACAAGAAAAAATAAAAATAAAATAAGCTAACAAAACGAAACACGTACATTAAGCAGAAGTAGGTCACCTGTCTAGGTATGTGTTCATATTTCCAAACAGTAATAGTAACTGTAGTGAAGTATATTGGAAGTCTTATTGAAGAAAAATATCTTACTAGCACTGTTTCTCTGATTTGAGTGGTTTGGAGTAAATATCATACATAATTATTAGTTTTACTTTCGGTCCTTTAATTTTATTTTGATTAAATTACTTTTTTATTTTTAGGTATAATTTTGACAGAATGACCTTTGCTTATAACTGAGTAATTTTTTAAAATTCCGAATTGTTTTTGATTTTTTTTCCCCCCCAGTACTTATTTTTTACAACTAACATTTAATAAACATTTGAAACTGATCTGAGAGCAGTTGGAAAAAGACGGAAGTCTAGATCAACGCACATCCGGTTTCAGACTCCAACAACCACCACCAAAATGGCGAAGATCGCCAAAACGCACGAAGGTAAATTAATTGCAAAAAAATGATTAACAACGTCCTTTTCAGATCACTTTTTTACAACAGTATATATCATGAAGTGTTGCTGTAAACTTTGCAGTGTGTGGATCAGGCATTGATGTATGAATTTGTTGTTTTTAAACGTGATAAGCTGCAGGCCTTGTTACGACGCAACGCGGACGGTTCAGATAATGGCGCTGGTTGTTAGCTTGTTAGCGCTAGTTAGCCACCGACACCGTGCAAAATTTACCACTTTTATAGTTTAGTTAGTTAATATGTAACTTCAAAAACATATTAACCGGCGTCATTAAATTAATGTATATATGTTTTGTTGTGTAATGTGAACATTTACTGCTGTTTGAATGCTATGACGCTTCTCCTATTGCTAACCCAGTTAATAACACGACTCGACCGCACGTTACCATCACGGACACACGGCGCTAAAGTTAGCTTCCAGTTCTTAAGTTTCACAGGCTAAACGTTGTGTTTTAATCAGTCTTTAGCTTCTCTGTGTTTATGTGGTCCACATCTGACAAGTCTGAGTCTTGTGTTGTCTGATGCAGGCCTGGTCTGATGTAGTCTAATGGGAGAAAAACTGCAGTGAAATCGCCCTTTCTGTGTGTTTTCACTAATATAATTAAAGTATTTCAAGTCATCAACACTGATTGGGTTAAATTGACCTTTCCAAAGTGGTCTTCTAAGATGTTCAGGGGCTCGGTTGTTACAGATATTATGAACCACACTGAGTGGTACTTCTGTGCCTCTATCCTTCAAATCTGATCTGCTGTAGCTACCGTTTTCTTGGGTTCAGATCCAACAAAATTCTTACTGAATTATTCTGAAACATCTGAAGTGTTTAAGTACTGGGAAACAAAACTGAAATCGGAGAATATTGTGTTAACAATTCTGTAATTAAAGAGTACAAAGGGAAGAGCAGCCACACATTACATTACACCCCACATTCTTATTATTACTGTGTAATGTAAAATGTGTGTTTAAATTTCCCTTCATTGCATCACTATGTTGTCTAGCAGAAAAGACAATATACAAGCCTTGGCCTTCAACAGACAGCTACAACCTCACTCTAGGGATTAGTGTATTTGCTATTTGTGTCTTCTACTCTAATTGTATAATTTGAAATAAGGGAAAGTCAGCAAATTGGCCAATGTGGAAGAAGAAAACAAACGTATCTTTCTCAGATGCTCAGTTGTGTTGTCATCCAGGGAGAAAAATCTATGAAAAATGTTAACACCATTTTTCCAAACTTCACTTTTGTTTTCCAGAACTGTTAATCAGCACAAAAATACTGTGTGATTTATTTCTCATTTCCTCTAAAATGCCGAGTTGTTACTCCCCATAGTCTTGTTTACTTCCACTGTACCTACATTTAATTACCAACTGGAACAATTAATATTTTATCGGTACCTGACTCAAACAATGATTGACAAACACTGTAAACTGGGGGCAGTATTATAAAGTGTTATAATACTATATATTCTATATTTTGCATCAAATAGTTGAATATGTTGGTAATTATATAATATCTCATCCTCTTATGTGTGTTTGTTCGTATTCTTGTAGATATCGAGGCCCAGATCCTGGAGATCCAGGGGATGAAGGCCTCCCTGCTGGAGGAGGGAGAGCAGGGAGTGGGCCTTGTCTCCACTGGCTTTTTTGACCAGGAGATCTATGGAGGCAACGACAGTCGCTTTGCTGGATATGTCACTTCAATTGCCGCCAATGAACAGGAGGATGTAAGTGTTTCCCTACTCAGGGCATACATAAAATTTTCCATGTTTCTTCAACACTCCCCTCTCCCAGGTAGTTGCAGAGTATTTGTTATTCTGGTGCCAACATGCTGTGGAGACGTTGCATGCATCCCAGTTATGTTATTAATTATTCATGGAAGTTTAGCACAGCCCCAGAAGGCAAAACTATGCACTATATTGCATTTTTCAATATTCATGGGTTGATAAGTAAAATCTACTCAAGTCTCAAGTAAGTTGAGGCTCAGAGCAGCTAAGTCCAAGTCCAGTCATCCTTTGTCTAAATAATGTTATTATATTTAAGCATCAGTTCTGTTGCAATTCCAGTTTTTTTTTTTTGTTGGAGCTTGACTGCTCCTCTTTGCCTGTTGTATACGAGCTGGGAGAGTCTTGCCATTTCGGCGAGATTTGACTAGACTCCTGTTTCTCTTCCTTCCCTCAGGACGATGAAGATGATACATCAACAAGCTTGTTGGGACAAAAGAAGCCAGGGTACCACGCACCAGTGGCAATACTCAATGCCATTCCTCAGTCAGATGAACAAGTACGTGTTAATTTACTGTCTTGCAAATGTCAATGTCAATGTTTTATTGATTGTCCTCAGAGCATCTTCAATTTGGAAATACTAACTCTCTATACCTCATCTTGGTTTTGTAGTATGACCCATTTGCAGAGCATCGTCCTCAGAAGATCGCAGAACGGGAAGATGAGTACAAAGCCCGGCGCAGACAGATGATCATCTCACCCGAGCGTCTCGACCCATTTGCAGACGGTAAATTTAGCAATTTTTTGTTTTCATTACATCTTCCCCATTTCCTCCCCCTTTTCACGGTTCACTTTTTGTGACCCCCCATGACTGCCAATGGTTTTACATCCATAGTTGTGCTGTTCAACCCTTCGACCACAATGCAATAGCTTGCTTCCCAGACTTGATGCCTTCCCTGTGGTCAATCCTGTGTGGTCCAAGAATTGTTTTTGTGTCATTGTACCTTTTCTTCCTAATATATGATCTACATTTGCATCAACTTCCACTTTGCAACAAATGTCAGTGTGGGCTCATAGATTGTCTTCAGTATTTTGGTTTGGAAAATATTATTGTCATAATCTCAGTGTGCAAAATAAAAGTTTTACCCTGATGTGTGCATTAAAGAATTAAACCCACTGCCGGGTTACCATGCTTTTCAGTGGGAGAGGTGGTTAGGTGCTCAATGTTCAAAAGGAGGAATTCACCTAACAAACGTGGGTCGCAGATGGGTTGTGTGTGAGTCGAAGGGTTAACAATCCCATGTTAGCATCAGCCTAAATTTTGATGGGAAGGTGCAGTGTCCTCTTGTCGTAGCATATGAGGACGAGACAGTTTGAGGGTTAGCTATGGTGTAATTGATCTGCTAATGCACTGTGCCATGCCGTGCTGAGCACAGCAGCTGATGCCAAACAATAAACTGTTCGCTTGTAGACAGAGCTGTAGATCCCAGAGCAGGCAGAGGAGAGAAATATGCTGGCGTAGTCAACCCAGGATTTAAAAGTCGTAAACTGTCAATCAGGCCTCATTAGTTGACCCAGTTCCTCTTTGTCTGGGCTGTAATTTAAATGTCTTGTCGTAACTCAACCACCTCTGTTGGCTTGTCAGATGTGATGCATAAATGAGGTTCTTGGGCGTCAGCCTAGGACACTGCATAACAAGCTAGTTATAAATTAGTGCTAAGCTTATTGAGTTTATGTAGATTATCCTGAATGAACTATTTTTAGTTTTGCAAGACTTTTAACGATGCCTGGAAATGGCATTGTAAGTACAGCAACATGCAAGTATTTAGAGTAAAACATGAAATGATAATTATAAGCCAGCTAGTTTATTGCATCTTCACTTCCCCTGACAAGATGAGCTTAAACGGCCCTGAGTGTCTCAGGGTTGGTCTTAGGTAGGGCTCATCTGAAGCCTGCATGTAGAGAGAGCTCTTTGTACAAAGTTGTTGTGTAAATATATTTTTATTTTACAACTCTCTCTGTAAAATAGAAATATGTTATCAAGAAAATTGTGTACCACAATACCACAGGCCCATACTAACTGTCCTTAATTTCTCTCCTACAGCAGTACTGCTTTGCCAGTCCTGTACTGCACTCTGTTAAGGGTGCAGCAACTCATCCTGTGTAGGTTATGGGGAACACAGAAAACTGTGAACTTGTCAGTTTGGTCAGGGAGCCACTGGCTGCTTGTTTGGGGCCTGTGAGGGGAATCAGATGCAGCCCAGCTACAACAAACCTCAACCACCCCCAGAGCCTCTTTTAGTTTTTCTATTTGGCTTTTCGATATCCTGAAAATTTGGATACAAATTGTCATGATGGAAAAATCACTGCCCAAAGATTTGACTACATATATTTGCCTTGTTTTATCAGTGACCTTTGTCCTGAAAAGGAAGTCAAGATCTAAATGTATGACGATTAAATAGTAACCAGTGCTGTTAAGAGTCATTGTGGCACTGGCATGTCATATGATCATATTTCTGACAGTTGGGCTTGATTTATCTTTATCTTTTTATCTTTTGCCTCATTTTTATATTTAAATGCAAAAGTAGATGCTTCTCTTTTTTGATTGCACTGTGGTAATGTCATTCCTAGATGTAACCTCAAAAATCTTGACTTCCTAGTGTAAATAATTGGGAATCTGGACCTTCGGGTCTCACATGAATTTTTCCTTAGTTTTGAGGTTATGATGCCCCCAAGAAGATGCTTTGTTTTTTTTGAGTGCCGTAAATCAATGCAACACAGGTGGTATACTGTTGTGTGTGAGTTCAAACCCTTTTCCAAAGTGTTACTAATGGTAAAGAGAAATTTTCTAGGCTTCTTTTCTGCCGGTTGAAGTCTGACTGCAGAAGGACCCTTGGCACTGAAAGTGTACGTATTCTGAAGAGCACAGCCCAGGACCCCTGCATCAGTGATGGCTATAACTTCTTAATCCACTTAAAGAAAACACCACAACCACAGCTCTTCTCTCTATGTATCTGCTTGTTTTTCCACTAGAATGCTATGACTGTATGTAAGAAAGGCAAATGTATATTTGAATGTAATTCAGTATGACTTTGTTTTGTGAATCAGCTGTTTTAAAGAGAAAAAAAAAAGCAGGAACATAAATTAATCTGTTGGTAACGAGTCAGGGTTAGCTGGCTGTGTGTGTGCTTGCTGTGTTTGTAATAACTGGGGTCCCTGGAGTGTGTACTGATGAGTGTCCTATGTTCTTGTTCGTGCTCTTTCGCGCAGGGGGCAAAACGCCGGACCCCAAGCTGCAGGTCAGGTCGTACGTGGACGTCATGTTAGAGCAGAACCTGTCCAAAGAGGAGGTAAGCAGCTGCCGTCTTTTTTTCTTTGACGATAAACTTCAAACTGCTTCCAGATTCATGTTAATCCTTTAGAGAGTCCTGTGTCATTTATCCTGACGTTTGCCTTTTTCAGAGAGAGATTCGTCTGCAGCTGGCAGAGAAGGCCAAATCAGGGGACCTGAAAGCTGTCAACGGGTCCGCTGCCTCCCAAGCAGCCACAAAACGTAAGCGTCGCTGGGACCAGACAGCTGACCAAACCCCCTCTAATGCTACACCCAAAAAGATGTCCAGCTGGGACCAGGCTGACACCGCTGCTGAGGTGAGCCACTCGAATCTCAGCCGATCAATAAATTAAGAGCTCAGTGTTGTGAAACCACTAATGCAGGACAACTATTCTGAAGCTGTAAATTGTCTCACTTGTTTTATGTTCAATATTAAGGATCAAAATAAATCGTGCAGTATGCACAAGTAAAAATATATAAATGATGAAAAGAAAAAAGAAATAAAACCCCACTCGTGTTTCTAATCTCAGATTTTCTTTGTTTCCGATCTCTTGTAGACTCCAGGACACACCCCTGCACACACACCCTCAAACAGCCGATGGGATGAAACTCCCGGTCGCCCCAAAGGCAGCGAGACCCCAGGGGCCACTCCCAGTACCCGCATGTGGGACCCCACCCCCAGCCACACACCTGCAGGCGCCGCCACCCCTGGCAGGGACACCCCTGGCCACGCCACACCCGGCCACGGTGGAGCCACAGGCAGCGTGCGCAAGAACCGCTGGGACGAAACCCCGAAGACAGAGAGAGAGACCCCAGGACACGGGAGCGGCTGGGCTGAAACCCCTCGCACAGACAGAGGAGACGAGTCGGTGGGCGAGACTCCGACCCCGGGGGCGAGTAAGAGGAAGTCTCGGTGGGATGAAACGCCTGCCAGTCAGATGGGATCCTCCACACCACTGCTTACCCCTGGAAAGACTCCCATAGGAACACCAGCTATGAACATGGCGACCCCAACGCCAGGTAAACGAGCTGTAACTTTTCGATGTGTTCCTCCTTTCATTTCTGTTTTATTCAATAGATCCCGAAGTCCGTTTTTGTTTTTACCGTGTGTGTAAATCAGTTTCCTGGTCTGTTTTCCGCAGGTCACCTGATGAGCATGACTCCGGAGCAGCTGCAGGCGTGGAGGTGGGAGAGAGAAATCGATGAAAGAAACCGGCCTCTCACAGACGAGGAGCTTGATGCCATGTTTCCAGAAGGATACAAGGTCCTTGTCCTTTTTATTGTTTAATTCTCTAGTGACAAAAGCATGAGTAGATATGAATTAAAGGTGTCACGGTGCTGACAGTTTGTTTTTCTTCTCCACAGGTCTTGCCTCCACCAGCAGGTTACGTGCCGATCCGTACTCCGGCCCGTAAGCTGTCGGCCACGCCCACCCCGATCGGAGGCATGACGGGTTTCCACATGCAGGCTGAGGACCGCACCACAAAACAGATGAATGACCAGCCCTCAGGAAACCTCCCCTTCCTCAAACCCGATGACATCCAGTATTTTGACAAGCTGCTGGTGAGCATCACATTCGTGCTAAAACTCTGTGAAATCAGCGGCTTTGATGTTTGTCCTGGTGTGAAGTTCAACGTGTCTGTGTGCTCGTGTTAGGTGGAGGTGGACGAGTCCACACTGAGTCCCGAGGAGCAGAAGGAGAGGAAGATCATGAAGCTGCTGCTGAAAATTAAAAATGGAACGCCCCCCATGAGGAAGGTTGGTCACTGTTTTGATTTCCAAAAAGCCTCAAGTCCCAAAATCCGCTATTTTCTCCATGAGCTCCTTCTGTCCGTCTTCTCCCTGAGGAGCTGCTGCTCTCAGTGGAGGTCAGAGTGTAGACCATCATGCTCTGCTGGGAGCATGATGTCATCTCATCTGTGGAGACTGAAGACTGTCTGATTGATCGATCCATCATCTGATTGATCCTCTCCTCTCTTGTCTTCAGGCCGCTCTGCGTCAGATCACAGACAAGGCTCGTGAATTCGGAGCAGGTCCTCTGTTCAACCAGATCCTGCCGCTGCTCATGTCGCCCACCCTGGAGGACCAGGAGCGCCACCTGCTGGTTAAAGTGATCGACCGCATCCTCTACAAACTGGATGACCTGGTTCGACCATACGTGCACAAGGTAGGCTCAGATAAAAAAGACGTGCTCTTATTTTAGTGGATTGTGTCTGAGAAAAGTAACTGACTGTCCTCTTTGTGTCCAGATCCTGGTCGTGATTGAGCCGCTGCTGATTGATGAGGACTACTATGCCAGAGTAGAAGGCAGAGAAATCATTTCTAACTTGGCAAAGGTAACATGGAGCTGCTTTTTTTTTTTTTCTCTCAAATTCATAAATGATGCACGCTCTGTGTCCTGCGAACCATTCTCGCCTGTACGGCCAATCCGTGGTCAGATCAGGGCTAGTCGTTCGCTAAATTAACACCAACACGAGAACCAGCAGACCTGACCTTCATGCCTCGTCTGTTCTCACCCTGCACCCGTTGGTTACAATCACAATTCACTTATTTATTGATTTGATAAATATTAACCCTTTTCACAATGATGACAGATAAAACATTTCAGTCTTAATATACGGGGAGTTATTGACACAGATGGTTGCAGCTTTCCTTTTGATCCATGACATTCGAGCACCTGGTCACTAAATGTCTGGCGATGACTCAGATATTTGACGTTTGTCTTCCTCCTGTCCGTCCCAGGCTGCTGGTTTGGCCACGATGATCTCCACAATGCGACCCGATATTGACAACATGGACGAGTACGTCAGAAACACCACGGCCAGAGCCTTCGCCGTGGTGGCCTCCGCCCTCGGTATCCCCTCTCTCCTGCCCTTCCTCAAAGCCGTGTGTAAAAGCAAGAAGTCCTGGCAGGCCCGGCACACAGGCATCAAGATCGTGCAGCAGATCGCCATCCTCATGGGCTGCGCCATCCTGCCCCACCTTCGCAGCTTGGTGGAGATTATCGAGCACGGTCAGTCGGGTCTTTGTAGACTTCAATCATTATCAAATGACACCCTTTTTATTTTTAAAGCAGCAAATGCACGTGATTGCAGCCTTTTTTAGTTCTATCATCACATGCAGAAGCATCGTGAGTTGTCTACTTCAGGTTTCAAAGAATCCTGTGGTTCTCACGGCTGATCTGAACTGCACGTACAAGCTAGTCATGACTTTGTAATTACATTACATGTTGAAACAGATTCTCCAGGGTACAGATCTCATTCTGACTGAATATAAACATGTGAAACGATCTGTGATGTAGACACAGTTGCCAACCTCTCTCAGGTGTTTTTCTTATCACCGAATATCATTTTTGCTCATATTTATACTGCGTCACTCTAATCCTAACCCTAGAATGTATTTAAAACCGACTCAGTTCATAATTATTCAACAAACACACGATCACAAAGTGTGGAATTAAACGTGTTCAGGCTCTGACTGTTGTTTTGTTTTGACTTCACAGGTCTGGTGGATGAGCAGCAGAAGGTGAGGACCATCAGCGCCCTGGCTATTGCTGCTCTCGCTGAAGCCGCTACACCTTACGGTATCGAGTCCTTTGACTCGGTCCTCAAGCCGCTGTGGAAGGGTATCAGACAGCACAGAGGAAAGGTAAGAAGTCCAGATAATGAAAAGTTATTTATCACTATGTTTTTGGGGAGAAGAAGAAACAGAATTCAGTGCAAGACCCACACCCAGCACTCAGCCTTCACGTGGCTACAGTGTGAATGTTTGCTTGCTATAGTGTCTCCTTGAAGGGGCTGCTGCTCTCAGTAGAGGTCAGAAGACATTAGTTCTCTGCTGGGAGCATTAGACATTTATTGTTATTAAGGTCTACGAGCCACGATCAGTGAGTTATGTTTGTATTTACAGTTTATTTCCTCCCCCGTTGTCACCAGGGTCTGGCTGCTTTCCTCAAAGCTATTGGTTACCTGATCCCACTGATGGACGCTGAGTATGCAAACTACTACACCAGGGAGGTGATGCTCATCCTCATCAGAGAGTTCCAGTCCCCTGACGAGGAGATGAAGAAGATTGTACTCAAGGTAAGTGAAGAGGAGAATGACTTGATACCCCTTCGTCCGGCTTCCTGCGACTCATTCTCGCCTGTTCAGCCGTTACATGGCTGCAGCAGGGCTAGTAGTTCGCTACAGTAACACCAACATGAGAACTAGCAGAGCTGACACCCGTGTCCCCTCTGTTCTCACCCTGCACCCGTTGGTTACACACTGTGCCGATACTGCACTTTATTAACGTTGAGTTAACTCACACTACATGTATCTGCCGGACCAGACCTCGAACCCCGAAAACCTTGTGGATGTCCTCGGCCACAGGTTTCCTTCTCTGACCTGCCCTTGTGTTTTGTCTCGTAGGTGGTGAAGCAGTGTTGTGGCACTGATGGTGTGGAAGCCAACTACATCAAGACTGAGATCCTGCCCCCCTTCTTCAAGCACTTCTGGCAGCACAGGATGGCTCTGGACAGACGTAACTACAGACAGGTGAGCAAATGCAGAAGATCGAGTTTAACTAAAACACAAAGGACAATTCTTAGATTGCTGGACTAAGTGGTGTGAAACTTTGTCAAGATAATGAATCCAAGATGCCTAAAAACATATTCTTGTATATCTTTTAACAACTTCATGACTGTCTCATCTCATAGCACCTATATGTCACTTGATCAACCTAGTTACTTGTTCCCTTATATGTGATCATGGTCTCATTTCCTATGGAGACAAAAATAGAAAAAGGGCATTTGACAAGAAGTGAAACACTTGTGTTGTCGCCTGTAACTGGTCAAATCTAGTTCAACTGAGAATTAAATCAGCTGTAATCTTTTATAATAAATCTTTATAAGCTTCATATCTACAGAAAATAAAAATCTTATTATGACAGTATGTGATATGGTGCTTCTGTTTCTGAACACAGAACACAATACTTGTATGTAGCCGTGTGTCATTTAAAGACACGTCTCTAAAGTGTTTGGCTCGTCTCTGTCCTCGTGCAGTTGGTGGACACCACGGTGGAGTTGGCCAACAAAGTGGGAGCAGCAGAGATCATTTCTCGCATCGTTGACGACCTGAAAGACGAGGCAGAACAGTACAGAAAGATGGTGATGGAGACCATTGAAAAAATCATGGGCAACCTGGGTGCCGCCGACATCGACCACAAGCTGGAGGAGCAGCTGATCGACGGCATCCTGTACGCCTTCCAGGAACAGACCACAGAGGTGAGAGACATGACTGTGATCAGCTTGAGTCTGTTTCGACAAATGTGCAAAGTCAAACATCGTCTTCACAGAATCTTTCTGTGCTGTTAACCTCATCCCTTTCCTTTCCCTCCAGGACTCGGTGATGCTGAACGGTTTCGGCACGGTGGTGAACGCGCTCGGGAAGCGTGTGAAACCCTACCTGCCTCAGATCTGTGGTACGGTGCTGTGGCGTCTCAACAACAAGTCGGCCAAAGTCCGTCAGCAGGCCGCTGACCTGATCTCCCGCACAGCTGTGGTCATGAAGACCTGCCAGGAGGTACAGTGTGAAGTCTTCTTCTCACTCACACACACACATTGAAAGATCCAAACACGTGACGTATTCTAGAAACTAATGCCGGTTTTCCTCGTCTGTCTCTGCAGGAGAAACTGATGGGTCACTTGGGTGTGGTGCTGTACGAGTACCTGGGGGAGGAGTACCCTGAGGTGTTGGGTAGCATCCTGGGAGCACTGAAGGCCATTGTGAATGTTATCGGTACGTGACCTCACCACATCACCTTTATCTACAACCAGGTTGCAGGTTCATTCAGATTTCAGTGTTTAGAAACGCAAACGCAGGGTTCCCACGTGTCCTGGAAAACCTGGAAATCAGTTGACCAGTCATGGAAAACACATGGAAAAGGAGAGAAAAAGTCAAATGCACCCTGAAGTCCAACAAATGCTGCTGGTTACAGTTGGCAAACAAGCGGCTATGTGACAAAGTTCTTGCCATCAATTTGTCGATCATTTCATAATTAATTAAGCATGTAAGTGATAAGATTAGCCAAGAATAGACTTCGCTTATTTTAAATCTTCAACAGACTGAGTCCTGTCTGTCATATGAGCTCAAGCATCACTGAAAATGTCCTGGAAAAGGATCTTTAGAAAAGAGTGTGAACCCTGAAGCATCTGAAAAGATAACAGATCCTTTCTCTCTCTCCAGGTATGCACAAGATGACTCCACCAATCAAAGACCTGCTTCCTCGTCTGACTCCCATCCTGAAGAACAGACACGAGAAGGTGCAGGAGAACTGCATCGACCTGGTGGGCAGGATCGCCGACAGGTCAGTAGCATGACGTGACGTGAATCTGTGATTGTAGTGTCGCTTCGGTTTGTGCGGTGAGAACCTCTGCGCCTCATCCTGACCTCCTCCTGTGTGTGTGTGTTGTAGGGGAGCTGAATACGTGTCGGCCAGGGAGTGGATGAGGATCTGCTTTGAGCTGCTGGAGCTGCTCAAGGCTCACAAGAAGGCCATCCGCAGAGCCACCGTCAACACGTTCGGTTATATCGCCAAAGCCATTGGGTGAGTGCCACTTGTCGAATCCTTGTCAAGATCTTTTTGTGTTTATGTGGATTTTAATTGTCGCCGTTCAGAGTATTTTTAAGTCTTAAAGTCTTCACAGCACTGAGTTTAGTTGCAGTGAACACCGTCACTACTGCTGCTACAGTGGAGAGGAAGCTCACTGGCTTTTCAAAAATCTTTTATACATTTTATATTATTTTAACCAAGAGGAAATGTAAATTTTTGTCAACTCACGTTCTTTGACGTGGATCAGGAAACAAATCTCCACCTTCGAGTCCCGCCAACGCCAACAAATAAACCAAGGTCTTTGGACACGATAACTACATGAAAGAATTGAAGGGTGGTTTGAGCAAATATTAACGATTACAATAAATAAATAGGGAAGAAAATGATAGAATAAAATGCAAAGGAGTTGAGTGTAATATGTCAGTGAAAACACCAGATATTCATACCACATGTGAGCTCTGAGAGAA
Source organism: Seriola lalandi dorsalis (assembly GCF_002814215.2). Classification (NCBI taxonomy): domain Eukaryota; kingdom Metazoa; phylum Chordata; class Actinopteri; order Carangiformes; family Carangidae; genus Seriola; species Seriola lalandi. Next base: position 36,575 of record NW_019525035.1, on the reverse strand, counting down.
TGTGTGTGTGTCTGTGTGTCAGTGTGTCTCTGTCTCTGTCCTGCTATCTCAGTAATGCTGCGCCAGAGCTTCACGTTTGGTTGTGTTTGAATATGAATGAAGATTTTACATTTTATTCTGTGTGATGTTAAAAAGTCTGAACTGATGTTGGTGAACCTGCAGTTGTAAAAGTCTTAACCTCAAACCTCTTTGCCCCTCCCCTCTCCTCTCAGTCCCCACGACGTCTTGGCCACTCTGCTCAACAACCTGAAGGTCCAGGAGCGTCAGAACAGAGTCTGCACGACCGTGGCCATCGCCATCGTCGCCGAGACCTGTTCGCCGTTCACGGTGCTGCCGGCGCTCATGAACGAATACCGCGTGCCCGAGCTCAACGTGCAGAACGGCGTGCTCAAGTCCCTCTCCTTCCTGTTCGAGTACATCGGAGAGATGGGCAAAGACTACATCTACGCTGTCACGCCGCTGCTGGAGGACGCGCTCATGGACAGGTGAGTGACTCAGCCCCTCCCAGACCTGTTTACATCATCGCACCTTTTATACAAGTTGTTCTCTCAGAGGAAAGTTGTAAAAATACTAAAGCGTCGACCTGTGCTTCTGTCATCCTGCAGAGACCTGGTCCACAGACAGACCGCCAGCGCCGTCGTCCAGCACATGTCTCTGGGCGTCTACGGTTTCGGCTGCGAAGACTCGCTCAACCACCTGCTGAACTACGTGTGGCCCAATGTATTCGAGACGTCGCCTCACGTGATCCAAGCGGTCATGGGCGCCCTGGAGGGGCTGAGGGTGGCCATCGGACCCTGCCGCATGTTGCAGTACTGCTTACAGGTGAGGACGACCAGCACCAGCCCCCGTTAATGTTCCAATACTGACCAATCATTCAAGTTTTTATTGATTTTTACTACATTCTCATCGCCCAACATTTCATACCCACCTACACCCCCACCCTGACTTCAAAATAATAAACATCCACAGTTTCCAGAGAGAAACAGAATTACACAAATATTAGACACATTTATTAACTATAAGGCAGCTGGAAAACATACGTTATAAAAGCTTTATTTAGAGGAAGTACTTTCCCATAATCTGTGTTGTTGTATATTAAAACTGTCCTTTGTCTGTCCAGGGTTTGTTCCATCCGGCCAGGAAGGTGAGAGACGTCTACTGGAAGATTTACAACTCCATCTACATCGGCTCACAAGACGCCCTCATCGCCCATTACCCACAAGTCAACAACGACGAGAAAAACATTTACGTCCGCTACGAGCTCGAGTACGTCTTGTAAATACAAATTTGTGTGGTCTTTGTTTTTTCTCCTCCCTCGACCATCACCCTCCTCCGGCATCCATCTCTCTCTCTCTCTCTCTCTCTCTCTCTCGGTTTAGGACTGAGTCAGTTTTATTTAGCGGCTGTATGTCGGTCTGAACAGTCCGTGTCCTGAATGCCACTTATTGATCCTTGATTGAAAGTGAGTGTGATATTAGGGGAAATAAAAGAAGAACATTGTGGCGTCTGTACGTATTTTTTTTAATTTTTCTTTGTTTGAGTGTTCCCTGTGAGGAATGGTCAAGGTCGGATGAGCCTTGGTAGAGGAATGCAGCGCAGTCATGACGATGTTTTTAAGATTTGGAATATTTTTTTTGTTTTTTTGTTCTTTGTGTATTGATAGGCTCCTGTATAAGCTGTACACACCCTCTCCATGTTTCACACCTCCTCTGTTCTTATTAGATTGTTGCTTTATTTAACCAAATAAAATGTTTGTGTATAAAAATCAACTGCGTGTCAAGTTTGTTTAGTTAAAGAATTTAAGGTCGGACAACCAGCTGAAGCCTCGCCTGCTACACTGCAACGTACATCCAAACCCACAATTATAATCATGGTGATATATTGAACCTGTCTGTGCTCTGCTGACTCTACACATTAATAGAATAATCCATTCCACATGAATCTGCTGGCTGAACCTCGGAGGTGTCGGGCTCCTTCAGGGTCTTCCGACTAAAACGTTTCTTGTTCTAGACTTAAGAAAGAAAAAGTGTCTTCATCCATCTTTCAAAGGTTTACAGTGGCTTCAGGAGGTTTTCACACCCCTTCACTTTTTGCATGTGTAATGTGTAAATTTTATTTCAAATGCATTAAATTTGCCGATCAATCTGTACTTAATATCCTGCAATGATAAAGTGAAAACAGACGTGTTTTTTTTTTTTGCAAATGAATAAAAAAAAAAATCAAAAACTGGAATCTCTCATTTACTACAGTCTTCAGACCTGAGGTTCGTCCTCTTCGCTTTAATTACCCTTGAGATGTGTTTCGAACTTGATTGGCAAACTCAATCAATCGGACACAGTTCATAAAGGCTCAGCTGTCTATATGAGGCCTCACAGTTCACTCTGTAACTGCAGGACCAGGGCTGGAACAGGACAAGGAACAAAGCATTTCATTCATTTCATATTTTAACAGCCATTAGAAATAGAAATTGTTAGAAGGATTTATAAATGAGCGATTAATCTGATCCATCAGTAAATACTTAAGATTTAAAAATGGATTTACAAAAACAGCATAAAACTCGTTAAATAAATTATTTATAAATATATTTATTAATTTGTGAATAAATAATATAATCTGAAAAGACGGTTTAAAAATGTGAATAAATACCTGGATTCCTTCTTCACTTTCCTTTTTCCAGCTGCTTTTCCTTCTCCTATTAGCTGATCCATTATCTTGGTTGTTTAGCTTCTCCTTTTAGCCTCTCTGTGACACTCTGGGCCTTCAGCGCTGTAAAACCCACTGGTTAGCTCTCCAGCCAATCAGAGAGCTTGTTACATCCCAGGGCCAACTGGGATTGTTTAGCCTGGTTTTCCCAGCACTGAAGGCCCAAAGTGTCACATTGATGAAGATGTTTCCTGAATTTGCAGCGTTTGTCTGTTTCCATATGTTTTCCTGAGCTGCGGTGTGTTGAGCTCTCAGGGCCACTGTAGTTTTAGCTCGGGCAACGCAACAAAGCTGGTTTCCTAGTTATCGTCCTGCTGAGACACAACAACCAGACAGAGCAGTAAGAGCACGGAGCCCGGCTGCGCTCGTGGTCATGACGAGGATGAACTCGCCCCTCACATCACATGAGTGAACTAAGTCTGACATAATGGAGGCAGTGGAGTTGTACCGTCTCCTTTTCAGATTCACAACCTTTCAAATAAATTATAAACACTGCTTTTTTTTCTTCTTCTTCTTCTTTTTTAATAAATCTTTAATAAGTGTCTAAGAATTGTGAGTGTTGTGAAACAGTGAGCTGATGTAATGGACTCCATCGGACTCCGTCTGAGTGTCCATCATTTAGTAGCTGATGAATGAATCACTAAAAATAAAAGCACAGAGCAGAAACCCTCATAGCCGCACAGTGGAAAAAAAAAAACCTCCCCCACTCTTCCTCTCCTCCATTCAGCCACACTCATGTGCTTTGACCCAGATTCCCCGGGCAGACGGCATCAGGCTCTGGGTCTGCAGCTCTGAGGAGGAAGGCAGTGAGTCTGTAGTGTGTGAGGCTGCAGCAGACAGAGGTGGAGGAAGTATCCAGGTCCTAAGTACTAATACCATGCAGTAAAAATACTCCTTTACAAGTAAAAATTACGAGTTAAGTATCATAAGTAAAAAATACCCGATGCAGAAGAATGACTCCTAATAATATATATTATATAATTATATTATTATTACTCATGCATCAATGTATAAACAGCATTTTAATGTTGTTGGGGTGTAAGCATATGTTTTATCTATTTTGTATTAGACTGCAATTAATGATTATTCTCTAAAGTACTGTGTTGTCATTTTGTGTTGTTTTCTGAAAATAAAAAGTTGTTGCATTTTGTAAATATTTTCTACAATGTCGTGTTTTCTAAAACGTGTTCTGTGAAATGTTGTTTTGTTTTGTAATTATGTTTTCTAAAAAACAGTTGTTGTATTTTGTTAATAACTGAAATAAATGTTTTCTATTGTTGTGTTTTCAGTTTTGTCATATTTTCAAAAACAGTCGTGTGAAAATAATGTTGTGTTTTCTAAAATTCAGTCGTTTTCTATTTTGTTCTGTGTCATTGTGTTTAAACCTCGGGGCCTTGTTGTTGGGATTTATTAAACTTTGTTTTGTTGTTGTGGTTTTTGAAATGTTGTCATGTTTTCTAAAATGTTCTTTAATTTCTAAAAATATAACACAAAGAAGTTGTAACTCTAAACTATCTAAAAAAACTATCTATCTATCTATATCTATCTATCTATCTTGTGTTTTGCACCTCAGGGCTACCGTAGTTTTGGCCTTGTCATGTTTTCTAAAATGTCTGAAATTTTGTGTCTTGTTTTGCAATCGTGTTTTCTAAAAACAAGTTTTGTGAATAACTGAAATAAATAATTTCTACAATGTTGTGCTTTTAATAAACATGTAAAAACGGTGGTATGAGCCTTTAAAACAGCCCTAATCCTCATATAACCCACATCAGTCCAGTCTGTGAGAGTGGTCTCTTCACACTCCACTACATCTGTGAGCCTATTCATTTTTCATGCAGCATGTTTTATTAGTTTTGGATGGTGCAGTTGTTTCCAGTGGATGGCAGCAGCGAGGAGGGCTGCTGGTTGTTGTTGATGCTGAGGAAGCTTCTCCTCCACTTCTGCATCTGAGAGGAGGAGAGACAGGCACCGACTTCCTGTGAGATCTGTGTTCAGCTGCCTAGCTGCCTCTCCGGGAGGCTTGTGGCTGTGCAGACCGGGGAGGAGGGAGGCTTCTGTGGGTGGTGTATGGCTGGGAAAGGCGCAGGGGACCTCCGTGCAACAGAACCGGCGGCAGCAGCAGCGGCAGTAGCGGCCATAAATGTGGATTGTTTACACCGGTGGGTCAAGCTCCCGTTCCTGCTTCCCCGCCTCCCCGCGACTCCGAGCGGCCGCCTCGGCTCGGCAGCGTCGCCGCACATAGCGTCAGTGGAGCGGGGCTGATGGCCCTGGTGCTCGGCCGGGCCTTCATCATCATCATCACCACCACCACCATCATCACCCGCCTGTGTGTGTGCTAAAGTGAGCTACGAGAGGCCGGATACATTAGTGAAGCGAAGAAGCGGAGAGCGGGGAGCAGCAGAGGAGGAGCCCGGGTCTGGGCGCAGCATCGCGCCGTGCATGGTGCTGCGGTGTCGGGGGGGGAGTGGATGAGCAGCCCGAGCTGACCCAGAGATGGCTGTCCTCAAACTGGCCGACCAGGTACATCTGCTAGCCGCTGTTAGCTTAGCATGCACAGCTTTTTACACTTGGATCCAGTGGTGTGGGATAAAATGTGTTTTTAATATCGCACTTGTCTTTGTGTTTCCACTCCGGCCGTCCGGTCAAACAGAGACATAAAACACGCGTCTCCCCGCTGCAGACTGTGCGGACTGGAAACGCTCAGAAAGCTGCAGGAAACTGGACGTTAATGTCCTGATTTTTTTTTTTTTTTTTGGCTAAAATTTTCGGTGTTCCGTTAAAATAAGGACAGCCCACTTCTCAAGACACTTCCTGCTCAGTTTCCTTCCGCAGGCTGCAGACAGCAAATGTCCTCAATAATATCCAGAGCTGGACAGTAACTAAGTATTTATCAAGTACTTCACTCTTATGCTATTTTATACTTCTACTCCAACAATTCAGAGGGAAATATTGCACTTTTCACTGCTTCACTTTACAGCTGCAATGATTATTGTCATGATCGATTGATCTGCTGATTATTTTTTCCAGTCAGTTGATCAGTGGACATGGCAGGATCAATCTCCTTCAGGGCCCCGGGGCTGACATTTGTTGTTGGGCCCCTGCTACACATGGCAGTTTTGTTGGTTGGTTCATTATTTAAGTTAAAATTAAAGAAAAATTTAATATTTTTTTAAGCAAAAATGCCAAAAATCCACCAATTCCAGCTTGTAAAAATGAAAATATTTGCGTTTTGAGTTTTATATGATAGTTAACTCCAAACTTTTGTGTTTTTTTGTCTGTTGCAGCTTTACAGTACTTTCTGTGAATTTAATAACTTTTTACACAGAAATAATTAAAGCAACTGAATAACGATCACAGTATGAATTAACACTGTAGATAATTAACAGTTAACAGTAATTACCTAATGATATAATGATGGTATAACACTCACAGTGGCCATTTCCTGCTTTGAGTACTTTTACTTTTAATACTGAAAGCAGCTATTTGTAAGTTTCGCTATCGTTATGTAGCTAACGTTAGCATTAGCGGCTGTTTATTTACCAGTCTAGAAGAAAGGTTGTGAGTTCACTATTAAACTTAATTACTTTACTTTCACCAACAGAAGACAACCTTTTTGTTTTGGATTTTATTTCTATCACTTCTTCTCTTCTACTGAAGTTAGCATGCTAACCAGCTAGCCCCAATCACCACCACCCGCTCCTGCCAAGAAACCACGTTCGGCGGCAGAGAAAACGTACAAATAGCCTCTTTAACTGATTATACTCAAATACTTTCGAAACACTAACTTTAACTTGTAATGGTGTATTTTTACAGTGTGGTATTAGCTCTGGATAATCCCTCCATCACTATCAATAATGACACTTTAGCTAGAACCAAATGCAGATTAACTGTGTGTCCATACAGTGCTGTAATGTTTAGCACAAAACTGATGTTGTGTTTCTCTTGACCGACCTCCAAATGCAAACCAAAAAAAGATAAGATTTTACCCCAAGGCGACATATTTGAGAGTCCCAACAATCTCACCACAAGGTCTATTGAGTAGCTGCTGTGAAGGAGCTTTTTGTTGTATCACATGATGCTCCTCAGCAGAGTTTGCACACTAAACAAGACAGTAAAGTTTAGTTAGTAAAGTGAAAGCTGTAGGACTGCAACTAATGAGGATTTTTTATCATGGAGTAATCTGCCAGTTGTTTTCTTAATGAATCAATTTATCGTTTCGGCTGCAAAATGTGAAATTACTTGGAAGAGAAGCATCAAATCGTCACATTTGAGAAGCTGCTACCAGAGAAAGTTTTGGTGTTGTTGCTTGAATAATCAAACTGAAACTGCTGTGACTCAGCCAGAAAAATTGATCAGCAACTATTTTGATAACCGATGAATTATTTCAGTAATTCTAAGAAAATACTGAAAAATATCCACCACCCAAAGAAAACTCAAAGATTCAGTTTCCAATGATATAAAACTAAATTAAAGCAGTAAATCCTCAGATGGGGGAACCTGAAATCAGTGAATATGTGGAGGTTTTGCTTGGAAAATGACCAAAATGATGGATAAATAAAAAAGATTATGATTAATTTTAACCTGCACACCCTGTTACAGGATTTGGTTTCAGGCCACAGACAAACACGATGAGCAGAACTTACTATTACAGGTTAAAAAGGATCCTACAACAGCAGATTTTCATGTGACCCACTCTTGATCAGCACATGATAATACAGCAAAAAAAAAAAAAAAAAATCTATAAGCCACTGAGCTGTCTGCTGAGCGGAGGCATCCACTTATCAGACATCAGCATGTTGTCTGAAAATAACAGGAAGTCCCACAGTTGTGAGCTACATAAAACAAAAAAAAAAACAGTTCTTCCCCTCCTTGAAGTTAACGAGAGATCTGATATGACTGGACTGATGAAGCTGCTGCAGATCAGGGATTTCTACCGATGACATGACGGTGTCTCTTCAGACGCCAGTCATCTTTTTCAGTGCCACCTTTTTTTTAAAAACTAGTGGAGGCTTCAGCAGGAGTCTGTGAGTTTACAGAGCTGAGACAAAGAGGGAAAGACCTGCTCCCAGAGTGAGTTGTAGGAGCCTGACGGGTGGCCCTTAAGTTTAAGACCTTTTTAAAATCATAGAGAATAAAATGCAGTTACAATGTGAGCTACAACTTCTCCATTTTTATGCTTACATTAAGGAAAACGAATTCACTATCATCACTTCCTGTTTGCTGTCTACCACCGGATTTATTGACAACTCTCCCTGAATTACTTTGATACTAAAGAAAACTTAAAATCGTGATGATTTTCAGGCAAGTTCTGCAGCTATAAGGAGTCGTTTTGTCAGTGATTTGTAAGCAGGATTATGTTTAATTGCATGATGCACATTGGAGATAAAGATTTCCTCAGAAAGTGTAAGTCACACTGAATCTAAAAATATGTGTCATGTGAGTGTGAGTGAGTTATATTTTTTTGACATAATCAGGCGCTAATCATTTTAAAGTAGCCTGCGTTAGATGCCTCCAGGAGCTGAGTCAGTGCCGCTGGTGCAGATGTTGATCACGGCAATAAATAGGAGAAAAACTACAATAACTAACTTCCTGTTGTTTTCAGAACATCTGGATGCACCTGTCCCTCTCACCTCACACAGTGTCCCTGCCTCAGGTCTCTCCCTCCAGACCTTCCTTTACACTTTAAACCTCTTTCTGTGGGTGGAAACCACCCTGATGCTACAAAGATTACCAGCTAAAATCTATTTCTAACCATTCCAGTTAAAGAAAGAGTCATCACACACTGTCCAAAGGTCAGAGGTCAACCTGCTGAAGAGTCAAGAGGGTCAAAAAGGGTTTTGTGCAGCAGATTTTTGTAAATAAGCTAAAATGGCTGATGTACTTTTGTTTTGCCTTTACACAATATCTTGACGGAACTTCTTTTAATTTGACACAAACATTCACTCGGACTCAAGGATGAACTGATTAGAATTTGGAGGTCAAAGGTCAAGGGCTCGGTGACCTTGCAAAACACGGTTCTGGCTTTGTGAATGCAGTATATCCGTAACACTTCTTCAAATTTGGTAAAAAACACTCACTTGCACTCAAAGAGAGACTGATTAGAGCTTGCTGGGCAAAGGTCAAAGGTCAAGGTCACGGCGATCTCACAAAACACTTTTAGCCATTACTCAAGAATTCACACAGAAATATTTTATATGACTGTGGACGAACAGGGGTGTAACCTGAAACTCGTCTGAGTGGTGGAGGCAGTAAACCGCGAGGAGGTGATTCTCGTCAAGCTGCATTTTAATGGTAATACTGTGCACACGCCTGATGCTGGAAGGATTTCTTTATGTAGAAATGTCCATGTTTCAACCAAACAGATTACCAAGGTAGCACAGGAAATTGTTGACTTTTGACTTTCCGCCACAGCTCCGCTGCGCATGGACAGCGAGTGTGTCTCTACAGTGGATATGTGCATGTACGCTTATCAGATTTCCTGTGTTTTCTTTCCTTTTCTCTTGTTTTTAATACAGGTTTCCTCTATTGTTTCCTGTGTCAGTTTTAGTCAGGTGAAACGTTCAGACCGTGAGGGAATAAAAAACTTGCTGATTGGAGGGCAGCAGAAGTGTGTCGTGTCGCTGACCCCGAGGGGAGGGAGATGAGCCGGTTTAGAGGCCTGTCACCTCAGGCATTAGACAAAATGAGGCTTTTCTTTTCTGTACTGTAGGGACGTGACATTTATGTGTTGCCGGTTTGCTTCTCTGTGTGTGTGTGTGTGTGTGTGTGTGTGTGTGTGTGTGTGTGTGTGTGCGCGCAGCACGTCTGTGGAATGAAAACAGGTTTAATCTGATGGAGGAAGTTTGTATAGGATAGAAGGGGAAATCTGTATGTGCTGCCACTTGTATCAGCGGGGTCAGGACTCAGTTCCTTAGAGACCAGAGGTGACCCTGCAGTAAACACTTCTCATTGTTACTGGTTTCTAACGGGATCTGTGTGAAACTGGTGAGACAAAGGAGAAATGTTTACCGCTGTTACTGTTACTGGAAATATGTGTAACAATGAAGTCTTATCTATGAGATATTGCTAGAGAGCTGACTGACATCACATCTGGACTACTATTTTCTGTAATGTCTCTCACTCAGCATTTCTTTCATTTGTGTTTGTGAAAAAATGAAGTGGTTTACTTTCCATTTTCTAACACAAATCAGCTCCACTACAGCGGTTGTTGTGATTTTAACAAAGTTAAACCACGATTATTTTGAGAGCACAGACAAAACTACAGATCCCATTAAAGCTCCTCCAGTGTAAAGGTCTGTGTCCATGTGTAGTGTGATTATAGATCAGCTCTAGCTTCTATATTAATACTGTGAAAGTATCAAAGCCTCAGTCCACAGAGAAATGCACACAGCCTGTATTCAGAAACTGAGCCTTAAAACCAGCCGTCAGGACTTCTGGAACTTTGTGATGTCACAACAAAGCAGTCACCAAGCCCCGCCCACCTGGACCCACCATCCAAACCTTGCAGGATTTGGTTTCTCTGAGTGTTTTTACCTGAAATCTGATATATTTCAGATGAAATGACCATAATCAGAGGAGAGGCTCAGAGCCTCCTCTCTTCTGATTGGCTCACCAGAGAGAAGCCTGAGAGAGGAGATGTAAAACTACACTGAGATGGTTTTTGGTTCTTAAACCACAAATATATCTTCTTATGGATCAACGCTTCAAATAAAACACAGCAGAAGAGGAAAATATGGAGCTTTAAAAAAACTACAAGTCATTACAGACATTTAATACAGCAATAGTTAGCCAGGCATGCTAATGTTAGCAGCACACAGTTACAGGCCTAGTTGACAGTAGCTATTACTATTATATACAGGATCATATATTTTATATTGAGATGTATGTAAGCAGATGTGTGTTTATTGTTGATTTAGGTTTATAGTTTTTTTATAGTTAGTATTTAGTAACCCTAGTTGAAGTTTACTTCTCAAGCATTTTTTTTATCTTGTCTTTAAAGGTCTTTCAAAAACAAATCTGATGGATCATTGCCAAACAAATATTGCCTGATAAGTTCCTATCAGATTTGTATTGTTCCAATATTTATATGGGCTTCACTAATCCAGTCTTGGTTGGTGCGTGGGTGCTGGTATGTGTTGGAGGGAGTGTTGTAATTCATGCTTTTAAAGGCGCTGCACAAACACTCTCACTTATTCCCTAAATCTCCTTCTCTTTCTTGTGCCAGCACCAGTCTCCCCAGCTCCCCGTGGTGATCACAGACACAGCACTGTGACAAGGGGCTGAGTGTGTGTGTGTGTGTGTGTGTGTTTTTGTGCGTCTAGACTTGCAGTAATGTGTGTGTGTGTGTGTGTGAGCACTTAGAGAGAAAGGCATAGCTAAAGAGGCCATATGCTGCCATGTGTTGGCTGCTTCTTTAAAGCCACAGCCCCCCCCCCAGCCTTCTCTCTCTCTCTCCCTACAGCTGGGACCTCGTCCACTACTCTCTTACCCTTAAAAGTGTCCTTCCTCTTTCCCTCTGTTATCAGCTGTGCTCAAGTAAACACAGATTACACCTGAGTCGCTACTGAACGTTCTGGCTTTGAACTTGAATAAAAAGGTGTTTGCTGGTTGATCACCAGGGAGAAAACGGCGAGGGAATATGGGACAGTCGCTTCCTCAGTCATCCTTCCCTCTCTCGTGTGCCCCTTGTCCCCCCCCCCCCCCCCATGTAATTCCTCTTTGCTGATGCTTTCAGCTTCGTTAAGTGGCATTGAATTAATTCTCCTCACGAGAATAGGTGGAAGTTTGTGATTTCTAACCCACCTGACTTCACCCAAGTTACAATTACAGCTTCGATTACCTACAATTACCTAATCAGATACACATAAACATGCAAACACCAACATATAGGCTTAGTAGCTTAACTGTTAACCTATATTTGTGCACATTTTGGCAAATTGTCCTCATTAAAAGTGAGCAGAATTAGCTATTAGCAGCTCCTGTTTGCAGTGTACCTATGGATGTACAGACAGCTGTCACTGGATTAATGTGATGCTGAAGAAAACTTTAAAATGTGAGGATTCTCAGGCAAGTTCTGAAGCATATTTCCTCTGTTTTTAAGTGGATTTAGGGAGTTTTATTCTTGACCATAACGATATCCTCGGGAAGTGTACGTCACAATTTGTTATTTCTATTAATACATATCGATGAAATGACCAACTGTGGATGAATGTGGGCTGTAGGTGGAAGAAGACAAGCCTCCATACATTGGCACCTACTTGTAAACTGTACTGTGTCCTGTAGTGTATGCGAAGGATTTGTCTTTTTAGGAACCTTTGCCAAGAAATTAGGTCGAGCAGATCCTGTAGAACCTGATATATATATTGAAAATACAGCCATTAAATCCCATTAAAGTAAAACTAATAATCTACAAAACTTCAAACCTTCAAAAAAAAGTCAATTTTACTTTCCTAAATTGCTTTTATTATTAAATCATGATTCAATCTCATTCTGGGCAGCTGCTTCCCCTCAAATCTTTTGCCAGTTTTCTACTCTCTTATGTTTCCTGGCACTTTTACAGTACGATGTGTCTCCGACTTTTATTAAAAGTCGCATTTCTTCTGATAAGAATGTGAGGAATCGTGTGATCTGGTGATGATTTAAATAATAAATTAGCAAGTATTTCTTGCTGGGTTCAATTAAATACAGTAGCTGCTCCACTCTGCACTTTCACATCCAAACAGTGGAGGTCGGACGATAATTTTATTTAATGAATATCTTCCATATTCACACAGACTACCTTCACTTATGTAATGTTAGGTTGTTTTTACATTACTGTTTGGTCTTGGAGTGAGAGCGTTAATTAGTGAACTTTAGAAGAGTTTGGAGAAATGTTTTTGACCTTTGAACAGAACCAAACTAATGTTTTCCCCTTGTTTCCAGTCTCTATGCTAAGCTAAGCTAACCTCCTGCATGTCTCCAGTATGATATTTACCGTATAGACACGAGTGTGGTGTCAATCTTCTCACCCAACCCTCAGAAACAAACCAGTAAAGTGTATATCCCAAAAAACTATCCCTTTAATCAAAGTTAGCTTAAGCTTAGTAGCTTATCTTATCTTATTTTAGCTTATCTTAGTTTAGCTTAGTTAAAAGACTGGAAGAAAGGGGGAACTTGGCTCTTCCCAAAGGCAAGACAATCTGCCTACTATCACCTCTAAAGCTCATTGATTAATACTTTATTCTGTACACAAATAAAATGTCAAACTGACTATTTGACATTTTACGGTGGTTATATATCGGACTATTTCTTGGCAGGGAGGAGTAGCTCCAAGTTTGAAATAATACCCAGTCGTGTTTTTTCCTCGGTCAGAAAAATTTGCTTATTTTATATTTTACACAAGCGAAACTAAGACAACATGAAACAACACTTCATCTTGTTTTATGAAATAAAGAAAAAGTGTTTTTGTGGAGCAACAGTTTCACACTGAGGGAAGAAAGTTATAAAAATAGTATAAGTAGCAAAATCCAGAGACAAATATCTGAAACAACACCTGCCTCAATGGTTACCTAGGAGTGAGATGATGTGATGATGTGGCATTAAAGTTAAATTCAATGGGAGAAAAAAAGTTCAGATGAGGAAGTGGTATCATTTTGTTCTCTGTTTTTTAAAACAGAAGTGAAACGCTGCTCTGCGGTTCCTCTCTCTTGTTTCTGAGAAGGAGAGACTGTGCAACAGGAAGTGAGGCAGGAGGTGGCAGAAACACACAGGAAGTGAAGTGAAGCCTGCCGCTGCTCAATGTGATTAATCAGTAACACATGTAACCTACGGCCTGCTGTGATGTCTCTGCAGAGGCTCTGACATTAACAGTTTACGTTGAAATAATCAATATAGATGATCAGTTAGTGTTAAAAGACCATAGCAGTGATTTTTTGCACGTTTTCTCCCATTTACTATTCACTACGCACTTTACATGACAGCTGGACATTTTGTAAATCATGTGTTTTAATGCCTTTTTGATAAAGCAGCGGAATAACTCAATATGATCTTTGATTAAATTAAAATTGTATTGTGATGATATGATTGTACTATTCATTCAATCATTTCCAGTTTCTCAAATGTGAGGATTTGATGCTTTTCATTGTCGTACATGACACTGAACTGAACATCTTTTAGTTTTGGACTGATGGTTGGACAAAGCGACACATTTAAAGACGTCAGCTTGAGCTGTGGGAAGTTAAAATATTGACAAACCAATCAGCAGATGAATCGATAATGAAAGTAATTCTTATTTGCAGCCTCACTCTCATGCGATGCATTTGCAGTGACGTAAATATCCTTAATGATACCATTGAAAGCATTTTCAGTTGTATCATCCAGCGCTACTCACCGCCAGATGTTAAGTTCTATATTGTATTAAAATCAATTACCAGTTTATGTTTTGTTAAAAAGAGAGAGACCAAATGGTCTGCTACTCAAAACTGCCCACTGAAACATACACTAATATATCACACTTTAATCAAGCAGCTGTAATGGGTGATGCAAGTTTCAAACATCTGCTTTCTGATTTTCATTTCAGTCAGAAATGAATGAAAATCTGCGATTGCCTGGAAAAACTAATTCAAAACACTTAAATAATGTGAGCTTTAATATAAAGTCCACATGATGTTTGCTTGTGTGGTCCTTTAAGTCACTGACATGTTGTTGGCGACCCTCATGTCGAGCTGCACTGCCTCCGTCCCTCAAAACCTCTTAACTGCTGTGTGTGTTTCTAGAGCCTCTATTTACCTCGTATCTGTGATCCATGAAAGAAAATAAGGGCTTCAGAGACACGACCTCCAACACAATGCCCTTCATCAAAGCTTCCTCTCCGCACAGACGTTTTACTTTTGTGATCTGTATCTACAAAGGATTTTCTACAACAATAGTTTCTCTGTATGGCAACAGATTCGTCAGTCATGTATGAAGTGAGCCAAGTTTTAAAACATCCTCTTGATAATGAAGAATACTTTTGTATACAGCGTAGATTAGAGTCTTGTAGCTCCAAGGATCCAAGGGATCAGAAAGTCTCCGGTCCAGAGCGTCTGTATGAAGTGCCAATCAAGTGACTGTCAAGAGACCCAAGCAATTAAAAGAAAACTCAAAACACCCACAAAGGGATGCAAAATGAGCAAAATACAAGTAAGACTAGACACAATATGACTACAAAAACAAAAAAAATAGGTAAAAATAGATGCAAAATATTCACAAAGATGCAAAACAACTAAAAAGATACGCAAAAAGACCACAAAGAGACACAAAACACGCATAAAGAGAAGCAAAAAGACAAAAAGGGATGCCAAATGAGCACAAAGAGACACAAAACATCCACAAAGAGATGCAAAAAAGACCATGAAGAGACACATAAAAACTAAATATTGACTCAAAACTCCCACAAATACACACAAAACACCCACAAAGTGACACAAAATGAATTAAAGGGACGCCAAATGAGCACAAAGAGAGGTAAAACAACTTAATATAGATGCAAAGCAACCACAGTCAGTCACTATGCATGTGCCCAGGACCCATTTTCTCATAGTCCCTTCATGCTCATAGTAGCCCTCTTCACTCCATCTTTTATAAACACAGCAGCTTAAAGTCAAGCAGCTGTTCCTCCACACACACACACACACACACACACACACACACACACACACACACACACACACACAGAGTCAGTTTTCCATATCGTGGGAAGGATCACTCTCGGTCTCCTCTTGTGTAACGTCCAGGAAATATTTCCCCCTAAAATGTCGTTTCGTCACGTCACTTCGCTTTGATCCGTTCACTGACTGTTTAAATTGATCATGTGCACTTGTGTGTTATGACATGTCGCCTCTGGTCATGTGTTGCTGAATGTCTCTCTCCGCTCTGTCCTCTCTTTCTCCCCAGCCTCCTCTCATCCAGGCGATCTTCAGTGGAGACCCTGAGGAGATCCGCATGCTCATATACAAGTCTGAAGACATCAATGCTCTGGTGAGGTCACACAGCTCTTGAACTCCTGAACTGTGATGTGAAGAAGCAAAGTCCCTTTCTTAGTTTGATAGAAATCTATCAGGCCATTTCCATTGGTTTTCCATCATTTATAATTTTCACATTATTAGGATTCATTAAAACTCAGCATCGTATATATTATGATGCAGATCCGGGTCCATTTGCAGATTAAAAGTTGGTATTTTCCGCCCATGTCTGAGCTCAGAATCAGCTGTTAGGAAGCTGAAGCTCCGGCTTCAGCCCCCACTTCCGGTAGAGGCCAGTATCCAAGGGTGAGGGGAGGAGGGGCTGCAGGTCAGGAGTCAGTAAAGCAAAAGTTCAGAGCGTTTGTTTATTTACATCGGCTCATGTGGGTACAGATTTATAACACATGTTTGCACCGGGGCAGCGCATCATGTGCACTGGTCTGCTGTCCTGCTAACCTCTGATGTATTCATATGGATTTCCTGTGTTGAATGCTGCCATGTCACCGTCATTGTCCACTTTAGATGTGTTTTTGTTGGAGAAGCTGCACTCAGCCCGGTCTCATGGACATGTAGGGTGGTCATTGAAATTCTCTGTATGTGTGTATGTGTGTGTGGTCCTCACAAGTATTACAAACTAGTACTGTGTGAAGGGGGACCCCACAGGTGCTGAAAACAACAAGTGTGTCAACAAGGACCTCACAAGTGATGAGAAGGTGGACCCCACGATCATTAAAAACAGATGTGTGTGTGCGTGTGAAGGTGGACTTAACAAATATTAAAAACAAGATGTGTGTGAAGGAGGACCCCACAGGTGCTGAAAGCTAGAGCAGTGTATGTTAACGGTCTGTGAGCTTGGCAGCCGATGAATGGAAACAGCTTGTTTCCCTGATTATCGTATAGAAATAAAAAACAAAAAACAGAAAATTAACCATTTGCCATTTTTTGTTTTGATAATAAAAAAAACGGAAAACGACCAAAGGAACTGTTTTTTCTTGATGTGATTTATAAATGGAAATCGTGAATTGAAATACCTGTGTTGAAATCATCTTTCTCAGTTTTGTGTTGATTTGTTTTTTTTTTTGGTGTGACATTTGGTGTGAAGTTTTAAATAGTTTAGCTGCAGTTCACTAGCACAAAACAAACGCACAACTGAGAAAGATGATTTCCACACAGGCATTTCAGATCCAAATTCACACATCAAGAAAAAACAGATAATGGTTCGTTTTGTTGTTTCTCATTTTTTAAAATTATTTTATTATTTCTAAATGGTAATTGGGATACGAGTCGTCCAAGTACATGGACCGTTAAGGCGGGCCCCCACAAGTGCTGAAAACAGGGGGTGTCCCTGCTAGTGGCCAAAAAACTGACTTGGTACGACAGGCGTTTAGATAATTAATTTGAATTATCTTCATCTTACTTGACTCTTTTTCAGCCATGTTTTCCAGTTGGTCCTCACAAGTCATCAAACAACTAGTGGACCCCACAAGGGACAAAAATGAGTGTGTGTGTGTGTGTGTGTGTGTGTGTGGTCACTGAGAGGAACAATGGCCGCGTTGACACTGACAGTCCTGTCACTGATCCTCAGCTCATCATCTCTGAGCTGATATCACAGCCTCCACTGTTTCGGCCTCTTGTACTCATGGATTACTAACATGTAACATCCCAGACAGCTGTGTGTGGGAAAGGGCCGGACTCTGCAGTGCAGAGCTTTGCAGACGTTTATCTGGAACCTCAATATGTTTTTGAATTGGTGCTGAATGCAATGTTTTTTTCTATGTTAATCTTTCCATTCATATCTTTCCTGATATGCTCCTGAGTTGTCTTTCATTTGAGTTTGTAGCTTATTGTAGGAAAAATGTTTGAAAATGGGGGAGTATTTAAGTGGTTTTGCTTTAGGTGTTGGTAAAACTTTCAGGATAAATATTCTACTTTCTACTCCACTACATTTATTTTTAAGCTTTAGATAGAGACGTAGGCTAAAAATATAAACTATAATAAACAAATAAATTATGATGTTTTATTAGAGGTTAACATAAGATAATACTTTAAACCTCAGTACCTTCAGAGCAGCTGCTGGTCAAGCTTGAAACTGTGTCTCCATGTTATTACAAGCGAGTACCAACTGACTGACTTCCTCCTCCAGGATACAGAGAAGCGCACTCCGCTGCACGCAGCGGCCTTCCTGGGTGATGCCGAGATCACCGAGCTCCTCATCCTCTCCGGTAAACTCTTCTTTCTCTCCGTTTCCTCCTCATAACGTCTTTACCTGTTCACCTCTTTACAGTTTGCAGATGTTTTTGTTTCAGTTTATTTTATTTTCCAAAGCGTTTGTTTAGAAAGAGCCTGGACATCTGATGCTTTTTAAAGAAGGGAGGCTCCCTGTCATCATTACATATGACGTCACATTGCTTACATTCCTTCTCTACTTTTTTATTGTCAAAACTCCCATGAGAATCTTAAATAAAGGGTGACGAATATACTCCCCAAACAGTTGGTCACTGTAGTTTGTAGCAAACATTACTCAGCCAGGAGTAAATAGTGCATTTGTTTGGGACTATTTTCAGCCACGGATAACACATGTGGTGTTATAGTGAGTATTTATGGCAGCAGGAAGGTCTGTGTGAGATTGATTCAAAATAAACTAGAGTGAATGTGGTGGTAATGAAAAACCATGCCACTCAATGTGGCCACAGCTACAATGGATGGCATGCCACACAACACATTAATCTATGAATGTGGCTTATTGAAATGTCTCCATATTCATTTTATTTAACAGTTGATCTCTATCACACAAAGAAATAAGCTTTATCAAGGTTTGGATTCACAAACAAAATGTATAAAATCTTATATACTTATATTTAGTATCAAAAATGCGACAAATTAAAGTGTTTCAACTCCTTGAGGGCTGTTGTTGATATGAGAATTTAAAACAGACTGTCTAATATGTCAACATGTTGGTGTTTTTCAGTTGTTTTCACTCTCTTTGGCGTTAAAACATTCTTTCAGCCATGTTTATCCTTCCTCTTTCCACTCTGCAGGGGCACGGGTCAACGCCAAAGATAATATGTGGCTCACCCCTCTCCATCGCGCCGTGGCATCTCGCAGCGAAGTGAGAACACACACACACACACACACACACACACACACACACACACACACACACACACACACCGACTGTGTCCAATCCTTTCTTCCTCCCAAAACAACAGCAGCTCAAGCAGCGCGATGAGAGATCCTCACTGGGACACAGGTGTCAGGGAGATTGCGATGTTTACCTGAAAACAGACAGACAACACACAGTCATCATTTTTTAGCAGCCTCTCCCTCCCTGCTCTTTTACATACTGTTCCCAGACTACGTAGGACATCATTGTCTTTGTGAGCTTCATGAATGTGGGTCAAAGCAATTATTCAGCAACATCACTCCAGGGGTCCAAACAGGTAATTCAACATGGCTGAGTAACTGGAGGAGGAATTATAGTGGTGTGGCCAAGGTTTTATATACAGTACATGCAGAGTCTTATATGTGAAGGAATGTTGTTGTGAATGGGTGATTATAGTCTAAGGCGGTGTCTTCAATTCATTCATTCACATTACTGTGATTTTCATTGTTTAGCAAATGTAAAGACTCCCTAACTTAAAGCTCCTCCAGTGTAAAGGTCTGTGTCCATGTGTAGTGTGATTATAGATCTGTGAAAGTATCAAAGCCTCAGTCCACAGAGAAATGCACACAGCCTGTATTCAGAAACTGAGCCTTAAAACCAGCCGTCAGGACTTCTGCAACTTTGTGATGTCACAACAAAGCAGTCACCAAGCCCCGCCCACCTGGACCCACCATCCAAACCTTTACAGGATTTGGTTTCTCTGAGTGTTTTTACCTGAAATCTGCTTTATTTTTATTGGATCACTCAGAAAACAGTCAGCCAATCAGAAGAGAGGCTCAGAGCCTCCTCTCTCAAGGAGTAAGAAGTGTGACAGTTAGCAACGTTGTGATACTGAAGGAGACGAGGTCCCTGTAACCCATCATACATATAATGTTCTCATTAGTTCTCTGAATACAAGAATGTATTTATCAATACAAAGATCTGAAAATGAAAATAGCACATAAGTTATTTATCTATAAAAACACAACCTCTCTCTGACTGTCTTCCTCAGGAGGCGGTGCGAGTTCTGATCCGCCACTCGGCTGACGTGAACGCCCGAGACAAGAACTGGCAGACGCCGCTGCACGTCGCTGCGGCCAATAACGCGCTGCGATGCGCCGAGGTCATCATCCCGCTGCTGAGTAGTGTCAACGTGTCGGACCGCGGCGGACGCACCGCCCTGCACCACGCTGCCCTCAACGGCCACACCGAGGTACTGCCGTCCAACTCCCGACATCCAGTGTTTTTGTCAGTAAAAGGAAATGATTTGCATCATTTCCTTCAGCACGGTGTCCTCTCTCTTTGCTCTCATATTGGTGCATCTCACCAATAAACAGGCTGTGATGTAACCGTCCTTTGTGTTATTTCGGTTGAGTGGCTCGTGTTGAAGGAAACAGGTGGGCGAGTGCAGCTGTATCACCGGGGTTATTAAGTGGGCTGTTCATTTTGAAACGCTCCTCGTCTTAGATAGTATCATTCACAAATGTGCTGAATCTAAAATTAACAATGAGAGGCGGCAGATTTTCTGAAGCCGAGCTGAATGGACAGCTCCTCTATTTTGGCCTGACAGTCTCTCCAGAGTGTTTATGCAAGAACGGAGCCAAGTGATGAGACGTATTTACAATGCTGTTATATAAAGACCATCACCCCCACGCACAAACATCCTCGCATTTATCTTTATGCTCACACATACTATGTCTTCTGCACACATATAAACATTCAAACACTAATATATATCTCTTATATATTACCTTCCCCCTCTCTCTCTGTCTCTCTGTGTCAGATGGTAAACCTCCTCCTCACTAAAGGAGCCAACATCAACGCCTTTGATAAGAAGGACGGCCGGGCGCTGCACTGGGCAGCTTTCATGGGTACGAGACAAAGACTTGAGTTGGTTAAAAGCATATCACACATCATGCTTTTTATTTCCTGGAAGCAGATGTGTTGGGAAAAATGAATCAGTGGCTCATTCTGAGTCACCTAATACCAGAAGAACCTATTCATTAGCGCTTGAGTGGTGTGAGGTTTTTTTTTTTTCACACCAAATGAAATAAGACAGAACATAACACAGGAGGTGATATTCATAATTTAACATGACAGAGTGAAACAGGCGTTAAGTTCATACAAAGACTAAAGCAAACAAAGTTGAGTAACTTGGGTAAATTAAATTATTAAACACAATCACCCTAAATAACCACACCCAAATAACAAAAATAATTGAATTATAAACAAAAGTTTCAAATATATATAAACATTCTGCCCATAAAACAACTGAAACAAATAATCGACAGAAAACTAATTGGCACCAATTTTGATAATTAATAGCTTAAGTAATATTTCAGTATTCAATGTAAGAATTAGCTGTTTTTTTTGTTTTTATCTGACACTAAACAAACAATCTAATGTCATTAACTTTGGCTTTAATTCAGTTGTGACTGACATTTTTCATTTTAGTTTTTACGAGTCTTTAGTTTTAATCTTATATGACTTTTTATTTTTCAGCAAAATGTTAAAATTTTTTATTAAAGAGCTGTTCAAGTGAAAAAAGTTGTTAGTTTGAGCACTTACATAAACCAAAGCAGTATACTCTTTTGGTGGTGTGCTAAGGTTAGCTAAAAATATATGCCAATAAATCAATCAAGTGAACTGATTTGTGATTAAGTACAAGCACAGGTTTTTATTTCTGTCTGTAACATGAGGCAGAAACATGATTTTGTCTGTCTTTGTTTTCTCCTGTGGTTTGTGACCTGCTCTCTGGTGCGCCCCCTGCAGGTCATCTGGATGTGGTTTGTCTGCTGGTGAGTCAGGGGGCGGAGATCAGCTGTAAAGACAAACGGGGATACACTCCCCTCCACACGGCGGCCTCCAGCGGACAGATTGCTGTGGTCAAACACCTGCTCAACCTGGCTGTGGAGGTCAGGACACACCACACACATACATGACACATGTTTGTCTTTTTATACTTGTGAGGACCCTTGTTTACATAATTCATTCCCTAAAGTCTGTCCTACAGTGAGGACAGGCTTTAATGTTCTCACTTTCCAAAAATGTGTCCTCCCTCCCACCGTCTATATTCAAATTGGTCCCGACAGAGATAGATGTACAAGACCGGCCCCTCCCCCAAAGACACACACACTTATTCACAGTCTCACTTTGCTTCACACTTCAGGAAAATAACTCATACTCCCTGTTTGACAAACACAATAGCACTTATTGTGCACTCATTCACAAGATGGACACACACACAAACACACAAAAGTACATGCACAAATTCGCTCATTGTCTCATTCCTGCTGATTCATTCACAACAAACAGCTTTTCCTCGGCCATAATACCAGGTCTTGTTTTCCCTGACAACAGATAGACGAGTCCAATGCGTTCGGGAACACGGCGCTCCACGTGGCCTGTTTTAACGGTCAGGACGCCGTCGTCAGCGAGCTGATCGATTACGGCGCCAACGTCAGCCAGCCCAACAACAAGGGCTTCACCCCGCTGCACTTTGCTGCTGCCTCCACACACGGAGCGCTCTGCCTGGAGTTCTTGGTCAACAACGGGGCTGACGTCAACGTACAGGTACGCTGCTATCAGACCTCCTGGATGTCGTTACAAGGGATATACGTGACACACGACTGCGTCCCTGTAGGAAGCTCTTCTTTCATCTCTCTGCTGTTAGCCCAACACTTTGGTCCAGTGTAAAATATATTGATGTTTAAATGGACCACAGACATGGCCGGATTAATCTCCTGCAGGGCCCCGAGGCAAAAATTCGTTGTTGTGCCACTATTGTCCCCAACTGTATATGGCAGTTTGATTAGTTCCCCAAGCACCCCAGAAACCAACCAGTACTCAGTGCACAGCTGGAATGATTAGTCGGTTGACAGGAAATTAATTGGAAACAATTTTGCTAATTGATTAATTGTTTAGTCTTTTATTTTAAAACAAAAAAGCCAAATAAAAATCACTGGTACCAGCTTCCAAAATCTGGATATTTGCTTGTTTCCCAGTTTTCTCCGATAGTAAAGTCAACATGTTTGGGGTTTGACTGTTGATCAGACTGAAGAAAAGTAATTTAAATAGGTTAAATTGGACTTCAGGGAATAATGAGGGCATTTTCATTATGTTCTGACATTTTATTTACTGAACAAGCAATTGATTATTAAAGAAAATATCATACCACATGGACATACTCAACTCCTGGTATTTCCTGTCCCTCTCCACTGTCCCTATCACATAAAGCCATAAAAACTGCCCAAAAAATAACTCAAAAAAGAAAATAATTCTCACCTAATGTCAGTTGCAGTGTCTCACCTGTTTTATTTCTCCTCCGCCGTCTTCAGAGTCGGGACGGGAAGAGTCCTCTTCACATGACGGCAGTTCACGGACGCTTCACTCGCTCCCAGACCCTCATCCAGAACGGTGAAACCTCGTTACGCTTGATCTCCTAAATTTACACCTTGTTGCAAATTCTCCCATTTGAATCAACATTTTAATTTCAGGTGGGGAGATCGACAGTGTGGACAAGGACGGTAACACCCCTCTTCACATTGCTGCCCGCTATGGTCATGAACTCCTCATCAACACGCTCATCACCAGTGGGGCAGACTGCACAAGGTTCGTTTGTCTCACCTGTTGAGATTGTACCAATAAGTTACTGCAATGAAAAGGCATTTAGTAAAAAACTGGACTTTCTTTTCTCCGAAGGCGAGGAGTCCATGGCATGTTCCCTCTCCACCTGGCTGCTTTGAACGCTCACTCCGACTGCTGCCGGAAGCTGCTGTCCTCAGGTAGCACACAAAGTGAATCGTGAAGTTTCCTAATCCAGGTTGCTATAAATCAAGGATGTTGGTTTGGAAATGATGTCATCTTATTCTTTGTATTCACACCTTAACTTAAAAGAGTACTGACCTTTATTGTCTTTGATACCCTTCAGTTTTTGTTGAAACTGTTTTATACAGGAGATGATTTGATGATGATTATTTTAGAAGCTGAATTGTATTGCCTATAATGACGTGTTTTTAAGTGTAAGGAGTGGATTTAACACCTTGTTTATCTACTGTAACGCAAGCTACAATTCTTAGCTTGTCTGGCTAACTAGCTCACCACTAACAGTAGTAGCTTTACTTCACTTCTAAAGCTAAGAGGTAGCAACTCCTACTGTTCATGGTGTGTTAAAATAAGTTAGCATTTTTTTCACTTCGGTTTCCCTCGTCCTGAAGTTGACGGGTTTTTTAAATGGGTTTTTAATTAGATGCCTGACGTAAGGTCTGGTTAACACAAGCTCAAGATATTTAAAATTTCCTTCTACGACATAAATTACGTCAGTAAATACCACACTTGTGATTTTTACTTGTCTTAAAAAAGGCAGTTGCTAACTTGTTATCTGGTGTTAGAAGGTTAGATCAAAATAGATTTTTCAATTCCAGGAAATACGCTAAATAGTAGCTAAAGCTATTTTACCAGCTAGCTTAAACTTGCCATCACTACAGTTTGGTTTTTACCCATTTTCTAGGTTTTATTATGAATTGCCCCCTTTCCCCCGAAAAAACTAAACATTCAAACATTGATGGTATAATAATTTGTCATTTGTGGTCAAGTCGTTGTGTAGCTAAAAAATGTAGCATTAGCCTCGTTTTGTAGCTAACTATAATGTATATGACCCTCATGTGCATATTTAAGAGATAATTTACATTTTAATACGAGTCACCCAGAGATGTTTTCACCAACTTACATCAGCTTAATTAGCTAGCTAGCTAGTGTCTTTTGTGTCCGCAAAGTGTTTTGTGAGTAAATCAAATTGAAACTGCCGTGGTTCATATTTGCCTCTAAAACATTAACTAATTTAAACGCAGTGGGTTTCTTATTTAAAATTCCAACTTGGCTGATATTTCTGACAGCACTTGAATTAGCATTTCCACCATGTGGATATTGCCCTGGATATTTGCTGATTCAGAGTCTGTTTCGCCTTAACATCATCTTTCGAATGTAATTTTCAGGGAGGTTTGAGCCCGGTTGTTTGTCTTGCTCCCACTGGTGAATTCCTCCACAAGCACACGTATTCAACTCGGGCCAAACTCAAGTCACAATGTTCCAGAAACAGACAAGGCCTCACTGAGTCTAATTACTCGCTGATGGGACCACTCTCCCTCTGGACAAGAGTGTATTCTGTTGAGTCCTCCTCTTAGAGCATTGACACTGGTAGTTAAGATCTTGTTTACATCTGAAAAGTTTCCTTGTTGCTTTTGGCAATGAAATCATTTGTCTTTCCGCTCATCCCACATATATATTGTTGGGTTTTTAAAGAGGGTTTTCCAGTGCAGAAGAGGGAATGCCGGGATATTAAACAAATGTGAAGTAGGGAAAAAGACAACAGTCCTCTCTGGCTCCAGATCCCTTTTGACGGTTTAACGAGGCCCTGGCACTTGTGTCTGGAGGCATGGAGGAGGATGAAACTGGGCTCCACATGTGGCTCCGCCGAGTTGCTGTTGCGAACAACAAAGAAGTCATTTACATGTGCTTGAGCCTTGTGCAGCTGCAGCATTGCGTCTGGTCAGGCCTGTTTGTGAGCAGTAGTGGACCGAGGCTTTTGTATCTGTTGGTAAATCAGGAGCTGACAGTCCTTTTTTTTTTTTTTTTTTGGAAGAGCCGTGAAGAATTAGGCAAATTGTAACGATGAAGGATTAAAAAGCCACGGCGCAGGACAACAGCACAGCCGTCGTTGTTGTTGTTTTGTGATTTACTCTTGTGTGACTGTTACAACACATTAATTTAGTTCATGCTTTCATCCAAAGAGACGTACAACAACTGCACACACCCTCGTAGGAACAAAAGATGGAGGCCATCAAAAACTGTATTTGTATCCCGGACATTCAAACAGCTAGAAAGCCCCAGTCGGACTGGATTTATTTCATCAGGGGAAGCGTTATTTTAACATGACCTGGTATTGATTTTAATCCCATTCTGAGCATGTCTGTATTTATCAACCTCCTTTTACGTTTTCTTCAATATCAAAGGAATTAATTGATAGTAGTCAGTACATCCATTGGTACACCGCTAATAGCTAATAAGGCACACTTGTAGTGGTAGTAGTGAGTAGTGTATTAGCCAGCTTCAAATAATAATTATTACAGCTACAAAATCATTAATAGTATAACTTTAAACTAATTTAGATATTCTTAGCTGTTGCTGATAATCTGTTTAATGATGGGGTGAACATTAATTTGGGGTATCTGCCAATAACGGGTCTAATCTTGATAATTATATTTACCTGAATCTTGATTAAATGTGTGTAAAGAATAAAATTAATAAAATCCATAACATAAAATAAATAAGAGCAATTAAAACAATTACAGCAAATACCATCATAAAAAGAATATTCTCTATGATGTGGCAAATTTTGAGCACATTAAAAATGATCCTGGTATGATACGAACAACACGGTGGGGCACACCTGTAGTTCTTGCAGGTACAGTTCCTAAATTCTTAAAAACTTTCAAGGGATCCTGGAAAACTCTGCAACAATGTCTGAATGTGAATTGAAGCTGAGCTGCTTGCTGCACTCCCTCAGACTGTCTGAGTGTCTCTGTGATGACGTGTCCTTCTGTCTGTAACATGTAGTTTCCAGCTGTTTATTCGTCTCCCTGTGTATGCATGGCCAGCATCATGCACCAGCATCACCTAACCTTCTCTGTCCCCCACCCTCACCTGTCGCACTAACACCTGTCTTTCTCTTCACTCCCTCCTCCTGCTGTCTCTCTCTCTCTCTCTCTCTCTCTCTCTCTCTGTGGTGGCTGCTGCTCCTCTGTTGTCTGGCCTCCCTCCGTCTCCCTGCGTCGCCCTCGTCAGGTCGGAGGTTTAGCATAATGTGTAACGACTCGGTCCTGTCTGCAGGCTTCCAGATAGACACCCCTGACACTCTGGGGAGGACCTGCCTGCACGCTGCTGCCGCCGGAGGGTGAGCACCAACCATCATCATAGGACATATAGTTGTAGTAAATGTAAAAGTAAAAGTAAACCACTCTAAAATCCTGAAATCCAAAATGACACCACCACTAATTAAATAAGAAACGCCTATATCAAAACACCAAAGTACAATTTAGTGATTTCCTTTCGTTTAGTAAGGATCAAATTCTGTTTTTTGTCCTTTTTTAAAGCCATAATTTGAAAAATATATATAATATATAGTATTATATATAATATAATATAAGGTATATAATAATATGCAGTGTCTGAGTGTGTCTGTGCTCTCTGTGTGCAGTAATGTGGAGTGTGTCAAGTTGCTCCTGAGCAGTGGAGGAGACCACAACAGGAGAGACAACTGCGGCAGGTAAGACAATACTTTGCTGTCCAGGTAACGCTTTCGTTCATAACAGACACTAATTTGGATAACTGAATAATTTTAAAGTATTGTTTCAAGCCATGAAGAATCTCAAATTGAGGATTTGCTTATTTTTGCAGTTTTATGTAATCGGACAATTGTAATTGGATCATCTTGAGTAATTTAAAGGGATCGTCATGTGATCTGGAAATTGATTCGGGTATATTTTTTACGCTTTTCTGACATTTTATAGATTAAATGGCAACAATCTACTTTAAGCTTTTCTGTTAGCATTTATAAGCAGTATATAAACATTTAATAAATGGTTTATAGCCCACTATAATGTAGCCGTAAGAAGATAGTGTTATATTTTGTTTGTTTTATATTTTTTAGGTATTAGTTTTATTTATTATTAGTATATGTTACCAATTATAACTCCTCCTGTGAAACACCCATAAGTGGAAGCTCCTGTATAAACAGACAATGAATGACAATACAGGGAAACACTGTTGTAATAACATGAAAATATTTCTGCAGCAAAAGTTACAAACACTGTCCGTTAATAGACACTAAAAATGTCCTGTATCTTCTTACAACTACTTCATAGTGTGTGTAGGTGTGTGTAGGTGTGTGTAGGTGTGTGTAGGTGTGTGTAGGTGTGTGTAGGTGTGTGTAGGTGTGTGTAGGTGTGTGTAGGTGTGTGTAGGTATAAGGGTGTGTGGGTGATTTTTCTGTTCAATAGTTATTGAGCAGTTACATGTGTCGTTTTGCATGACTCAGCACACCGGTATGTAGCACAGCATACCTGTTACAGGTTAGTTCACATTGCTATTAGCCTGGATTGATAATGATCTTAACAACGTGTTGGGTGTTTGCCACATGTGATCAATCCATGTTCAATACACAGGGGTTCTTCAGGGTTCACCAGGTTCAATATAAGACCTTGTAAGACTTTTTAAATACCAGATAGAATAAGATTTAAAATCAGTTTCACCTTCATACCAGCCCGAGTATTAAGAATAATAATTAAAGTGTGATGGAAAACCAGCAGAGACGACATGAACTACAAGTGTTTATTATTGTATCACATATTTAAATGCTTCCCAGCTGCATATAACAATAAATTCTAATAATATAATAAATCAAATTAGTGTGACCTGGACCTGGATATGCAGCTGAATGGATGAATGGATTAACCAATCAGAATAATGAATAATTTCAGTCATTTTTCAAGCAAAAAGGTCAAACATTTGGTCGTTTTAGCTACAAAATATAAAGATTTGATGCTTTTTTTGGTCAGAAACGACAGTAAATGATGATTTTACAGAAAAAACAGAAAAAAAGAAAATATTTAAGATTTCAGTAAATGAACTTGAAGACTTTGGAGTTGAGTCTGTTTCAGCAGCGGATTAATGCTCATGGTTTTGGGTTGACATGTTGAACCGTCACATAGGGAGTTAAAGTTAATGTTTTCCTGGTGATCTGTTAGTCTGACTTCCTCTCTCTCTCTCTTATTTCCCAGGACTCCCCTCCACTACGCGGCGGCCAGCCGTCACTATCAGTGTCTGGAGACTCTGGTGGCTTGTGGCACCGCCATCAACGCCACCGACCAGTGGGGGCGCTCTCCCCTGCACTACGCTGCTGCCTCGGACCTGGACAGGAGGTGAGGGGCAGGGAGACACACAGTGGTGGAAGAAGTGTTCACATCCTTCACTTAAAGAGGATATAAAACATATTTCTGTTTCCAACCTACAGAAGAGTCAGCTGATGAATCGGAGATGATTAATGAGAAAGAAATAAACTGCTTTTAGCTGTACTTGAAAAGAAAGTACAATATTATTTTTTTGTATAAAGTAGCAGAAAAAGGAAAATACTCAAGTTAAGTTCAAGTACTTTAACAACCTGAGGACAGAAACTGGAAACCTGCTCCTGGGTAGCTGTCTACTGTTGCTACATATAGAAACCTGTTTGGATCACACCTCGCTGTTTCCGTGGTAACCGGAGGTGACACTGAGGTGGTGGTACTCATTCACAGCCTCCAGGGTTCGACATCTCCGCAGTTCATGATGCAGCATCATGTTATCCACTCAACTTGTTGGTATTAGGAGGCTCCGCTGCACAAAAGACGCTGTTGTTTGTGTGTGTTAATATTTTGATCCTCTTTTATCTCACCCTCCCTCCCTCCCTCCCCGGTCCACCTCCCCTCACAGGCGTCGTGTTGCTCTGGAGCCGGAGAGTGAAGGAGTTCAGGCGGAGAGAGAGAAAGAGGCAGCGCTGTGAGTCCACACCGACAGAAACATGAAGAGATTTATGACATTGTGACCGAAGCGTAGTATCACTCCACACAGCTGTTAAACAGCTGCTGAGCATCAAATAAACACATGAAAAGTGACATAATTAAAACAAACATCTCCTTTACAAGAATTCCTATTAAGTAGATTTCAAACACAGATAATAATACTGTATACTATTTTGATAATTGATACATTTTATGGATAAAACAATTAGTCAAGAAAACAATTGTCAGATTGATAGATAACAAAAATAACTGTCAATTGCGTTTGATTGGTTCCTGTGCAGACCAAACAGAAAGATCCTGTATCTTTAATTAAATTAATTAAAACATTTTAACACATTTGCAAAAGAAGAAGAGTTTTTCCAGCTTCAGTTCAGACGTGTTTCCAGGTTTGCAGACCTGGAAAACCTGCGGAGACGCACGACGAGGAACTAAATAAATAAATAAATGAATGTAGATAAATAAATGGAAACACAGTGACACGTGCGGATTGTGCAGCAGAAACACTCCACACCATTTCAGTAACTTATTTCCACTCGTGTTTCCTCTTTCTCAGAGCGACTCGATGACGCTGACACACTCACACCTCTCCAAAACCCTGCGTAATATTACACACAGCTGGCACAGCTGGATGACTTCATTAATTATTTAAACCCTCTGAGGATCTGCTCTGCAATATTCAGTTTATACACCGAGATCAGTTGTAGAACAGCAGCTGACAAATCTCAGAGCGTGTTATTTTACTTTTCACCTTTCACTATGTAAAGATGAAAAATAATCATATAAAATAATAATTTTACGGACACTATCCTCCCACAATGCAGTGCAAAGAGGAAAAGCTGCTCAAAGCTTTAAAAAAGAGAACCTCAGAGTGATCCCAAATACTCACTACCACACTGAAGGTGGATTAATCCGCTGCTGAAAATAGTCCCAAATAAATTCACAGTTTCCTGTTTGAGTATCATTGGCTGAAAACTACAATACCCAGATGTTTTACTGTCTCCACACTTCAGCTCCTGTTCATGTCAACTGTGAGTAGCCGTCTTAAACGATGACTGAGACGTTGCGTTTGTTGTTTGTTGTTCCAGATGTTTGGAGTTTCTGCTTCAGAGCGGAGCGACGGCGTCGCTGAAGGACAAACAGGGCTACAGTCCCGTCCACTACGCCGCCGCCTACGGACACAGGCACTGTCTGGAGCTGGTCAGTGTGCTCGCTGTGAGACCTTAAGGCCTCATGGAGGAAATAGTTGTGTTGTTGGAGTAGTAGCTGTAGCTGCAGGCGTTTTCTCCATCTGTTGTCGGATCATATTTTCACTGCAGCAGCACGCAAAGACATTCCAGGGCCTCGTTTCCCCAAAATCATCTAAAGGCAAAAAAAATGAGATTAAAATCCAGTTTACAAACCTCTTTAATCTGAGGAGGCGTTTCCCTGAATGACCGCAGATGAATGAGTGACGAGGGTTAACAACCGGTTAACAAGCTCCAGAACCTGCAGGACGAAATGAAACCACATGTTTTATTTAAGCTTTTACTGTTTTTGTTCATTTTTAAGTCTCTTTTTTTACCATTAACACTCATGTTCTTAAGTTATTTTTGCTTTAAAGTGAGTGATATCTCTTCCTGTTGTCACCTAATCTTCATCGTCATTCTCTTCTCTCTTTCCTTAAAACAGAGTTTCAGATTTTCATGTTCTGCGTCTTCTCTTTTCTTTTTCATTTATTTTGTGTATCTCATTTTCGACGTGCTGACATACGGCAGCTCTAATACACAAATGATGACAACAACAATAGATGAAACTAAAGGAACTGTCACTGCCTGATTTTAGGTTTAATATGAGCAGGCTGCAG
Source organism: Seriola lalandi dorsalis (assembly GCF_002814215.2). Classification (NCBI taxonomy): domain Eukaryota; kingdom Metazoa; phylum Chordata; class Actinopteri; order Carangiformes; family Carangidae; genus Seriola; species Seriola lalandi. The sequence continues at coordinate 5,294 of NW_019525035.1, read as the reverse complement.
GTTCAGGCTCTCGGATTAAAAATGCGCCGATGTGTTTTGTTGTGACCCTGCAGCTGCTGCACAGAGACGACTGTCACCATGACGACCCTGAATCTCCGAACGCCAGGAGCCCGCTGCATCTCGCTGTGAGTCTCACACACCTGAGTTTTGGAACCAAAACAGAAACTTTTCTCTAAATAATAATTTGTTTTATTTCAGAAAAAAAGGGTGTTCAGGAGTTTTTATTTTGCTATTTGCGTTGAACATTTCATCCACAAAGTTCTTTACATAATTCATTATAAACATAAAAACAAAAGGAAAATCAATTTTAACACAAGAAACAAGAATTGATATTAAAACAGGTAAAATAAACAATCTTCCTTCCAACCCCGATGTGACAGGAGGTAAATATTTCCATATTTAAATAAAGCGTTTCTGTGTCTTTGTGCAGGCGTACCACGGCCACGCTCAGGCCCTGGAGGTGCTGCTGCAGGGGGAGAGGGAGGTGGACCAGGGGGACGAGGTGGGGAGGACCCCCCTGGCTCTGGCTGCTCTTCGGGGCCACGCTGACTGTGTTCACACCCTCCTCAGCCAGGGGGCGTCGTCGCGCTCCACCGACACGCAGCACGGACGCACCCCCGTGCACCTGGCAGGTGAGTTCAGGTTTCTGTTTCTCTGTCGCTGTAAACATCTGGTATCAACACATGTCTGGGTGGATATGGCCAAAAGTATGCGGACACGTATGGACTCAGGTTTAAGTCTCTTCATTTTCCATCAAGTGAAATCTTAATGCAACAACAGACAATATGTGACACTATAGTTCTTCCAACTGTGTTTGAGGGGGGCACCTTTCCTGTTTCAAGATGACACCAGTTGTTATTTATTAAAGTCTTAAAGAATAAGACTGTAACGTTGGGAGATGCTCTCTCACCTGTCTGACTCAGATTATAGCTTCAGGTAATCTTTGCCCCTCAATCAAATACACTGAAAGTGGTTGAGGAGCAGATCATTAAAGGCCACTAACAACACAGTGTCGGTCCATGAGATGCAGCCGTTTCCCTTATTTATAATAAATATATATAATAAAGTATTAAACACTTTGACGTTATGTTTGACTAAGTTTGATTTCAGTTGGACTAAAAACCAACTTTTCCACTTTCTGCTGCGGTGACACCAGAATCATCATCATCATCTAATCTCACTGAACCGATGTGTCATCGCACCGACTATTAATAAACATTTCTATCACTCCCCTGTTTCTTGCTCTCTCTCTCTCTCTCTCTCTCTCTCTCTCTCTCTCTCTCTCTCTCTCTCTCTCTCTCTCTCTCTCTCTCTCCCTGCCTGCAGTGATGAACGGTCATACGACATGTGTGCGCCTCCTGCTGGATGAATCAGAGGCTGCAGATCTCGTGGACGCTGCTGACTCTCAGGGACAGTGAGTGATGATCTCTTTCCTCTCTGTTTCACTTCCTGTCTCGTCTGTCTCACACTGACGGCCTTGTCCTCGCCCGCAGGACTCCTCTGATGCTGGCGGTGGCTGGAGGTCACGTCGACGCCGTGTCGCTGCTGCTGGAGAGGGAAGCCAACGTCAACATGGCCGATAACCACGGCCTCACTGCGCTGCACCTCGGGGTGAGCATGAGGCTGGTTTTCTCTGTACTGCTTTTATGGAAATTGTACAAGTATAGACTTGATGTCTTTGAATTGAAGGTTATTGGCCCAAGTCTGTGGAGCAAGTGTGTCCATGGAATAATAAAAAAGGTTGATAATTAAGTAACATACATGAGTTGCAGTTAATTAGTGACGCCTTCGTCTCTCCAGCTGCTGTGTGGTCAGGAGGAGTGTATTCAGTGTCTGTTGGAGCAGGAAGCCTCGGTTTTGCTCGGCGACTCTCGGGGTCGTACGGCCATCCACCTGGCTGCTGCCCGAGGCCACGCCTCCTGGCTGAGCGAGCTGCTGAGCATCGCCTGCTCTGAGCCGCCATCCCTGCCGCCGCTGAGGGACCAAAGCGGATACACACCGCTGCACTGGGCCTGTTACTATGGTACATGCACCCTGACACACACTCAGATAAACTCAGCCTGAACATGATTTATTTATTTATACTTTTTATTTAATTTTTTTAAATTATTATTTTACAGAACAATACACTTTACAGTGCCTGGTATAAAGACGTGACTGAACTTCAGTTAAATACCAGTTGGTGATTCTGTGTGTGTGTGTTTTTGTGTCTCTAGGTCAGGAGGGGTGTGTCGAGGTCCTGCTGGAGCAGAAAGGTTGTCGCTGTATTGACGGGAACCCCTTCACCCCTCTGCACTGTGCTGTGTAAGTCACTTATTTAAAGTGTTATTCATTTTCAGTGTTTTCAGTTTTTGCTGCAGGTTTTCTTCACTGTTGTTTTCAAAACTAATGAGGAGAGGTGAGAGATTTGTTACTGTCAGATCTGAACGAGTCGACATCAGTGACGTCCTGTTTGTGTTTGAATGAACAGGGTGAATGATCATGAGTCCTGTGCGTCTCTGCTGCTGGAGGCGATGGGATCAGACATCGCTGGCTGCAAGGACGCAAAGGGCAGGTGAGTCACTTGTGTGTGTGTGTGTGCGTGTGTGTGTGTTACTCACTTCAGTAACGGCAGGGGAATCATCAATCATATCAACATATACTGTATATCTAGCTAATGGAAATATTTTAATATTTTATTTTATTCTATGTTTATAATATAAACTTTTGTTACATAAATCTATACCCATCCCAAAGCCTGTCAGCATATGTTCATATTATATATGTAAATATAAAAGATAGAAATGTATGTTTAAATTATAGGTGTATAGTATTGTAAGTCATAACAAAAGTCTTAGTATACTACAGCATAAAAACTCATATCCCTAGGTATTCCTCCCACAGTCTAAAGACATGCAAATTGGGTTAATTGGCGACTCCATGATGTTTTTATGTCTTAAACAATGAACAGTGAGAATGTTGGTTTGAACCCTGGGCCTGCGGCCTTTCTGTGTGGAGTTTACATGTTCTCCCTGTGGCCGTGTGGGTTCTCTCCAGGTACTACGGCTGCCTCCTGCAGTCCAAATACATGCGAATTAGGTTACTTGGCGACTCTAATGTTTTATTATATTATGACTTTTGTGCCTAACCACTTTACCACCGTGCCGCCCCATGAATGAGTCATAAGAAAAAGTTATAGTAAGGCATTTTATGACATTTTTATGCCTTAGTATATATACTATGACATTTATGTGCCTTACTATACTGTGACGTTTTTATGCCTTACTGTACTATGACATTTTTTGATATTTTTATGCGTTATAATACTATGACGTTTTTATGCCTTACTATACTATGACGTTTTTAGATGTTTCTATGCCTTACTATACTATGATTTTTAAAAAAATACTTTTTTTGACGTTTTTATTCCTTACTACACTGTGACATTTTTGATATTTTTATTCCTTACTACACTGTGACATTTTTGATATTTTTATGCCTTATTATACGATGACATTTTTTGATATTTTTATGCCTTAGTATATATACTATGACATTTATGTGCCTTACTATACTGTGACGTTTTTATGCCTTACTGTACTATGACATTTTTTGATATTTTTATGCGTTATAATACTATGACGTTTTTATGCCTTACTATACTATGACGTTTTTAGATGTTTCTATGCCTTACTATACTATGATTTTTAAAAAAATACTTTTTTTGACGTTTTTATTCCTTACTACACTGTGACATTTTTGATATTTTTATTCCTTACTACACTGTGACATTTTTGATATTTTTATGCCTTATTATACGATGACATTTTTTGATATTTTTATGCCTTATTATATTATGACATTTTTTGATATTTTTATGCCTTTCTGTACTATGACATTTTTATGCCTTACTATACTATGACGTTTCTATGCCTTACTATACTATAATATTTTTTGATATTTTTATGCCGTACTATACTATGACATTTTTTGATATTTTTATGCCTTTCTGTACTATGAAATTTTTATGCCTTACTATACTATGACGTTTTTATGCCTTACTATACTATGATATTTTTTTGATATTTTTATGCCTTACTGTACTATGATTTTTTAAAAATATTTTTATCCCTTACTGTACGATGACTTCTTTTAACGTTTTTATGCCTTATTATACTATGACATTTTTTTATATTTTTATCCCTTACTATACTATGGCATTTTTATGCCTTACTATACTATGACATTTTTTGATATTTTTATGGCTTACTATTCTATGACGTTTTTATGACATTTTATGCCTTACTATACTATGACATGACAATGTCATTGTATAATAAGGCATACAAATGTCATAGTATAGTAAGGCATAAAAATGTCATTGTATAGTAAGGCATAAAAATGTCATAGTATAATAAGGCATCAAATATCATAAAACATCATAGTATAATAAGGCATAAAAATGTCATAGTATAGTAAGGCATAAAAATGTCATATTATAATAAGGCATACAATGTCAAAAAGATGTCATAGTATAATAAGGCATAAAAATGTCATAGTATAATAAGGCATAAAATGTCATAGTATAGTAAGGCATAAAATGTCATAAAAATGTCATAGTATAATAAGGCATAAAATGTCATAAAAAATGTCATAGTATAATAAGGCATAAAAATGTCATAGTATAGTAAGGCATAAAATGTCATAGTATAGTAAGGCATAAAAATGTCATAGTATAGTAAGGCATAAAATGTCATAAAAATGTCATAGTATAATAAGGCATAAAAATGTCATAGTATAGTAAGGCATAAAATGTCAAAAAAATGTCATATTATAGAAGGCAAAAAATTTCAAAAAAATGTCATAGTATAATAAGGCATAAAAATGTCATAGTATAGTAAGGCATAAAATGTCATAGTATAGTAAGGCATAAAATGTCATAAAAAGTCATAGTATAATAAGGCATAAAAATGTCATAGTATAATAAGGCATAAAATGTCATAAAAATGTCATATTATAATAAGGCATACAAATTTCATAGTATAATAAGGCATAAAATGTCATAAAAATTTCATAGTATAGTAAGGCATAAAAATGTCATAGTATAATAAGGCATAAAATGTCAAAAAGATGTAATAGTATAATAAGACATAAAAATGTCATAGTATAATAAGGCATAAAATGTCAAAAAAATGTCATATTATAGAAGGCAAAAAATTACATAAAAATGTCATAGTATAATAAGGCATAAAAATGTCATTGTATAGTAAGGCATAAAATGTCATAAAAATGTCATAGTATAGTAAGGCATAAAA
>NW_019525034.1:405815-406595 GCF_002814215.2 Seriola lalandi dorsalis | reverse complement strand
ATATTAAGACATTAAAAGTCATAGTAATAAAAAAAAAAATACTTACAAAAAAAAAAGTCATAGTATAGGAAGGTATAAAAAGTCATATTATAAGAAGGTATAAAAAGTCATATTATAGGAAGGTATAAAAAGTCATATTGTAGTAAGGTATAAAAAGTCATAATATATCAAGATATTAAAAGTCATAGTAATGAAAAAAAAAATTACTTAAAAAAAAAAAAAGTCATAGTATAGTAAGGTATAAAAAGTCATAGTATAGCAAGGTATAAAAAGTCAAAGTGTAGTAAGTCATGAAAAGTCATAGTATAGTAAGGTATAAAAAGTCATATTATAAGAAGGTATAAAAAGTCATATTATAGGAAGGTATAAAAAGTCATAATATATTAAGACATTAAAAGTCATAGTAATGAAAAAAAAAAAAACTTAAAAAAAAAAAAAAGTCATAGTATAGTAAGGTATAAAAAGTCATAGTAAGGTATAAAAAGTCATAGTAATAAAAAAGTAAAATACTTAAAAAAAAAAAGTCATATTATAGTAAGGTATAAAAAGTCATATTATAAGAAGGTATAAAAAGTCATATTATAGGAAAGTATAAAAAGTCATAATATATTAAGACATTAAAAGTCATAGTAATGAAAAAAAAAATAAAAACTTAAAAAAATAAAAAAGTCATAGTATAGTAAGTCATAAAAAGTCATAGTAATAAAAAAAAAAAAAAAAAAAAAAAAAAAAAAAAAAAAAAAAAAAAAAAAAAAAAAAAAAAAAAAAAAAAAAAAAAAA
>NW_019525034.1:405012-405795 GCF_002814215.2 Seriola lalandi dorsalis | reverse complement strand
AGGTATAAAAAGTCATATTATAAGAAGGTATAAAAAGTCATATTATAGGAAGGTATAAAAAGTCATAATATATTAAGACATTAAAAGTCATAGTAAAGAAAAAAAAATACTTAAAAAAAAAAAGTCATAGTATAGTAAGGTATAAAAAGTCAAAGTGTAGTAAGTCATGAAAAGTCATAGTATAGTAAGGTATAAAAAGTCATAGTAATAAAAAAAAAAATAAAAAAAAAAAAGTCAAAGTATAGCAAGGTATAAAAAGTCATAGTAATAAAAAAAAAAATACTTAAAAAAAAAAAGTCATATTATAAGAAGGTATAAAAAGTCATATTATAAGAAGGTATAAAAAGTCATATTATAGGAAGGTATAAAAAGTCATAATGTAGTAAGGTATAAAAAGTCATAATATATTAAGACATAAAAAGTCATAGTAATGAAAAAAAAAAAACTTTAAAAAAAAAAGTCATAGTATAGTAAGGTATAAAAAGTCATAGTAATAAAAAAGTAATAAAAAAGTCATAGTAATAAAAAAAAAAATACTTAAAAAAAAAAAGTCATAGTATAGTAAGGTATAAAAAGTCATAGTATAGTAAGGTCTAAAAAGTCATAGTAATAATAAAAAAAAATACTTAAAAAAAAAAGTCATAGTATAGTAAGGTATAAAAAGTCATAATATATTGAGACATTAAAAGTCATAGTATATATTTTTTTTTTGGGCTTTTATGCCTTTAATGGACAGCACAGTGGAGAGTGACAGGAAACAGGGAGGCAGAGAGAGGGGGAATG
>NW_019525034.1:404270-404992 GCF_002814215.2 Seriola lalandi dorsalis | reverse complement strand
AAAAAAAGTCATAGTATAGTAAGTCATGAAAAGTCATAGTATATTAAGACATTAAAAGTCATAGTAATGAAAAGAAAAAAACTTAAAAAAAAAAAAAGTCATAGTATAGTAAGGTATAAAAAGTCAAAGTGTAGTAAGGTATAAAAAGTCATATTATAGTAAGGTATAAAAAGTCATAGTATAGTAAGGTATAAAAAGTCATAATATATTAACACATTAAAAGTCATAGTAATGAAAAAAAAAAAAAACTTAAAAAAAAAAATTCATAGTATAGTAAGGTATAAAAAGTCATAGTAATAAAAAAGTAATAAAAAAGTCATAGTAATAAAAAAAAAAAAACTTACAAAAAAAAAAGTCATAGTATAGGAAGGTATAAAAAGTCATATTATAAGAAGGTATAAAAAGTCATATTATAGGAAGGTATAAAAAGTCATAATGTAGTAAGGTATAAAAAGTCATAATATATCAAGATATTAAAAGTCATAGTAATGAAAAAAAAAAATTACTTAAAAAAAAAAGTCATAGTATAGTAAGGTATAAAAAGTCATAGTAATAAAAAAATTACTTAAAAAAAAAGTCATAGTATAGTAAGGTATAAAAAGTCATAGTAATAAAAAAAATTACTTAAAAAAAAAGTCATAGTATAGCAAGGTATAAAAAGTCATAGTATAGTAAGGTATAAAAAGTCATAGTAATAGAAAAAAAAAAACTTAAAAAAAAAA
>NW_019525034.1:401923-404250 GCF_002814215.2 Seriola lalandi dorsalis | reverse complement strand
GTCCGATGCGGGATTCGAACCGGGGCCAACTGCAGCGAGGACTGTAGCCTCTACACATGGGGCGCCTGCTTAAACCACTACGCTACACGACGCCCCTTAAAAGTCATAGTAAAGAAAAAAAAATACTTAAAAAAAAAAAGTCATAGTATAGTAAGGTATAAAAAGTCATAGTATAGTAAGGTAAAAAAAGTCATAGTATAGTAAGGTCTAAAAAGTCATAGTAATAATAAAAAAAAATTACTTAAAAAAAAAAAGTCATAGTATAGCAAGCTATAAAAAGTCATAGTAATAAAAAAAAATACTTAAAAAAAAAAAGTCATAGTATAGTAAGGTATAAAAAGTCATAGTAATGAAAAAAAAAAACTTAAAAAAAAAAAAATTCATAGTATAGTAAGGTATAAAAAGTCATAGTAAGGTATAAAAATTCATAGTATAGTAAGGTATAAAAAGTCATAGTAATAAAAAAAATAAAAAAACTTAAAAAAAACAAAAAAGTCATAGTATAGTAAGGGTATAAAAAGTCATAGTATAGTAAGGTATAAAAAGTCATAGTATGGGGTGTCGTGTGGCGTAGTGGTTTAAGCAGGCGCCCCATGTGTAGAGGCTACAGTCCTCGCTGCAGTTGGCCCCGGTTCGAGTCCCGCATCGGACGGTCTTTACTGCATGTCATTTCACCTCTCTCTGCTTCCCCATTTCCTGTCTCTCTCCACTATCCTGTCAAATAAAGGCACAAAAGCCCAAAAAAATATACTTTAAAAAAAAAAAAAGTCATAGTATAGCAAGGTATAAAAAGTCAAAGTGTAGTAAGTCATGAAAAGTCATAGTATAGTAAGGTATAAAAAGTCATAGTAATGAAAAAAAAAAAAAACAACAAAAAAAAAACTCATAGTAAATTAAGGTATAAAACGTCATAGTGTAGTCATACACACATTCATTAATTGATTCATTTCAATTGTCCAGCAGCTAGTACTGTTAGCCTGTATTTTAGTCTCTGACAGACTGGAAGGAAACTGGACTGGAATAAACCAACCGACCAACAGACTCAGACTGGAACAGAACAGCTGACTCAGGCTGTCCCAACTGAAATCCTCAGTGTTTGTTTTGTTTTTGTCCTACCAACAGTGAAACCTCAAAATGTTAAAAATACATTCAAACTATTCAAATAAATGAACCGAGAAGCAGCAAATCTCCAGATCCATGAAGTCTTTGATGCTTGAAACATTGACAATTACTTAATCAAAATAATCACCAACTAATTTTCTTAATGAATGAATGAATATGATCTTTTTGCTGTACGCTGATCGTTCTCTGTTTACTTCACTAAAATCCAACATGGTTCCTTCATTAGCTAATGTCATTGTTAATGACTAATAAGAACGCGGGGTGGGGGCTTGTGAGGCGAGCCCCTGGTGTATGGAGTGAACAGACTGAGTTCAGAGGTTTTACATTATATTATGTCATCAGTATAACATGATCATGTCTGAGTGAAGCACCTTGAAGTCCTCAGGAAGCAGCAGTTTGCAGGTCCGCAGAAAACTGAGGATGTAGCGGAAGATGTCTCCGTCTCTGTCGATGAAGTAGTGCTGCTTCAGACTGTCCAACACGATGGGCTCAGTGCCGTTAAACAGACGACTGATCCTGCACACACACACACACACACACACACACACACACACAGACACACACACACACACACACACACACACACACACACAGACAGTCAAGTGTTCAGTTTATCAGTCATGTTGAAGGAATTCTGGGTATTGAAGTCCTTGTACGTGATCACACTGAAATCCTGGATTTGACCCCCCCCCCCCGGTCTTACCTGGACTCGGGGTACTTGGTGAGCGTTGCCAGGCTGCTGGTGTACATGTGCCCCCCCACATCGATGTGGACGGGGGCATTGGCCTTGGTGAGCTGGGCAGGAGACGGGATGCCCTGGGCGGTCATGGGGGACACAGGTGAGCGGCTCAGAGACATCCTGGACATGCTCCGCCCCTCCTGTCACACAGATAACAACAGGTCAGAGCACACCTGAGCTGGACAGGTGGATAATGATCATCACAGGTATCTTCTCCTCACAGAGACACCTGACAGACACCTGAACTGAACACACAGAGACACAAGTCACCGCTCTTTTAAACTTCATCTCCCAGAAGCCCCTGTGGCTGAGCTGTGATATTGCAACTACAGGAAGTAGTTTTACTGTGATACTGTAACTACATGAAGCATCCTGCTCAGACCTCATGGATGTAGACTGATGGAGCTGTGGTGGAGGAGCAACAGCCACACAGATGAAACTGGGGATGGTGATAACCTGGGGGGGG
>NW_019525034.1:399500-401524 GCF_002814215.2 Seriola lalandi dorsalis | reverse complement strand
CCACCCCCTCACCCCCCAGGCCAAACTCTCTCTCCGTGTGTCTGCTGCTGTGGAGGGAAAATAACTCGTGCACCAGGAATCAGCGCTGAAATCACAGGAAACAACAGACTGCAGGTCTGTGCTGATCACAGGCTCCACACAGTCTGAACCTACAGCAACACTGGACCCTGAACACAACACTGGACCCTGAACACAACACTGGAGCCTGCACATACACCGTTTGATTGACAGGTCTGCAGACACACACACTGACTCTGTATAACAAGAGTGATACAGTTATAATAAACTATAAATCAAGACATCGAAAACTGACCTTTTAATTTACCAACATTTTAGTCAAGAATCTTAAATAAATGTTATTATTTTTAAACTGAATATGACTCGACGCGGCTCGTTTGTTTCACTGTATGTGGAGGAGCCTGGTCTCACGCCAGACTCCATTAACAAATATCAATATTTAATCAGGCCTTGCTGTTTATTATATTTTAACTATCACCTACGCCTGGTTTTAGACATTTTATCAATAGTGTGTTGTCTTTATATGAATTCCGGATAGAAACTTTCCGTGAACTATACCTCAGTTTCGATTCTCTTTACTTTTACCACAGAGTCAGCCGAGTCGCTGCCGCCCCGCACGGCGCGTCTGACGGGAGCGGACGGCCGCAAAAACAGGCGAACCAGCCGTAAAAGTTCAAGCTCTGATGAAAAACGTCACTGCTTTAGAACATTTGTTTCATGCCGAATTAAACAGTGTGTCATACCATGACGAAAACCGCGAAGTGCTTTTGTATTGTTGATATATAGGTGTGCCGATACCGACGGAGGCTTAAAAAGGGGCCGTTTCTAAACGGACTTTGGTTCTACGTTACGGCGGGTGTCGAGGCTCGTCGAACCCCTCCGCTAATGTCATCAGAATATCCAGTTTTACGGTAATAAAAAAAAAAAAAAAAAAAGCTGAAAAACTTTACGTCTAAATCTCACGTGAAACGGTACACGGCTCAAAACAGCGTGTTCTTACCTGAGAGGACACCGATACTGAAGACATGGAGACCGGCGTCTGTCTGCTCCGTCCCGGGGTTTGAAATGTGATGATACCGGTTCACTTCACGTCCTCGTCAGTCTGTCTCTGTCCTCCGGTGTGTGTGTGTGTGTGTGTGTGTGTGTGTGTGTGTGTGTGTGTGTGTGTGTAGCAGAAGCAGCAAAACAAGCCCGTCCGTGTCTCCGAAAGAATAAAGAGGAGGGCTGAAAGAGGAGTCTGGCCCGGGGCCCTTCAGACCCCCGGGGGCCAGGATTAGGTTACAATAATGCGGGCGGTTTGTTCTTTCTCTCTCGCCCCAACTCGTTCCTGTCAGCCGGGGAGAGGAGCGCGAGCTGTCGCAGAGATGTGGGCTGATTTATCACAAGAATGTTTTATCCATCAAACAGAAATCCGTCCTGTCGCCTCCACAGAGAAAATCAGCAGCTCCGCTTCCTCCGTGTTTAAATATGCAGCTGCGGCTCCGCACGTCCGCGACTCTGTCCCCGACTGCTCGTACATTTTAGCAGCATCAAACATCCCTCTGGCTCTGGAGCCAAATGACGTCTATCGTCATGCATTATGCCCTTCCAACAGCCCGAGGCCAAATGCGCCATTTCAATTACTGCGCACTGGTAGATGGAGATGTGCGCCGGGAGGGTGCGCACACAGATCCGTTTTATTCTGCTCCTCATCTCTGAAAGCTGAATCCTAAAATGCCTCCGCGTCTGAAATCAGGCTGAGAGTCAGCGGAGCTTCGGTCCGTTCACCGGATCATCCGCCGCGCAGACAGGAACCATTTTGTGTTCCGGTGCGCGCAGCTTTACGCAGATACAGTGGGCCGGGTGTGATGAGGCCATGTGGCCGCTGACTGTCACATCCATCCACAGACTCCCGCTCACACTCCCCTCCTCCTGCTCCTCCTCCTCCTGCTGCTCCTGCTGCTGCTCCTCCTCCTCCTGCTGCTCCTCCTGCTGCTCCTCCTGCTGCTCCTGCTCCTGCTCCTGCT
>NW_019525034.1:397230-398309 GCF_002814215.2 Seriola lalandi dorsalis | reverse complement strand
CTCCTCCTCTTCCTCCTCCTCCTGCTCCTCCTGCTCCTCTTCCTCCTCCTCCTCCTCCTGCTGCTCCTGCTCCTCCTCCTCCTCCTGCTGCTCCCTGTGGCAGCCGTGGCCCAGTGTCACAGGACGATCCAACAGACTGACTCTGACTCTGACAAGCTGCCGGCTGTAATCTGAGGTTTGGAATTGTTGAGGTCAGAGGTCACAGAGGTCTCTGTCCTTTCTGTTGAGACACACACCTATCTCCTCCTGCAGCCAGGTGTCCAGGTGTTTCAGATCAAGTTGAATTAAAGTTGTGAGTTGTAAAGCAATGGTGCCCAACATGAGGTGTGGGGACCAACAGAGGACATGAGGAACATGCTGCGTTCAGTTGCAAACAGAAAAGGTTGTGAATTGGTGCTACACAAATAAATTAACTTCACTGATGTCGTCTGGCAGTAACAGAACCTCTTTACCTCCTCTGCACCTCCTCTGCACCTCCTCTTTACCTCCTCTGCACCTCCTCTTTACCTCCTCTGCACCTCCTCTTTACCTCCTGTGCACCTCCTCTTTACCTCCTCTTTACCTCCTCTGCACCTCCTCTGCACCTCCTCTTTACCTCCTCTGCACCTCTTCTGCACCTCCTCTTTACCTCCTCTGCACCTCCTCTTTACCTCCTCTGCACCTCTTCTTTACCTCCTCTGCACCTCCTGTGCACCTCCTCTTTACCTCCTCTGCACCTCCTTTGCACCTCCTCTTTACTTCCTCTGCACCTTTTCTGCACCTCCTCTTTACCTCCTCTGCACCTCCTCTGCACCTCCTCTTTACCTCCTCTGCACCTCCTCTTTACCTCCTCTGCACCTCCTGTACGAGGGGTTTCCCTGTGACGGTCTGTAATTCTCAGGGCTGATGGGAAACTATCGTGAGGTCGGTGACAGAGACTGAACCAGCTCCACGTCTTCGTCTGAGTAAAGGACAGAATCAGTCAAACACACACACACACACACACACACACACAGTTAACTCTCCTCCTCCATGTGTTTCTGCCTCAGGCTGCTCGTGTCTCCCTTTACTGAACAAACCAGCAGGAACACTGGATCCCC
>NW_019525034.1:395032-396583 GCF_002814215.2 Seriola lalandi dorsalis | reverse complement strand
ATTAAAGAAACCCTGCAGTTACTTCAATTAGATGAAGAACGAGGGAAACATGTAACGAATTTAAAGATTTAAATATCTCCCAAACGTGCTCGAGGCGCCGCAGCTCCGTTTGTAATCTATGATTTCTCTTTATGCGGGGGGGGGTGGGGGGGGTCCGGCCCTCAGACATCCCTCAGTGTGACACCTCAGGAACGTTTCCTTCACATTGACTTCATGTTTGACGTTTTGAGGCCAGAAGCTGAAGCTGCTGCTCTGAGTGACTCTGATGTGCTGGTGAAGAAGATGATGATGATGATGATGATGATGAATAAAAAGGAGGCAGAGCAGACAGCCAACATGCTAACACTTCACGATTAGCAGCAGCTATGAGCATCCTTTCAATTTCCAACTAGAGTCACCTCCTCATGGTCGTATCCCTCGGCCACTCAGACGAGTCCCAGGTCACTTCCTGTTCATCCAGAGTCGGAGAAAATATTAAAATTGAACCATTTGGTTCAAATTTTGTCATAATTTCTGTGTGAAGTCTTGAGTAATGGCTAAAAATTGTTTTCTGAAGTCACCGTGACCTTTGACCTTTGACCACCAAAATTGAATCAGTTCATCCTTGAGTCCAAGTGAATGATTGTATAGATGAGGTATGGTGAGCGCAGACACTGATACCTGCTAAGGAGTGCTAAAAATAATAATAATAAAAATAATTTTCACATGTTCTGTTAGTCATTTAATAACCAAATTATATATCTGATATTCATTCATTCATATTCATTAATTCATACATGAAGAACCACAAACACTCAGCTGAGCAGACAGCTAGCAGCTAGCCACCGAGCGGCTAGCCAACTGTGACACGCCCTCAATCCTCCATAACTGTAGTCCTTAATCAAATGTAAACAAGTGAGTTATATAAACAGGTGAGTTATATAAACAGGTGAGTTATATAAACAGGTGTCATGAAGGAGGAAATTATCTCTAGACACCAAAACAGTTTTTGTACCAGGCTGTAAACATGTTTATTTCTGCTGTAAAGTTGGACATTTTAACATGGGAGTCTATGGGGACTGACTCACTGTTGGAGCCAGACTCTAGTGGTCATTAGAGGAACTGCAGCTTCTGGTTCTTCATGTTAACAGTATGTTATCTGCATTGAAATGACTGTAAGTAAATAAACTGACAGACTGTTTTCGTTTTCACACAGAACAACGTGTTAATATCTCACTTGTGTTTTACAATAAGAGCAGGACAGATGTTTGTCAGCTTCCTGCTTCATGTTTATGTGATGTAGAACATCTGTAATAGGCTGCACAAAGCCAGCATCTGTGTCATATCTGAGCTTTATACTGGGCCTTTAATTCTGATCAGATTTATATGTATAATTAATACATGGGTTTATTAATCAGTTCATTAACCAGATCATTATTGATCCGTTTATAAAGATATAATAACTGGTTTATTTCTCTCTTCTAACAGACTGATACAGTGTCTTTGTACCTGAGTATTAACTACATTAAACCTTTCTATACTGTCTACACATGGGGGGGGGGGGGGGGGGGG
>NW_019525034.1:391042-395012 GCF_002814215.2 Seriola lalandi dorsalis | reverse complement strand
CCCCCCCCCCATCACCACCCATCACCCCCCATCACCACCCTGGAGGCATGGAGGTGACAGATGTGAAGCTGCTGCTGCAGGACACACACACACATACACACATACACACATACACACCTACATACATATACACACACACACACACACACACACACACACACACACACACACACACACACCAGGACAGGTGTGTGATGTACAGGTGAAGTCACACACCGAGTCTCTTGTGGTTTTGACTTTGTTGTTATTACACAAATGAAAACAACCAATCACAGGACATCATGTGACGGCCTCGGAGACAGCAGGTGTTTCCTGGTGTTCACAGCAGCAGGTTCCTCACCTTCCTCCTGAAGTGATCTGCTTTAACAACCTCCCTGGTGGTTTTTCAGGGTCAATACGGATTATTGATAATCAAGAGACTGATAACTGATACGTCAACACAGAGCTACTGCTGCTGTATCATGTCACACAGAACTGGTTGATTTGGGTTGTTCTCACCTGAGAGCTGACTCACCTGGCGACCTAAAGATGCTCTTTGATCAGTTTTATCATGCATTGTTGTTATTATCACCAAGAAAGATGTTTGAGCCCTAAAAACGAAACACAGGAAAACGTTTACTCAGATATTTTATTTGACCTTTCACCTTTAGGGCAACGCTGAGGAAGAGATCTTTATCTTCATCTTCATCATCTTCATCATGATCTTCATGATCTTCATCATCATCACCATCTTCATCTTCACCATCATCATCATGTCACTCCTTTCACCTGTTTGATTGGTTGATAATATCTTTATATTATATATCAATATTCCTAAAAATTGTTTTTTTCTCTTGAATTTTTACATTTTTGATTCTTGTAAAATTACAACTTTTTCTTTCAATATTGTCACTTTCTTCTCAAACTTTCAGACGAGTTTCTTCCCTCATTGGGCTCTGACGCTCCGTCACAGAAACATTAACAGACGGATGAAGCGTGGACTGATAAACCTGCTATCAGAAAACAAACAGGGCCAGGATCCGTCTCAGTCCAGAACCGGAACCGGAACCAGAACCAGAACCAGAACCAGAACCAGAACCAGAACCATCAGGTCTTTGCAGCAGCACAGAAACTCACAGCTACATTAAGAACAAGACTCTCACACTTTATTTGTATTCAGAAAAACAAAGAGCTGACGTATCGCAGCAGGTGAGATGGCAGTGTTAAGGCTCAGAGGTGAGGTCGCGTCAGTTTGGCAAAGAGAGTCAGAGCGAAGACGAAGAGTCAGCAAACCAAACCTTCAGTGTTCTGTCCATCAACAACATGACAACCACATGACCACAGCTTCACCACTGTCCCGCTGACAGAGATCCTCACCTGTCCACCAGCTGTGTCACCTGTCCACATGTCTCATCAGGAGACGACAGTTCAGTCCCAGCTGAGTCTCTTCCTGAAGCTCGTCTGAAGATGAACAAAGGAGAAGTCTGAGTCTTGTGTTTGTGTCTGGACACGGTTACAGTTTGTGATGTGAATGTAAACATGGAAGATGAGCATGTTAGCTTCTCTGTGAGCATTAGCTTCTCAGTGAACGTTAGCTTCTCTGTGAGCATTAGCTTCTCAGTGAACGTTAGCTTCTCTGTGAACATTAGCTTCTCTGTGAGCATTAGCTTCTCAGTGAACGTTAGCTTCTCTGTGAGCATTAGCTTCTCTGCAAAAACGTTAGCTTCTCTGTGAGCATTAGCTTCTCTGCAAAAACGTTAGCTTCTCTGTGAGCATTAGCTTCTCTGCAAAAACGTTAGCTTCTCTGTGAATGTTAGCTTCTCTGTGAGCATTAGCTTCTCTGCAAAAACGTTAGCTTCTCTGTGAATGTTAGCTTCTCTGTGAACATTAGCTTCTCTGCAAAAACGTTAGCTTCTCTGTGAGCATTAGCTTCTCAGTGAACGTTAGCTTCTCTGTGAGCATGTTAGCTTCTCTGCAAAAACGTTAGCTTCTCTGTTAGCATTAGCTTCTCAGTGAACGTTAGCTTCTCTGTGAGCATGTTAGCTTCTCTGCAAAAACGTTAGCTTCTCTGTGAGCATTAGCTTCTCAGTGAACGTTAGCTTCTCTGTGAGCATGTTAGCTTCTCTGCAAAAACGTTAGCTTCTCTGTTAGCATTTAGCTTCTTTGTGAACGTTAGCCTCTGTGAAACGTTAGCTTGTCTGATAGGTTTATGCGCAGTTCTGTCGAAGAATAATTCACAACTTATCCAAAGTGTCTTTTGTGCTTCTTCTGTCTCATGTGACAGTGAACTGACTGAACTGTTGGTCAGACAAAACAAAACATCTCAAGATGTCACCGTAAAAAATCTGATAAAACAAACACATAAATAAACAACCTGAGTGGACGTCATGTGGTCGTCATGTGGACGTCACGTGGACACAGCTGGTGTTCAGGCGTTAATCTGTACATTGAGTTCTATAAAAACTGTCACTTCCTGTTTGAAATGGTTTGACAAACAAAGCCTTCTGATGAAACATGAAACTGCATCACGACAGAAAGATTTAAAACCCAGAAGAAAACACCTTGATCTGGGAAAACATCTGGACCCAGAAACATCAGAAACATCTGTCTCAGTCTCAGTGACTGCAGCATTAAAACATCCTGCAGCCATGGTCCTGTCATCACCCAGAGCTCAGCTCTGACAGTCCGCTGTGTTCAACATGGCAGCGCTGCAGTGCATTATGGTTCGTGCCTGATGCTCAGTGCAGGTCTTTGAAGGGTTTGGGGTAGTTGAACATCAGGTAGTCCATGTAGTAGAAGTCGAAGGCCTTCTGCCGCTCCGTGGCGTTGAGCTGTGAGAAGTATTTCTGGGTGATTATGGAGGAAGTCCTCTCAGCCAGGGGGTTCCTGTCTTTGAAAGCGGGGAAGGTGAGGTTCCTGGGCGCGCCCACGCTCTGCAGCAGGAAGTTGGCTTCTTCCTCCAGACTCTCGAACTTCCCGATGAAGTTGTAGCTGAGGAGGCAGGGGTTACACAGCTGACTGACCGGCTCCCAGTGGATGTCCATCCCCACCGGCCGATGCACATCCAACAGGTACTGGACGAACTCCCTGAAGGTGACGCCGGCGCCGGTGCGCAGTGCGGTGCGTGTAGCATTGGTGCGGTATCTGGAGATGATGGGGCGTCCGAACACGGGGTGGTAGTACGAGTTCGGACTCTCAAACTTGTCCCGAAAGGCTGACACCAGGCGCTCGAAGGGCTCCCTGACGAACAGCACCTTGGTGTAGGAGCGGAGTCTCTCTGCGATGCCAGCGCGGTCGTAGCTCTCCAGCCGCCGCAGGTGGTTGGCGTAATGTGCCGCGTCGTGAGGTATGTCTCTGGTGGAGGTGGCGCTGCCGCCCAGTACCATCAGCACCCGTTTCCAGTTGGAGCAGCCGGCTTTGGGCACCTCGCAGTACAGCAGCTGGGACCGGTCCTCCACGTAAACCCGCGACACCTGACGCTGGGAGACCGGCTGCTCTGTGACGCCCGGGTGGTATTTGGTACAGACTTCGCTCAGCAGGCGGCGGCGGGATTCCTGCGTCCTAGCCAGCTTCAGCTGCTGCTCCTCCTCTCCACCAGCGGAGGCGCTGGAGGCGGTGAGGCTGCTCTTCAGAAGCAGCTTCCTGTGACGTTTGGTGACCGGCTGTTTGGACGCAACCGCAGAGTCGTCGAACTCGGCGGCAGAGGCAGACGCCTGCTCCGGTCTGAGGTCAATGACCTCTGACCTCACGCCGCCACCTCCGTCACTCTGCTCTGCAGCTGAGACTCCGTCGCTCTCCATGTCCTGAAATAGAGACAGTCGACCACAGGTCAGTGAGGCGGGGAAATCATTAGTTTTTATTATTGTTTCCTTCCTGTTTCCTTCAGGTTTTGAATGACGGAATAATTCTCCATCTTCACTGGATCTCAGGCTACAATCAGCTGATTTATCTTCAGCTCATAGAACAGTTGAATCACTCTCAGCTCACTGAT
>NW_019525034.1:384815-387920 GCF_002814215.2 Seriola lalandi dorsalis | reverse complement strand
GGATCACTCAGAAAACAGTCAGCCAATCAGAAGAGAGGCTCAGAGCCTCCTCTCTTCTGATTGGCTCACAGACCTGTTGTTACTAGAGCTCCAGAGAGAAGCCTGAGAGAGGAGATGTAAAACTACACTGAGATGGTTTTTATATCTTCTGATGGATCAACACTTCAAATAAAACACAGAAGAAGTAAATATGTTTGTTGTGACATCATTTATTGGATGATTATGTTTCATATATTAATAATCTGAAGCTTTAACATAAAAATGTAGAAAAGTAAAAATACATCAACTGTATTTTAAGGACAGATGTGGAGTAAATGTACAACCAGCTGTTTGTCAGCCCCAGATGTTTGTGTCACCTGATCAGTCTCAGTCTTTTCTCTCTGTGTTTGGTCTCCACCATGTTCAGCAGCTGTTCTCTGACGGTCTGTAGTTTCACCGTCTAGTTTTCACTCTGTCATTTATCCTGGTGTAAAATCATTACAGCTGTTTTAAAGTGCAGACCGTGCACGGCCTCCTGTCCACACTGTCGCTCTGCACGCCACGTCACGTCTCTCAGCTCTGAGCGCCTTCAAATATTCATCAGCTCAACATCAATAAGAGATGGACAGAGGAGAGCGGGGGGGTGTTTAAACCCCCCCACCATCACTCAGGAGGATTTCCTCTGACACAACAGATTCACCAAAACAAAGGTCAGTGTGACAAGCAGTTCAGAGGAGAGTCCCACAGGGATTTAAACAGAAAATGTGAATAAAAGCATGTGGATGGAAAGACGTGTGATGATAAAGAAAACTATGAAGGACGACCCTGAGCTGCAGGTCCAGACCTCAGACCTGCTTCCTGTCTGTATTTCGTGTTCTGGGTCTCTGGTCCTGACAGATCCGAGGCTCCTCGCTCCGTCACCTCTGTCCACCTGTCAGCTGCAGCCTCCAGGTCCTGATTGAAGCTGCTCTGTATCAGCGGCTGGTGATAAGGTCACTGAGCCAATCCACAGCCTCGTGTCGAGCTTGATGTTTGACATTTGATCAGTTCAAAGACAGATTATAACGGGTCTCATGAACTGACCTCAGATCAGTTCCTTAGTTCAGGTGATATGACCTGAATCAGTTTGATGACTGTGATGAAACGAGGTTCATGTTCTCATCAAGATGAACTAATGATGGAGGGACAGACCTCTGCTGGTTCATTTCCTGCTACGCAACAAGCTGTGAAGCTCTGCCCCCCCCCAACAACCCGCTGTTTTATTCATCAGGTTATTCTCTGTGTCGCTTCATGTTACTTGTCATTGCTGTGAACTCCACAACCACATGAATAATACAGACAGACTGCACTCTCACACACACACACACACACACACACACACACACACACACACACACAGTATCTGAACACCAGTACAACACACCATCACAATGCTGCTCACACATGGAAATAACAGGTCATCACGCACCTGGAAAAGGTCACGGAAAAAAGTCTGGAAGCTGATGTGTCAAGAAAAGAACCTCAGACTTTAGAACCACAGACTGAAGAACCACAGACTTTAGAACCACAGACTGAAGAACCTCAGACTGAAGAACCTCAGACTTTAGAACCACAGACTGAAGAACTTCAGACTTTAGAACCACAGACTGAAGAACCACAGAACCACAGACTTTAGAACCACAGACTGAAGAACCACAGACTGAAGAACCTCAGACTTTAGAACCACAGACTGAAGAACCTCAGACTTTAGAACCACAGACTGAAGAACCACAGACTTTAGAACCACAGACTGAAGAACCTCAGACTGAAGAACCTCAGACTTTAGAACCACAGACTGAAGAACTTCAGACTTTAGAACCACAGACTGAAGAACCACAGAACCACAGACTTTAGAACCACAGACTGAAGAACCACAGACTGAAGAACCTCAGACTTTAGAACCACAGACTGAAGAACCACAGACTTTAGAACCACAGACTGAAGAACCTCAGACTGCAGAACCACAGACTGCAGAACCACAGAACCTCAGACTGAAGAACCTCAGACTGCAGAACCACAGAACCACAGACTGCAGAACCTCAGACTGCAGAACCTCAGACTGCAGAACCTCAGACTGCAGAACCACAGACTTTAGAACCACAGACTGAAGAACCACAGACTGAAGTACCTCAGACTGAAGAACCACAGACTGCAGAACCACAGAACCACAGACTGCAGAACCACAGACTGCAGAACCTCAGACTGCAGAACCACAGAAACACAGACTGAAGAACCTCAGACTGAAGAACCACAGACTGAGACCTGGTCTCTGGCGTGAGAAACACTTAAACTGAGCCGCAGTAACATCCACATGATGTCATCTCAACAGTGTGTGTGATGATTGATTATGACAGCAGCTCGGATGACATCACATCACTGATTGAACCGCAGGAGAGCTGAGCATGCTCAGTGCGGTCGTCCTTACACTGTAAAAAAATCTATTATATATCCCTACATCAATCTGTTCATTAACCCGTCGTCTCTCATTCTTAGAAACTCAAGCTGTACTTCCCCCCCGTCCTGGCGTCGCCACATCAGACTGGGTCGATTCCCACTGGGACATTTTACCGTGCACAGAGGGATGAAAACCGCCATGCGGTCACTCTGCGGATTTACAGCCCGGCCGTCGGATGTCAACGACCTCTCCAGCTAATGAGCAGATCTCAAATGTAAATCAAGTGGAATAAAAAACGAATCAGCCTGAGTCACAGAGCATCACGTCATCCCGCCGCCATCTCCGGCTCCACCGGTGGAATCTGAAGATCACGTCCTGCTGGATTTCAGAGGAGGAGGTTTCATGGTTCAGTTTTCATCTGAGTTTAAAGAGTTGATCCACAAATAAACACAACAACATGTTTCTGAGTTCAACGCCAGTCTCCTCGTCATGACGACCGACGGGATCTTCACACAAACAATCCACCATTAACTCAGTTATTAAAACCATCAAAACTAATCCAGACCAGATCCAGATCCAGACCATGTCCAGATCCAGACCAGACCAGATCCAGACCAGACCAGATCCAGACCAGAACAGACCAGATCCAGATCCAGACCACGTCCAGGTCCAGACCAGATCCAGATCCAGAC
>NW_019525034.1:348661-384765 GCF_002814215.2 Seriola lalandi dorsalis | reverse complement strand
TAATAATAATACCAACAACAATATGGTGTGAATTGAGTTCAACACCCATCATTTTTCAGTTAGTTTTATGCAGCCCTGATGGGATGTTTTGTGCGTCTTCACATCGTATTTGCATCCTGCCTCGCATCAGCTGGTTTCAGATCTTTATCTGTTTGCTTCTCTCCTCCTCTCTGTGCTCACATATACAGTATTTTAATACAGCTGAAATCACAATAAAGCTGTTCTCATTGTCGTGTTTTCTGTTTCTGCTGTCAGACAATGGAACAAGTATGAGTAACCAGTAACTGAAACACAGCCCATATGATCTATTTTTCAGACGTACAGGTCTCATCATTAAAATATGCTATATGTAGATATTTAACTTTAAAAGTTCAGTGGCTGCTAACCAGACTGTTGTTAACCACTGTTAGGCAGTATAGCAGATCCATCCAATCAATCACGCCGCTATAACCAATCTGGCTTTAGACTGAGAAAGGACCACCTACCTAATTAACATACACACAGCAATAAATAAATAACCTTTCACCTGGACTATAACGGAGAAGACCTTTTTTTTTCCCAGAATTTTTGGGGCTTTTTGTGCCTTTAATGGACAGGACAGTATAGAGACAGGAAATGGGGAGTCAGAGAGAGGGGGAATGGCTTGCAGGAAAGGGCCGTCCGGAGCGGGAGTCAAACCGGGGGCCAGCTGCAGCGAGGACTGTAGCCTCTATATATGGGGCGCCTGCGTAACCCACTGCGCTATGTGACGCCCTGGAGATGACCTTTTGACCTGAATTCAAGATATCTCGATTATTGAGATCCAACAATCGGTATTTATCTGAACTGCAATTTTATTCAACACTGTCACAAACATTAAAGGTCACTCGATGACCTCTCATCCAACAAGCCAAAGCCAAAAGCTAAAAGATGATCTTGTGAATTGTAATCTCCACTTATCTTCGTGGGACACCTTCATCATCACCATCATCATCATAATTCACATTACATGGCCTGAAGTAGAGGAGAACCACTGTACATGACCTTTGACCTTTATAGATGTCTGAATGAAAATTGAAGAACACAGATTTGTCTGTAAACCTAACCCTCCAGACTGATAAATTATGAAGAACATGAATTAGTTGAAGTTTCTCTTTTGTCTGATGAAATAACTTCTGAACACGTGAAGCAAATAAAACAGTTCAAGTTAATTACAGACCGTTTCTGCTGCAGAAAAGCAGGGAGAAAAAAAGTCAAAATGAGAATAAGTAGCTGATGTCTGATGAGTCACTGACTCCAATGTTAATTTATAATCTTAGAAATATTGATCAGTGTATGGATCATTATTGGCTTAGTGTTTCTCGTTATTCTGAGCTGTAATGGAAAACGCGTTCCACTGCCAAACGTTACCTTGATAACCCAGATCCTGCTTCAGTCCAGACATCTTGTCTCATTTTTAATTTGGGTAAACTATATTTTTATTCAGTGTCTGAGTTTCCTTTCCGAGTGTCAACAAACTGACACATTTGGAGCTTCCTGTTGAGAAAATAAAGTTTTAATTCCTTTAACCATTTAGTTTCAGTCTGTGATGAACATCTTTAAAAACTGTTTCTGCAATGTTTGCAAACAAACAGCTGATCTTAAGTCATGAGTGGCAGTGTGAACCTGAACAAACAAGCTTTCCTCAAGATGACAAATACAGAAAACAGACTTTTATTTTGAAATTACAAACAGACTTCCTGTTAAGGTATTTACAGCTGGGGGAAAAAAAAAACCAAAAAAAAAAACCATTTATATAAAAAACAAAACCGTCCTTTCTGCATTCATGCAGTCCATTATTAACTCCCAGAATGCTTTGCATCCTGGTGTTCAGACAGGTGTGTGACATTGGGCAGAGTCTCTGACTGTCCTGTTCACCTGTCACTCTGATGCATCACCTTCTTTCTGTTTCTTCTTCTTTTTCTTCTTTTTGGCACTTTCACCAGCCTGCAGGACAAACAGCTTAATTTTTTTGTAACATTATATATACACTAACATTCATTCATATATATTTTTTTTTAGATAAACTGATTCAGTTTCTGTGCATGTCATTTAGAGCCAAGACTGAAATCAGGTGAAATTTCTGATTACTTCTCCAAAAACCTCCAGTTTTTGTTCTACAGTTTAAAGCTGTTTCCTGATTTCTACATCAGTCACATGATCTGTGCATGAAATTTCCAGTTAAACTTTGTTGTAGAAGTGACATGTTCTGTATGAAGTCATGTGACGTTTCCAACAGATTGTATCATGTGACCTGACTGCAGGTGATTTCAGTTTCATTTACCTCAGTCTCAAGTGCTTCCCCTGGCCCTTCCTCCACAGCCTCTGCCTCCAGTTTGGCTCTCTTCTCTTTCTTCTTCTTCTTCTCTTTCTTTACTTCCTCTGCAGAGGGTGTAGAGGGCATCGTCACTTCGCCATCGCTGTCCTCCCTCTTTCTCTGCAGAGATCAAAGTCAAAAGGTCAATGCACATGAAACCAGTGTTCAGATGATATTTATTCATAACTGATGGTGAATTTACTTTTCCTGAAGTATCACATGACTCCTCAGTCGCCTTGGAGACACTGTCAAACAAAACGAAAGCAGTTTTAATGACGTTTCATCACATTGAAACATTTAACCTGACACTGCAAAGTGAGGTCAGATGACTGTGTACAGGTGAGCTGCAGCTCAGCAAACAGCAGAGCCAAGAAGCCCCAACCTGAAGGTTCCTGTAGCAGACCGACTCCCTCACATAGCACATCAGCTTAGTAAGGGATAACCGTCTGCACTCACACCTGTCAATCAATCCCACTCTCCCCAGGTGATGTGTACCTGTAGTCAACATATTGGTTCTTCCAGTCCTGTGGCGTGCTGCCATTTGGTTTCCCATGCTTGTCGAGGAGTCCTTTCTTAATCATCATCTTCTTCTGACTCGCCTGATTGAACCAATGAAAACGTGTTAAACCATCGACAGTGAGGTACTGATCACTTCACTGATGCAATCAAGAACTTCAGGTTTACCTTCGGGCCCAGACCCCACTTCCGAGGATACGTGTCTCTCTCCATGATCACCCGCTTTATTTTCGCCACAACGCCGTGATCACATGTGGAGATCACAGCAGTCGTCATCAGAGCAACCGCTGCACAAGAATTAATGAAGAACGACTCCTCAATGATCATTGATTAATTGGACTCGTTAATCTGAACTCAAACTAAATGAGAAGCCATCAGAAAAGGGTGATAGATAGCAGGTCATCATGGCCCGAGAGCTACTGCAGCTACTCAGCTCATCATGTGGCTTCAACCTCACGTGTGCACACAAACATACATACCTGTGCAGATTGCCTCCCCCTTGGTTGTTATGACGACTATGTCCTGGTTCACCTCAATGCCGTCTTCGTACCTGAGGACACCTGGCAACATGATCTTGGCTCCATAACAGATGGCGTTTACCTGGAGACACAGTCTGAGTTATCACCATGGAAACAGCAGTGTTTCAGCTTCATTTTTCCAGACGAAGACGACTCACGGCGCTGTCCTTCATCACCAGCCGTTTGTAAGACACCAGCAGCTTCTCCAGCGGGAAGATGACCCTCCTAAGATACGTCTCGTCTTTGTTGTGATCGAACTGCCACTGAGCGTCTAGGACGTCATGCATCGTCACCATGTTGTCCTGAATCAAGCCAATGAAAACGTGATGTCATGACATTAGTGGTGACAGTGATGTCACCAGCAGTGACAGTGGTGTCACTGATGTCAGCAGCACTGAGGCTCCAGATGTACACAATGTGAACTGTGTCTCTGCTGCAGGTTTCTGTTTCAAAGTTTAATTATCAGACCGGCACCAAGCAGCAGGACTGAACTCAACACTTTGACCCTCAGTGACCTCTGAGCTGTACAGGAAGTGATGCTGACCTTCTCTCCTAGGACACCAGACCGGACTCTCCGCAGTTCCTGCATCTGACCTCCGACACCGAGCAGCAGACCCATGTGGACACACAGAGTCCGAATATAAGTTCCTGCTTCACAACTCACCCAGAAGATACCTGGAACACAAAGACAGGTGACCTGTGACATCAGGACTTCCCACCTCTGACCACACCATAAACGCATTCAGAATAAAGCTGTAGATTTAAACTGAGACAGTGAAGATACTGATCAGGGACCAACAGGTGCGTATTGATTGACAGATGTTTTTACCTAGCCTCCTCTCAGGGTCATACTCGATCAGTTTGCTCTCATAGATCGTACGAACTCTCAGTTGCCGTTTGACGGCAGCGATCAGTGGCGGTCGCTGGAACAAAGCGCCGGTCAGTGTTTCCAATGCCTGCAATCAGAATCTGAGTCAGTGATGTCATATTTAAAAGACAGCAAACCGGCCCCTTAACAACATAGATCGGTGATAATGTTTAGGTTTTTTTTATTTTTTTTTTTTTTATTAAATCAGGAATAAGGTCTCCAAAGTGGCATCAAATACACTGTTCCTTTAAGTTAAACCAGAGCCACAAACAGGATGAATACTGATGAGCATCTGGTCTCCAAATACATTTAGGTCACAAAAACATCTGTTACACCTGAAATCACAGCTCATTTATGTTAGAGCCATCACTGATTATTTCAATTTGAAAATCAACGAAAACCTCTCTTGCAGCTTGTTAACATTCAGTGTTTCATTAACATTATAATTAAACCATATTCTGCTGGTTTTAAAGATTTAACTATTGATCGGCTGTGACTGCATGCAGAATGCTGTCACACTTACCCGGGCGAGAGCGTGTTCGCTCTCTATTGCATTGTGCAGCCGAACGATTCCCACATACTCTTTACCTGCAACACACACAGAGAGTAGTGAGGGGGCCGCTGGGTTTTACTCTGCTGACACACCTGTCAGTCAGGCGAGGACAATTACAACCATACATCAACTAAAAGGTTTATTCATCCGACATTAACAAAGTTCGCAACAGTGTGTACCGGCGCTCTGTTGAGATTTGACCAACCGCGTGGCTCGGTCTACACACACGATCAGACAGCCCGTGACCTTTGGGTCGAGCGTCCCGCTGTGACCCGTCTTCTCCACCCGAAGGATCCTCCGGATCCATGCCACCACCTCGTGAGATGACGGGTTCGCCGGTTTGTCCAGGTTAATGAAGCCCGACCTGACAGGAAACGGGAAGTAAACTCATCAACATGTATTCAGTTACGTTAACATTTTACCGCACGTACTGCTAGATGACATTTGCTTAGCATTATGTTACCTGACATAGTCCTGGATGCCCCTCTTAAGGGGGTTGCTGCCGTTCGGTAGGGGAGTGTAGTGAGTTGTCCGGACGTTCAATTTGTCAAAATTCTGCAGGACAAATGTTAATGTCAGATAACATGTTGACTTCCTATTTGAAGAGGAGTAACAGGAAGTCAGAGCTGGCTGTAGCACACCGCTCTTATTTTGACAGTCTGCTCTAACACTACCTCTGCCAGCATTTGTCAATCACTGATTACAGTTTTACTCATTAGATTTTTACTTTTTCTCTGCATCATGTGATCAGAACAGTAAGTCGTCTTGGCAGTGGTCAGGTCAAGTCGTTCTCTCCATGTGGTTTCCCGTCATAGTTCGGCAGAACGCCGGCATGGCTGGCACCACGGCAGAGAGGCCCCGCCCCCAGAACGGGAGCAGAGGCAAAGACAAGATGGCCACCGCTCAGAGAATGGATAAACTGCTTCATCACGTCACATGATTGAGACTCAAATTAGTTACTCTGGGGACCTCAACAGTTCATGTTAATACTCTCTTCATTAACAGCAGCACCTGTTCACCTCACCAAGTGGTAAAATGATGCAACATGACAGGTTTATTAACTGCAGCAGTTAGTGTGTCCTTATATCAGGTAAACACAGGTGGTTTACTTTTTTTGTAAGTTATTTTTTGGGCTTTTCTATGCCTTTAAAAGAGCAGCAGTGACAGAGAGACAGAATTGGGGGTGAGCAGGGACGACATACAGCAAAGGGTGGGATTTGAACCCAGGGCGCTGCGGTAAGGACTGATGGTATGCGCTCTACCTGGTTAGCCACCAAGGCACCCCAGGTGTGTTACCTTTAATAAAAGGGGCCACTGAGAAGTGTCCAGAGAGATGACTTTAGACTCTGGTTGGATGAAGAAGTCTCCTCTCTGTTGGATCTCCTGTCAAATAAAAACTAACATTTTTATCTTCACTCAGACAAAATGTTAAACTTACAGTCTGCAGGTTAAATAAACACTCACCCCGACTTCTTCTTCACTGACTTTCTTTGCCTTCTTCTTCTTCTTCACAGAAGCTGCTGAAACATAAATCAGACCAGTTCAGTGTAAATTAACTCCTAACAACAACATCAAAGTGAAAATCTGGTTTCAACAGTATTTAATATCTTGAAATATTTCACGTTATTAATGTTAAATGAGGCAAAGCAACAGCCCACGTGGCCTCTCCAACAGCACGTGGTTGTTAGCATCATAGGCTAACAGACGGAGCTAACAGGCCATCTGAACTGTAAAAAACTCAAATCAAATAACTGATTATAGATACATGCGGCCAGTCCAGCAGAAATCAATACAGGAACTTATAAGGTTTAATCTTCCATATCAGGATTTAGACTCTGCTGTTCACTCAGCTTCAGTCCTGTTAAAACACGCGGTTCAATCTTTACCAATACTAAACACAAAACGCTGCTGAAATTTCTCCTTAAACTCATTTACTCCCGGTTTATTGCAAGTTTATTCCCGGTTTGATTCAGTAGACTCAGAATCCAGCTGGAACTCAGTGCAACCCGGAGCGTCCACACGTGTGTTCTGCGGGGAGCAGGGAGCAGGCCTCCCGGTAAAAGACACTACACTGTTCCTACGGTGCTGCAGGTTGGTGCATGAAATGAACGCTGAACTAATAAATCGACTGTTAAGTTAAAAAAGAAGCTAACACAACACTAAAAGCCGAGCACTGTCGCTATAATACAAACTTGTCCTTAAATTACATTTTTCTTAATGCAGTTTGGCGTCAAATGCAGACACACGGTTCCAGACACAAACAGATTAAACAGATTGAGTCAGACGTTAAACTGTTAGTTTAAACACTAGGATCAGACAAAGTCGGTAAATTTAAATGTTTCCAGTGAAACGTGTAGACCACTCACCCTCCGTGTCCGCCATCTTACACTGAAAGACTGAGCGCAGAGACCGAGACCTCCTTCCTCCTCCTCTTCCTCCTCATCCTTCTTCTGGGCGGATATATATATATATTAAACAGCTTCCGGGGCAATACCGCCCCCTACTGATCTGCAGTGTGAAGTACAGATCTACTCTCTAATATTTATAAGAAGAATAACAATCAAGGCAATAAACAAAATAAATAAAAACCAAACCAAATTAAACCAAATGAAAATGAATAAATAATAATCATAATTATCTGATTCTATTCATCATCTTGTTGATTTAAACACTGTAGAAGAATTTTCCCATTCAGTCATCTGAAGGTTTTTTTTAGAATATTAACCCTTATCCTTTCTTTAATTCTTCTGGAAATAAAACAGTTTCTCCACAATATTCACATTTTCAATGGTTATTATCATATAATATTTCATCCAGACCCTCACTCCCAACTAAAGGTTAATTTTTTTTTAAGATTTCTCCTTTATTGTCTTTCTTCCATTCATTCTGCCATCTGTTTTTCATCAGTCCATAAATCACAGCATTCACTTCTGACATATTAATATTTATATTAATATCTACATTAATGTGACTACTGTGTGAGACGCTTCAGACAGAAAAGTGGTTGGGGGGAGTGAATTAAGAGCACTTTCCCCTCCCTCAACATCCATGACTGAAGTGTCGTTGAGCAAGGCACCTCTGTGTGTGTTTAGTACTAATAAATGGGTTAAATGAATCCCAACATGAGCAGCGGCACAAAACTAAAAACAATCACATTGGAGGATTTCTGGATATTGATTTTAGTATTTCAAACAATAATCTGTACAAAAATCTGGTGTAGTTCCCACTCTCCCTGTCCTCTACTCACTTCAAGGCAATGGCCATGGCCATCATTTCACATGCAGGAACATTTCATTGGTAAGATTATACTCAGTAATTAGCACAGCTGCTGCTGTACCAAATGCCTATGTAAAATCTATAAGTAACCATAAAAGGTCCTTCTAATGAATGAATTCACAATCTTACAATCTCCTTTCTGTCAAACTAAACCAGAAATTAATTTATAATGAAGAAAAATCAAATCCAACATTCAGTAAACTCTATGTAGACAGAGCAGCAGCAGCAGCAGCAGCAGCAGCAGAGACACACACGATTGTCCACAGCAGCTCAGCTCACACAACGCAGGAAGTGTTCCCTGCATTATGTGACATTTCAGTTTCTTGTTTTTAACACATTTGCAAAAATGTCTAAAATTCTGTTTAGACTTTGTCATTATGGAAAATTGACTGATGAGGGAAAAATTATTTTTTTATTTTAGCATAAAACAAAGAAAAAACAGTTCTGAGTCCAGCTGGACCCTTTAGCAGCTTGTAGGGTTCTCCTCTCAGTAACCCAGACCAGTATCGGCTCCATGGCTGGACTGGGACAGAAATTCAGCCCTGGACTGATCCACTGGGACCAGCCACATGAATGACACTGACAGAGCCAGTAAAGACTTTAAAACCTTTATGGATGTTTTGACGGTCCACCGGCCTACCAGGATCTGTGCCAGTAGTCCTCAGTCCAGTCCACCTGTGATCTGGTCTCATCTCTTTCTGTGTCTGAAGCCTTTTTAGATAAAAATGTGGTTTCTTCTTCAGTGGAGGAAATTCTGGAAGGTCACTTTCACTTGAACGCTGAAACTAACACGTATGTGCACTAACATACACATGCATACGGTGGCGGCTACCAAAACAAAGACCAGATCAGATTACGACACACACAGAGGAGTGTGGCTTCACTCTCTGTCCCAGCCTGGTCAGATGCGTACATGAACTGATGAAGCCTCTTGGATGAGAGGTGAAACGTCTTCCCAGACAAATAATCAAGTCCAGTTGTTTTTTCGATTTAAAACTCCTTTAGGATACTATGACCTGGACAAATGAGAATATGCACAGGCCTTCACTCTCTGCTCTGGACGCCGTGACGCATCTATATCTTTACATAGACAAAAGTTGTTTCCTGTTGTGTCTCATTGTCACATTATATCTCATAACATTTATTGAAACATTTTGTTTCTTTTACATTCTGGGTTTTTGTCTTAAAGACTTTTTGGTGCATGTATTCAAATTCTTAAACTGTTAATTTATCTGTAAAAATGTCAAGCAAATCAACATTCACCTTTACCCATAATGCAGCAGTGATGGCAGCTGGTAGCAGTCACACACATTTCTTCTGAAAAGGCAGATTTAGTGAGATAATAAAATTTGAATATTAAATAATTTCACACCAACAAATTGTTAAAAGAAATTCTTTGGATCCGTCGTTTCACTGAAAACTAGCCCCGCCTCCACCAGTGATGTCACTCAAGTTGTTCTGCCCAGAAGCAGTCAGACTGTCTCTGACTGGTCAGACACAGTGGCAGGTGAGTGGGTCTCTGTGTGAGCTGGTGATGACTCGGACTCTGTGATTGGTCAGTTTCTGCAGGTCTGAGATCAGCTGCATCAGACGAGGACTCGGCTCGTAGACGACCCAGCTAGGGTCTGTGGGGTCAGGTCTGTAGTACGAATCCAGAACCTCTAGTGTGTTTAGACGCTGCAGTTGCTGCAGCTGCAGGAAGTCACTGTCCGAAACATGGTGATGTCTGAAAGAAAGCAACCACGTCACTATGGAAAACAGCAGGCCAAAGTGTTCTAGGTTAAAGGTTATCAGGTGTCAGTGACTCACCTGATCCGTAGTGTCCTCAGGTGAGGGAACAGCTGTGGGAGGAGTCTGACCAGGTTGGAGGAGGAGCTCCAGGGCTCCAGGTGCAGCTGTTCCAGGTGAGGAGCTCTGATTGAGACCACCTGCAGGTCTTCAGGCTGCAGATCCACACAGAGTGTCAGACTGAGGAGGGAGGACGGCAGGAAGTCTGCATATGCTGCCAGAGGATGGCCTCCTATTATACAGACCGAGTGAGGGTTAGTTTTCTAAAGCTTTGAAGGTTAAAATTCAGAAACAGGCCGATAGGTCTTTTTAAAAGGTAAGAGTAACAGTAGAGTAACAGTAATGTTAACCAGAGTCGCAGTAGAGTCTCACCATGCACACTGAGGCTGCGGAGCTGAGGCAGTGATGTCAGCCATGTTTGCAGGTGACAGGTGGGCCCAGGTACGGAGTACAGGTGGAAGATTGACAGGCTGTGGAGGCGGGACAAAGGCTGCAGAACTTCCTGCGTCACCACAGCATCATAGTTCAACAGCTGAAGGTCAGACAGCTGCAGAGTCGCGGCACCTGATGAACAACAAACAACACACACCTGTGTTTACACTTGTGTGTAGACCTGTGGTCACCTGAAATCTCAGTATAACACCTGGATGGAGGGAGTTACATCACAGCTCGTTTAGAGCCAATCAGGGTCACCTGTGTGTGTTTACCTGAGAGGTGGGCGGGGCTAAAGAAGTCATGTGATAGGGTTCTGTAGGTGATCATGGTCCAGGACAGTTGTTTGAGCTCGGTCAGGTGAGTCAGGATGCCGCTGAGCGTTGGGACTCTTAGACTACCGTCGTGATGCAGCACCAGTGAAGTGAGACGAGTCAGCTGACTGACGGCGGCCAACAGGTGAGAGGTTGGACAGGTGAGCTGTACATTGCAGAGGCTGAGCTGCGTCAGCTGATGACTCAGAGGAAACAGGAAGTCCAGGCTCTTCACTGGTATGGAACAGGAAGTGATGGACAGGCGCTGCAGGCGATGGAACTGTTTCAGCTCGCTGACGCCTCCTTCGGTCCAGTCGTCCAATCGCAGCGCATGGAGGGCAGGAAGCCAGGTGGACAGCTGCCTCAGGTGTTTCTTCTTCCCTGAACGCACCGACACACTGCCCACGTGCCTCTGAGCCAGGCTGCGCCAGAATGGGCGGTTATACCTGGAGAAGTCTCGCAGCACGAGGCTGAAGCCACGCCACAGGGAGCAGCACTTATCCAACAGACACCGGAAGTGTGAACAGGTGCAGCGCACCTGAAGTTTGTCTCTCCATGACAAGAAACTGAACACCTGCAGCCACAGCTCGGCGGGAAGCTGCAGCACTGACGTCATTGTGAGTTCACGCCTCACTGACACGTGAACACCGACGTCTGAGCAGCTGGTTTATCAAGTATTAGTAACAATTGATATTGATATTAATATAATTCGCGGTCTGATCGATCGGAGGAACACGGACTTTCTTCCTTCTTCCTGCTGCGTCAGTAGTTGAGAGCGTGTGAGCAGCAGGAGGTCTCACTCCGTCGGTTCCTGCTGAGCTCAGGGTTCATGATGATTCAGCTGCTGATTCTTGATCGATGATTTTCTCTTTCATCTACTTCCTAATATTTGAAATGAAACCTTAAACAAAACATAAACTGCAACCGAAATCTAAAGAAGAACTCCAAGAGGACCCTGCTGCCATAAAAACTGAGGAGAAGAAGAAAGGATCGATCAGCAGGAGGCGCCAACGCACTGCAGAAATGACACAGAAGAAGAAATATCCGGAAGCGTGAGGTCGATCGTCAACGTGAGCGGAGAAATTTGTTGATCAAATGGATGGTGAGTGATCATCTGGTGCTGATCATACGGTCGATCATCGATTTCTGTAATGGCTTTATTGATTGATAGATTGAGTAATCTGAAAACGAATCAATTCGCTGCTCCGCGTGTTAAACTATTAACTGATCATCTTAACAGCTGATGTATTGATCAGAGTGAACCCTGGATCAGATTTATGATTATTGTTCCTCTCTCAGTGTGTTCACTGATAAATATTATTTTGCTGAGGGATCATTAATATTCTCAGAGGTAAAAGGTATGTCCGATTTCTTCCAACAAGAGTATAGGTGATAATCAATAGTAAAATGAATAATTGATTACTATTGGTAATTCTCAGATAAAACCATGGAACCTTTCCTTTAAATTATTGAATCGTAACAATAAATAAATAAAAAATAATGAATTTTCAGAGATTCAGTTTATAACAGATAGTGTTTTTATAAAAAAAAATAATAATAATAATTTAACTGATGTTTACAACCAAGGAGCTTCATTAAATTCAAATGTTGTGTGTGTGTGTGTGTGTGTGTGTGTGTGTGTGTGCGCATGCATGCGTCTGTCTGTCTGTCTGTCTGCGTGGGTTCAAACATCTGAGAAAATCTCTGATATTTTCATATATATCACCTCAGAGAAATCAGAAAGTTTCAAAAAGATTTTAAACACATGAGGTTTTGTTTATTTCACTGATTCTAGAATAATCAAATTAAACTAATCAGAGATATTGATCAGAGTCAGAGTCTTAGAGTCAAACCAGGGCTGGACTAAAGATTTTTAAGCAGCATGGAGCTCTGAACAACTTTGCAGAAACTGGATCAGTTGTGTCAGACAAACCAGAGGAGACCAGAAGAGACCAGACCATCAGAAGATCAACACATGTCTGCTCTACACGCATCAGTCTGAATTCTCTAAATACAAACACTTGTCCTAACGATGATAATGATAATAAATTAAATATATAAACTGATTTTTCTCTTTGTCGTGATGAGAAAACTATAAAAACAATAATATGTAAATGTATGGCTACGTGAAATGTTTTGTTCAGTTCAATAATAAAAACCAGACAAATTATGTTCTCAGGTGTGTCAGGTGATATCATGGTGACCTCAACAAACAGGAAGTGCTCTGCTGTCACAGGAAGTGCCAGAAAGATCAAAGATAATGCAGCTGACTGGCACAACCTGATACTGAGGTGGGAAAAACTCAACGAGGATGGATTCAATGTCGCAGCATACATCGTTAATATGAGACTGTGAGTTAATTACTTTAATTAGCTCAGTTTAATGAGTTAATTTTCAGTTTAATGAAGGTTTTAATGAAGGTTTTTACTGATTAAGGATTCGTCAGCATCATAAAGTGAGACAAGAGATGATTTATCGTTTCCCTCCTGTAACGCTGTCACAGATATTTTCCGTCCACACATTCCTCCTTAAAAACTGGGGCCTACATTGCCCACAATGCACCTGTACTCCTGCAGGAGCTCTTTCTACTCTCTCTAGCTCTTTCTACTCATTCAGTTCAGACACCTTTCCTGAACCAGATTCTTCAGAACTGACCTTGAACAGAAGAAACTCACTGACAGATGTTCATCTGTTCAGGAGCTTCACCTGTAGGACTTATGTTAGTCACATGACTTTTCATAATTATCATCACTTTTCTTTCCTTCAGTTCTCAGAACAGTCAGCTGCAGCTGGTGGACCAGTCTTCATCACCTTCATCACCTTCATCAGCTTCAGCAGCTCCAGCAGCTCCAGCAGTTGGCGCTGCAGAGCTGCAGGATGAATGCTGCAAACTTCAGGACGTTGTTGACAAAATGGTGAAACTCTGTTTAACTTCAGTTTATTTACATTTATTTAACTGAGGAGTAAGTTTCAGCAAAAAAAACTTGTCAACTGATTGGTTGAAGTTTTGATAAATGCCACGCTCTGATGGGCGGATGGTTTTGTAAATGCTCTTCACTCACCTGTGTGTGGGGGCTACGTGCTGAACTGCTCCTGCGCCAGCGTGACTGCTGCAGACCTGTCTTTGCATTGGATATTGGCTATAAATAATAATAATAAAAATATGTAATCATCCATCATTGAGAGAGAGAGAGAGAGAGAGAGAGCACGAGCACTGGATTCTATTCTCTTCACCTACACTGTGTTTCTTCTACGACCAAATAGAAATGTGGCCTTCACTGTCTCCTTTTATGACAAACGATATTTATTCATATTATTCAGACACATGTCATGTTACTGGTATTATGTAAATATGACATCATCAGATCTTTCCCTTGAGTCTCACTCAGACTCTGTGGCTCTGAGCTGTTTAAGAACAACCTCACCTGAACTCTGTTCATTCAGATGTTTCATTCATTCTTTAAAATTAATGTCACAGAACAGAACTAGATTCCCCTGCTCCTGTTGTTTCCTCCACCAAACAGTCAAGTTACAGGAAACATGGTCACAGTCTCCTTCCTGAGTTACAGCATTGGATAATAACCCTAGTTGACCTTTGACCTTATGTATATAAAATGTCATCACTTCATTTTATCCTTATGAACATTTGAGTTAAATTGTGTTAACTGAATGAATTGACCTTTGACAGCTGATCCTGAATCCATTTAAACACCACTTATAAACTGTTTAAATAAAGTTGAATTTAAGCCGTCTGTAGACTCTGCAGCGATCATATTACATCACTTCCTGTTAATATAACATGTTGATTTATTTTAGGACAAAATTATCTGTTTAATTTGTTCTTGTTTTGCACACTGTGTTCTTCCTGTTAGGTCACCGTGGTGAAAAAGATGGAGCAACTGATGACATCACAGCGAGGCATTCAGGATCTGGAGGAATTCCAGTTCGGACCTGAAGGAAGAAAGTGTCCTCTGTTTCACACCTGGAACACCAAACAGTTTAGTGAGTCTACTTCTACACATCTGAGTGATGACATCACACTGACCTGAGCACTGTCCATAGACTCACCTGCAGAACATCAGTGTGTTCCACCTGTTCACAGTGTGGTATATTCATCAGCCCTGGTTCAGCCTGTTTTCATCTAAACAAACTAACATCTGTAGAAAAACAAGCATTTTCCATTAAAGACGACCTCAGTTGTGAAAAGATGTTTGTTTTTGTTGTCGTCTCAAGTTTTATCTCGTTTCAGAGTTATTGTCTGGTGTCCTGTGGGAAGCCTTCAGTCAGGAGCTGAAATTGAAGCAGACAATCCTGCAGGAACTCGCCCACACTGAGACTTCTGACCTGTGCATGGTCTACTTGTCTTGCTGGCTGCACCAGCCCTTTATACCCCCGCAGATCAGACTTACCCTGGAGTCTGTGTTGCTGGAGACGGGGCACCGGCCACTGTGAGGTCATCTGCCGCCCAGGGTCATGAGGTCAATGTCGGGGTCATCTCTGAGAATCCAGGTGTTAGCCTGGCTTAAAGGCGGTTTAGGAGTAATTTACTAACCTAGTAGTCTGATTAACATTTCTGGCTTATTGAACAGGTGTAGAAATAGAAACAGGTAAACTCAGGTGAGTTCACCTGCAGCCTGGACTTTAACTCTTTCATGTCCACCAGGCATGCAAGTTGAGCTTTTCTTTCACTGTTACCTTTACTGTACAGGTGCGTTTCTGTCAGAGCAGCTCAAGTCTCTGAATCCTGAAATTAACTGTGAATGTTGATAAATGTCTATTTATTAAGTGCTGACATTAAATAAACAAGTATTTCATTTGTTACTTAAAGTAAAACTAGTTTTTGTTTTGTTTGATGTCTTTAGAGTTTAATTTACTGGTGAGAAAATACAACTGAAGTACAACGTATCTGGTAATTCAGAAACTACGAGACACTGATGTGTCACTGAGAATTTATTAAAAATGCAATGTTCACAACGATGAACAAAAGCTACTCAGACAGAAAGCGTGATTTGAGTTTGTCACATCAGTTTATTGGAGGAACATGAAATATGTTTAATGCATTCAGCACTTGAACGATCAACATGACAAATCAATAAACTTTGATTTCCTCAAAACTGTTTTCAGTCCGTCCTCACGTCGATTCTCCAAACGATTACAAACATTGAGTTCACACGTTTGGAAAATGTTTTGCTGTGAAGTTTTATAAAAAGTAATAAAATAGTGCAACCTTTTTTAAACTTTGTTTTCATATTTATCTACATATAAACAGCCAACTAATCGGGTTCTATTTTTAAACGAACAAGTCCAAATATGGAACCACTGGAGAAAAAAAAAGTTTACAAATTTACAATCACTCCAGATTCCTTAAAAACCAGCAGGAAGATCAGGTACCTCCTGTCAAGCCGCCGATGACATCATCAAAGGTGAGAACTGAATGAACCAATCAAACATCAAGATGAACTGAGACAATAAGTACGGCAGCCCAGAGGGGGACACTAGTTTGTATTATATAAACCACAAACTGATCATTAAGTGATGCTGCTCATATTTAGATGTTTAATCTGTTTACCTGAGGTCAGGATTCATTGATCAGGTTTACTGTGTCCTCACCTGTTCAGGTTCACGTTCACAGTTTGATCATTTCTCTCAGGGTAACAGCGTTTAAACATTAAATATGAAGAGCTGAACGTCGACTACAGATTGCAGCCTTCTGGTTTCTGAACAGAGGTTTGATATTTTAGGAAAAAAAACTTCAGGTGTTTGTTGGAAGATCTTCAACTTGTTGCAAAGTTCAGTCTGATGTCACCAACAGTGTCCGACCAGAACAGGTTGATATTAAAGGAACAGTTCATCCCGTTTGTCCTCAAGTGCTAATATGAAACAGCAGAACCAACAGAAACACCTGAAGCCACAAACCAGAAGTCTGAAGACCTGTTAACTACAGGGTACTCTTTACACCCACTTTGTCCTCAGGGACGCTGCAAGAAACATGAGTTGCTAATTGGTCAGACTGACAGGTGTGTTTATGATGCCTGTTTGTTGACTTGTCTTTTAGGACTGTTGCAGGTCCAGTTGTTTCACGGATCCAGGTGTTTGTCAATTCTTTGTTGATGTTCACCTGTGCGGACATGTAAGACTCTCAGCTTAAGGTATTGTCCATTGACAGCACCTGGGAGGTCATACCACCTTATAAATACTACCTTAAACATCCAGACTCTCACTGTCAGTGGTTCAGGTCAGTTTCTGGTTCTACTCAGTCCAGATCAGTCTGGATCCTGTTCAGAGTTTAATGAGGAGTTTTGGCTCCGTCTGACGCCTCAATGCCCAGCAAGGCCTGGACTGCCTCCAGGGGGACCCCCTCTGGAGTCTGGATGTGCATCGTGGTCCCATCTGGCCCATTGACAATGACAATCCGGTCTGAACCAGGCTCCGCCAGCTGGACTGTCAGCCCCTCAGTCTGGATGTATATCTCCTGTCCCTCTTGCAGCTCTTTGGCCTCACATGCATCTGTGGTGGAATCAGACTGGGATGAGTCCCTCTGCTGAAGCTGGGAGGAGGCCAGAGTCTGGGCTGTGCTGGACTCCAGTGTCTGGGCTGTGCTGGACTCCAGTGTCTGGGCTGTGCTGGACTCCAGTGTCTGGAT
Organism: Seriola lalandi dorsalis; assembly: GCF_002814215.2. NCBI lineage: Eukaryota > Metazoa > Chordata > Actinopteri > Carangiformes > Carangidae > Seriola > Seriola lalandi. The sequence goes on along the minus strand of NW_019525034.1, from coordinate 367,522 downwards.
CGTGGTGGATCCAGGTGTCTGGGTTGTGCTGGACTCCAGAGCCTGGGCTGTGTTTGACTCCAGTGTCTGGATTGTGGTGGATCCAGATGTCTGGACGCAGCCAGACTCAAGTGTCTTTGTGTCTGCGGTAGTCTCAGGACTTGAACCCAGAGCTTTCTCCAGCTCCTTCATCTGGGCTGCAATGTCAGTGGTGCTCAGGACCTGGTCCTGGCCTGCTGGTAGAGTCTCCACTTGGACGTCAGTCTGCAGAGGCCCCTCCCCCTGATCTTCACCTGGGGTGATCTCCATAGGTGTGGCAGGGAGCGGAGCCTTGGTGGATGTCATCTTTGCAGAGGTGAAGCCAGAAGAGCTGGGGGACCAGAGAAACACATTCATACCTCGAAAGACCAGATCAGTTCTGTAGACCTAGTCCAAGTGTGACACCGATACACTAGACAGCAAAACCCTCAGGTTGGTGAAACAGAGCAACACCAGCTTCTGAGCTTTAACACCACATCTCCATGTGATCAGCTGTTTTACCTGTACACTAGGAGGGTGGCAGCAGCGTCAGCTTACCTGGAGGCAGAGTCAGCGGTGGTGGTCAATAGTTTTGATCCACCTGGAATCACCAAAGGAGACACAGAGACTGAGCAGGACTTTAGAGACGAGTTTACAGGGGTCACAGCGGTCACGGGGGTCACAGAGGTCACGGGGGTCACTGTCAAACCACCTTGAAGAGAAAAGTGCGAAGACATAAAGAAACCAGCCATAGACATCTACACGTAGACGCCTAGTTGGCTGCTATATCGTACGTCAAAATTGCCGCCATATTGGACAGGCAAGACTGGTCTGTAAACAAGCACACGGAGGTGCTGCACATTTTCTGGATAAAAAGCTCTGGAACATTTTTATTTTCAAAGGTTTATGATCTATGTGAAGTTAAAATAAAAGTGTGTTCTACACTTATTTAGAATCATGATAGTTTAGGCTGAAATCTGTTTATCGTGTCATCGCAACAGGCTGAAGCGACCAATGTGGCGTCTATGTGTATACGTCTGTCCAAATGTATGAGTGTAGTACTGATGTAGTAGAGTGCAGTAACTGTACTTGTTCTGTGTGTCTCGATACCGTTCTGCTGAACGGGAACACTGTTCTCCATCTTGAATCTCTTTGACGGCGGCAGCATCTTGGAATTCTAGAAGACATATTTTCTGATGAACTCAGACTGAACCTGGATCAGGTTTAACTGTCACAGTCCTGGTCTCTATCAGGGTACAACAGGTAACAGATCCAGGTCTCTGAAATCAGGACACTCCAAAGACAGCAGGTAAACATACTGGAACCAGATCTAACCTGGATCCAGATGCTAACTGATCCAATCTGGAGCCAAATATAAACTGGAACCAGATCTAAACAGGATCGAAGAACCTAACCTCACTGACAGCTTGTTTACCTCCATGTATCGAACATTCTTATTGGTCAGACTGCAATTGGGAGATGCTCCAGCAACAACCTTCATCCTGTTCACCTCATCCAGGATCCCTAGACACCTGGCAACCTGAATCACACAGAGCAGTGACCTAGTTACGGATCTCTATGCTGCTACAGCCAACCTACAACAGAACGTTTGTGACTGTAGATACAGTAGAACCCAGTAGAAGCTCTCACCTCAATGTTTCTGACCTCAAGTGGTGTGGCTCCACCCTGTGGACTGATGATGTAATCCTGAGCGGCCTGTTTCACCTGAACCTGCAGGGACTCATACTCACGGTAAATGTCCGGAAACCGAGTCCGAGCTGAACCGCTGCGCTCCACCTAAAAACCAGAGGACACACAGTGTTTCTGAGTGAAGACTGACTGTGTCTCCACCTGAAAACCAAGTTTCCTGCAGGATCATACTGAACAATGGAGTGGCCCACCTTCCCTAAAATAAAAAAGCACTTCCTCTAACAACACAATAAATTTCATTACACTTTTAATCATCCAGCCACTTTCTGTCATTTATCAGGGGTGGGGTCATGGTGGCCTTCTCTCCAGTGGGGTCCTCCTGGAACATCCTGGGTTAATCCCAAACCAGATGAGATATATAATTAGAGACGGGTACCCGGTATTAAATGGATTTCAGGGCTAAATATTTAAAGACCTGAGTATTGATAAGCTTCGACTTTATCGGTTCTGCTCTCTGTACTGAAGAAATTAAGAAAATAGATTTCCTGATTGTTATTCTGACATAGAAGTTCTCTCACATTTTATCACAAACTCTGTTTCTGAATAAGACATTCGTCTATGATGTTCATCTGCATGTGTGTGAGGGGCGGGGGTTGGTAGTTCTGTCACGCTGGAGCACCGTGCAACACACACACACACACACACACACACACACTAGCTGCAGCCTGGAGCCCACACACAGAGTTAACTACATTATAAGAACATGGGTTAATGAAAAGCAACTATTATCCAGTTGATTGTTCTGGGTTTGTTTTTTTAATTCAACCTGAAATAAACAGAGCATCATCTGAATTGTTCAGTAATTCAGTTTTTCACATCATCTATAAGGACCAAAGATACAATCCTGAGATTGCACTACTTAGCTGAAACAGGGAGACCAGATACCCCTCCTAAAGCTATACCTGGGAGGGGAGCTAACTTGGTATTAGACTTTCTGCTCTCTGCTCCTGTCCTGTTTTAAATCTCTTATCTTAACCCTAACCTTGATAGAATGGTTGAATGTACCACGGACTACATTAACTTCTGTATGAACACTGTAATACCAGCAAGAACTGTACACTGCTTTCCAACCAAGAAACTCTGGATCACCAGTAACATCAAGACCCTCCTCAACTAGAAAAGGAGGCTTTCGGGGATGGAGACAGGGAGAAGCTCAGGTGTATTCAACATGAGCTTAAGAGGAGATTAAAGCAGACGAAGGAGGACTACAAAAAGAAAGTAGAGAGGAAGCTGCAGCACAACAACACCAGAGAGGTGTGGAAGGGGATGAGGACCATCACTGGCTATAAAGACAAGAACAGCCAGGCAACATCAGGTGATGTGGACAAGGCCAATGTGTGTCCAAGGATGTTAAAGGACTGTGCAGCCCAGCTAGCTGAGCCTCTCCATAAGATCTTCAACTTAAGCCTACAAATACGGAGGGTCCCGGTCCTGTGGAAAACATCATGTGTTGTTCCAGTAGCTTAAGTAGGACGACCGGCTGAGATCACATCACACTTCATGAAGACCCTGGAGTAGCTGCTTCTCTACCTTCTGAGGCCACAGGTTGAACATGCACTAGACCCCCTACAGTTCGCCTACAAAGAACATATGGGAGTGGATGATGCCGTACTTTACCTGCTCCACTAGGCCCATTCTTACTTGGATGAGCCAGGTAGTTACATGAGGATTATGTTCTTTGATTTCTCAAGTGCATTTAATACCATCCAACCCCCCACTCTTAAAGACAAGCTGGAGGGGATGGGGTTGGATCCCTGCTTCACATCCTGGATTTTGGATTACCTGACAAGACAACCACAGTATGTCAGGCTGGGTAACTGTGTCTCAGGGACACATCTATTGTGGCGTGTAACAGGAACGGGCAGGAAGAGGAGAACAGGGATCTGACGATGGATTCAGTGAATAGAGTGACAAGAACTGCCTCCTTCTGAACACCTCCAAGACCAAGGAGATGGTCATCGACTTTCAGAGGTGTAGGCCCACCCTTCAGCCAGTCAACATTCAAGGGAAGGACAATGAGGTGGTGCACACTTATAAATACCTAGGTGTGCACCTGGACAGTAAACTGGACTGGTCCCTGAACACAGATGCCATCTACCTGAACGGGCAGAACCGGCTCTTTTTCCTGAGGAGGCTCAGGTTCTTTGACGACTGCAGTGTGCAGTCTGCAATGCTGCACATGTTTTATCAGTCAGTGGTGGCCAGACTCTTTTATGCTGCAGTCTGCTGGGCAGCAGCATGTGAGACATGAACACAAAGAGACTGAACAAGATGGTAAAAAAGGCTGCGTCTGTGCTTGGCAGGAGTCTGGACTCACTCAGGACTGTTGTGGAGAGACGCATGCAATGAAAGATGGAGGCCTTCTTAGACAATACCAACCACCCTCTCCACAACATCCTGGCAGGACAGAGAAGCAGCTACAGAAGCAAACTCTCATCTCACTGCGCTGCAGAACAGAGAGGTTGTAGTGTGTATGCAGTGTGTGTGTGTGTGTATAGTGCGTGTGTATAGACTACAGGCCTGTACCTTTGCCAGCAGCAGATCCCAAAGACTCAACACTTTGGTCAAACGAGGAAGAACGATGTCCATCAGCTCTTCATCCTCACACTGCTCCACCAGCTGCAAACAACACATGGTCACTTCATACACCTGTAGTACAAATCATTACACCAGGCCTGTAAAGCCCCTATCTCCTCTTTCTTCGCTTACCTCTTGCAAGCGGTCTCGTCTCCTCTCTGCATGCTGCTCTGCTGTTACCGTGGTAACACTGAGCTTCGGAGGTCGCCCGCGCCGACCCCGCTTACTGACGAGGCCCACCGTCACCTGAGATAATGAATCAATCAGATTAAATGATTATTTTGCTGTTGTAAAGGACGCACCGGTGTAGCACCGATCAACTGATCAATCAATGAAGAATAATAAAAAAATTCCTAAGTGAAGTTTTTATTCAATAAAGATCCAGGTTAAACCAGTGAACTCACCTTAGGAGGCGGAGCCAGTGATCGACCCCGGCCCCGACCCCGTCCCCGGCCCCTGCCTCTTCCTCGTCCCCGAGGTCGTCCAGGGCCCCGGTGATGGAGACCCCTGAGTCCTACAGCTGCTGCTGGACCCCCCTCCACCTGAAGACAGACAGGAAGTCAACCTGACAACAACTAACCAGTCAAATAGTCACGAGTTAACTACTGCTTAAATAACGAGTCAGGTAATCTCGCATTCATTAACTAGTTTGTAATAAACCAGTTAATAAACAAGACAAATCAATAACTAGTCAATCAGAATAATTCACTAATGGGGCTTTGAGTAGCTCAGTTGGATGAGCATCCGCCCCATGTGTAGAGGCCACAGTCCTCGCTGCAGTCGGCCCCGGTTCGAGTCCCGCATCGGAGCCCTTAGCTGCATGTCATTCCCCCTCTCTCTGCCTCCCCATCTCCTGTCTCTCTACTGCGCTGTCAATAAAGGCACAAAAAGCCCGAAAAAAAAAAAAAAAAAAATCACAAAAAATACTGTTTTGTTATTATTAGTGCCGAGTCATCAGTCGTCATGACAACCTGTGGAAACACATTTAAACTGATGTCAGCTGGGAGGATACAACAGTGTAACACTGTGTGTGTGTGTGTGTGTGTCTCTCACACAGGTGTGTTACCTGAGTATGGTGTCTCACTCTGAGTTTATGTAGTTTGATTTTTAGATGAATATCAGAGATGTATGTTCCATTATTTTATAAAAAGATGTCAGTTAGATGATGATCAATAATTATATAATCTATAATCATCTTATAATAATCAATCCGAGCCGGACATATGTGATCACTGTATGTAACCAGACGTTAATTAACTAGTTAGTTAACCAGACTAATTAACCAGGTTATTACACTACACTCAGTAATTTGAAGTTAACAACACAGTAATTATTTTGTAAGTCATACAGTAATTAACCAGTCAATAGCCAGTTATTATTTATGAGCCACTGATTAACCAGCTAGTAACCAGTCAGTAATAAACTACAGAGCTAAAAGCTCAAACTTATCTTCTGAGTTTCTCTTACTCTGTTCGTTGCCATGGTAGCAGGTTTGTCCTCCTTCTTTTTCTCCTCCTCTCTTACTGTCATCTCCTGTGGTTGGCTGATGTCTCTTAGTGTGCCTGGTATGTTGCCGGGCTGACTGCCGGGTGGATCGGGATCTCCATGCGTCGGGTTCAATTTATAGTGCCGGTTCAGGCCTCCTGGACCGATGTAGGCCTTGTCACAGGTCTGGCAGCGGTGGGACCGGGACTTGTGGCTGTAGGTGAGGGAGGTGGAGGCGCCGGGGGAGGGGCCATCGTTCCTCCCGCCCTCTCCCTCCTCCTCCTCCACGCTCATGTCGGAGTAGTCGTCAGAGTCGGACTGGTGGCTGTCGGCCAGGTCTTCCGTCTTTATGAACTTGTAGTCTTTGGCTTTGTACTTTGGTGGTCTGGAGACCCGACCTGATCTGGTCTGGACCTTCACCGTCTTCTTCTCCCTCTTTTTCACCTTCTTTTTCTCTTTTTCTCTTTCTTTGTCCTTCACTCCTAGGTGTCCAGGGGGCAGAGCAGCAGGGGGTGTGGTCACGGTGGCAGGTCGAGCTGGTGTGGTGGTCTGGACTGGGACTGCCACTGCAGGTGGTTTAACAGAACTCTTACTGGTGGCTGCTGTCGTGCCATTAGTGGGATTTTTAATTAGCGGGACGCTAACAGTTTTAGCAGCAGAACTGGGTGGCGTCTTGATGATGGAGGTGGCCGTGGTCTTAACAGTGGAGGGGGTCTGGACTCTGATGGGGGATGCTACAGATTTCTGACCTGGACTGGAGGTGGTTCCCGTTGATGTCGTCTGGCCCGTCAGCTTGTGGACCAATGGGAGAAGAGATCCAACGACGGGGGTGGGGCTCTGCAGCAGCAGCTGGATGGGTGGGTCCCCCGCACTCTGCTGCAGGAAAAACTGCTGACCCTGCTGACCAACCACAGGCTGGATGTGGATAATCTGAGCACTGCTCACACTGCCATTAGCCGACAGCTTCACCTGTGGATGATTGACAGCTACACTCTTCTGCTGCAGGGCTGCACCAGGCTTCACTTCCTGTTTGGGAGGAACCTGGATCTGGATCCTGACGGGCTCTGACTGAAAGGACAGAAAACCAGAAACCAATTAACCAATTAAGTAATTTTTTCACTTGCAAAATAATGTTTCAACTTCAACCTAAAACAGATTTTTTTCTCATTTTATTTGAATTATCTAAAAAGGCCTCAGGAAAAAACAACCCCCAGCAATCCAGCAGGTAACACTTGGGTTGATCATCTTCTTTCAATCATCTCCTGTCAATAAGATCAGATCTACGCTGGACCCTGTCTGAACCCTCAGTTTGGCAACCCCTGCTTTAAGTGAACATTGACCGACTGGTGGAGTCCTGTTCTGACAAAGCAGATGAACAGAACCGGGGGGAGCGGCAGTCTGGATCTGTCTGAAGCTGGTGAGACCATTACAGTCCAGATGAACCTGACTGATCTTTAACCAGCATTCATGTGTGACCCACCTTCTTCTGGACCACTTGGACTGAGCCGCAGGTCTGCATGGCCACTTGCTGGGCGACACTCTTCAGCTGCTGGGAAGCATTGTTCTGGGTTGTGGTCTTTAGATTCTGCTGAGGGACCTGGACCTGAATCTGCTTCTGCTGCTTCAGACCCTGCTGGACCTGGACCTGGTGCTTCAGACCCTGCTGGGGAACCTGGACCTGCTGGACGTGGACCTGCTGCTTCAGGGTCTGTTGGGGGACCTGGACATGGACCTGCTGCTGGGGGACATGGATGTGGACATGCTGCTGGGACTTGGTGACCTGGTTGATAACCTGCTGCAGCTGGCTCGGGTCGAGGGCCGCGTTGTGGACTGGGATGGTTTTAACCAGCTGGCTTTGCTGGAGCAACTGGGCGGCCTCGGTGTCAGAGACCTGGACGATCTGCTGCTTGGTGAGCTGGTCCAGCAAAGCCTGCTGCTCCTCGGCCGTCAGCCCGGACCCCTCGACCAGAGTTCCGTCCGGCTGCACGTAGATGATGGTGGTGTTGACCAGGTCCGGTCCCAGGCCTGTGAACTCTGTGCCCACAAGTATGCTCTGTTCCTCCGGGCAGCTCTGTAAGAAGTCCGCCAGCTGAGCTCCGGATCCTGACGGTAAACTCTCCCCAGACTGGCCGCTCTCTGCACTGAACACGGTCTGTGAACTCTCCCCGGGCTGAACGCTCTGGTCGGCGGCCGCTGCAGAAACATTCCCCCCGGTCTGAGTGATGTATGCAGCGGACGCTGATGGTAAACTCTCCGCGGGCTGAGTGCAGTTGGCGACAGGGGACTGAGCCGCGGGCACCGGCAGCTCGGCGGCTGTTATTGTTCTGATAGAACCGCTGTCATCCTCGTTGTCCGCCATTTTGGCTGTGAGGCTAACTGTTAGCTTAGCTCAGGCTGGGGGCCAGTCGGTGACTCAAATTAACCGGATCGTAGGTCAATATCACTGAATAAATACTGTTTTATAAAATCTGTGTGTGCTGGTGTATAAAACGCCCCGCTGGGATGAAGGACGTCATTAACGGGAGCGGTGATAACGGTAGTGTGTAACGGTTAGCGGGGGGAGTTTTGAACTAGCCTAGCTTAGCCCACAGCAGGAGCGGAGACGCGGAGCTCCAGGACCGGAAACACCACCGGACTGGATTCATTATTGTAGTATTAAACATTTTAATGTTGATTAGTGTGTATTTTACATTGGAATAAGAAAGAAAGCATCTGCGTTGTTGATTTTTATGAAATAAAATTAACATCAAGATAAAAAATATTTCAAAATAAAATAATAACACCAATATGTTTTGTGCAATCAAATTAACTTCAGATGATCATTACATGTTAGAAAGTCAACATGTGCATTAATGGGCTATTCCACTGTTATACAACCATTATCAAGCCGTTTTTGTACTAATTTTTTTAAATATTGATTGTTCCCGTTAAAAATGTGTTTATCAGCACATTTATAATCAGTAGCCAGAAAATATAGTTTGTTTGGAAATCTTATTATTTCACAGGGACAGCAAACTTATCAGTTTCATTGTTACATTCAAGGAGAAACCCAATTTCTCCCATTAAATTAAACAAAATACTAAAGAAGGTATTCTGAACGTTTTACTTATCTTTTTACCTTAAAAGTGTTCGTATAAAGTACAACTTTAAACATTTCAAATGGAAGGAGAATTCCAGATTCCAGGTTTTCCAACCAACAGTCTCAGAGTTTCCGCTTCCTGTCATTCATTTATAAATTAATTTATTTACGAATCTTCCGGCAGCGTTTGAAGATGATTAACTAAGAAACTGGAGTCAGTATGAAGAACAAAAAGCACGAGTTTTAATGGTTCAGTAGGAAGAGAATAAAAAACGTAGAAAATACATTAAAACATAACAAGAAGTCAGATGTTCAAGTTATAATTCTATGTGTTAACGACAGGTGGCGCAGTTTGTTAACTGCAGCTCAGCATCAGTATGAAACCAGTCAGGGCGATGTTACCCGTCAACCTTTTGATATCCAGCTGGAATAGAAACATCTGGAACCACATCTGACGGAATCCTGCACCGTGAATTTCAGTAAGTGGCTCACGGTCTTCCTCCTGCCGCTAACTTACTGTTAGCAGGTCTCATATGATGCTAGCTAGCCTGGATTCGGTGTATGAGAAGCTAGTTCCGTGAACAGCATGATATTTGTTTTTGTTTTTTGTTTTTGACATTATACTGTTTAAAGTCACCTGTCATTTTTCAGAACAGTCTGTTGCGTTAACGTGAACCGGTGCCGTAGTCTCTTGCACAGACAGCGTCACACCAAGCTCCGCTAAACAGTTACACAATTTAGTATTTCTTTCAATTTGGGCGAAAACACATTCGCCGCTAAGCATTCTTTAAGATTTCTTACACTCAGGCAAAATATCCCGTTTAATTCGGCGAATGTCTGTTCCACCAAACAGTGTTTGAAGTATGTTAAATATCAGCTGTTTACCTCTGTTCACGCGCTATGTTACCGCCCTCTGTCACTCTTCTACGGGGAGATTAGTGCAGCAGAAACTGCAGATAAATCATAAAATTTGAACTTGTATCGTTGTAAAATGCTTAATAATGTTAACTTAAATGAATCCCCACGAATCTAAACGTCCTCTTTTTACAGTCGTCCATGTTGTCAGACTATGAGCACGGACACCGCAAACTGCTGATCTTTTAACCGAGTTTGGTGCAGAGTTCCAGCCATCCGATCGGGAGGCATTATATTCATGGAGTTCTTCAAACCAAACTTCATTAATCGCATTGTCAATTTAGTCTGTCTCTTCATTTAAGCCTAACACCTAAATATACTCACTGCAAAAGAAAATCTCAAAGCATTTGGTAAACCGTTCACTTTAATTCGGCGCATATATGGTTCACGAAACAGCGTTTGAATGAGGTTAAATCTCAGCTGTTTGTGCTCGTTCATGCGGTTAGTTACCGCACTGCTCGATCCTGGTCAGGGGAGAATATTACAACAGAAAGTCCAAATCAATCATAAACTCTAAATTCTATTGTATTCTTCGTGGTGTTAATCTTGAGTAAATCCCGACGACTCGTTATGCTTTGTTTTACCTGTATCCTACTGTCTGAACAGCAAAATCCAAGGTTTTTGTAACGTTTGTTTGGTTCAGAGTTCATCCAGCTGAATGGGAACTGGAGCGTTTGATGGCTGTAGTTCTGTGGTGTGATTCTCTAAATTTGAGGTGTTTCTAAGTTGAGGTTTTGAACTGACTTGCAGGATCACTTTGAGTCCACTTCGGCAGAAACATGACAACCCAGCCCACCGCGCCATCGATCTTGAGAGAGTTCTGCCCGCTCTATTACCTGCTGAATGCAATCCCAGCCAAGGTACCGAACCTATCCAAACCAGGCCAGAACCTCGGCCAGCTGTCAACGACTACAACACAACAGTCATTTTGTTACTTTTACAACATGAGGCCTGGACCACAAAGTGAGTTCAGCTCAGTTGGGATCACCCGGATCACCTGGTTCTGTTGACTCCAGGTTTACCGACTCGGTTCATATGAAAGGTTGAGTGAATTGTTAATGACAAGCAACTTCATCAGAACCACGAATGAAGTGATTAGAATGAGATGAAAGAGTGAAACCTGCAGGTAAATTCAGTAAGAGGTGAAATGTAAACAATATGTTCACAGAACAAGAAAGATAGCAAAGGCAGCAAAGGGCCGGACTAGATTCAGCCATAATACACACGCACACACACATACACCCACACACACACACACACACACACACACACATATATATATATATATATATATATATATATGTTATGGCTAATGTCTGACCATCACTTCAAACAACTGGACTGCACAGGTGTTAGAAGGATTATTAGACCTGTAACATGAGTGTGAGTCACTCCCTTCAGTAACTAAATGTAACTTTCAAAATGTTTCTGTTAAACAAATTGATATTATCAGATCTTTATAATTAAATCCTATATCAGTCAGGCTGCCACTTGGACCCCAGGTTCATCTCTTCAGTTTTCTCTTACCCACCTGTTACCTGTCGACACCAAGTGTGACATCACTCATGAACTGTGAGTGGTGATGATGATGTTCTCTGTGCAGGTCCAGCGTGGGTTCAGGTCTGTCCTGGTCTACCTGACAGCTCTGGACAGCAGCAGTGACTTTCTGGCAGTGGGCAGCAGCATCGGCATGCTCTACCTGTACTGTCGCCGCCTGGCACACATGAACAAGTACAGTCTGGAGGTCAGAGCTCTTCCTCTTTTGTGGTGCTCAGTCTGTTATTGTAGGAGGTCCAACTGGGGACAGGAGTGTCCCCTGTTATTTCAAACTTCAGCCAAACAGTAAAGGTTCAGCCTGTGGACCAGCAGAGGGCACTATTGATCTATTAGTAAACTGAGCTGATCAATAAGCGAAGTGTGTTTTTGTGTCTGTCACACTGTGTGTGTGTGTGTGTGTGTGTGTGTGTGTGTGTGTGTGTGTGTGTGTGTGTGGGTGGCAGGGAAAGTATGATGCGATCACAGCTGTGAAGCTGCTCAGCTGTTTTGATGATCTGGTTGCCGTGGGAACAGCTTCAGGTCGGGTTGCAGTCTTCCACCTGGTGTCTCCACTTCCAGGACGCAACAAACAGGTGAGAAGGTCCAGAGGTGTGTTTCAGACAGGTCAACTTGTAACCTGTCTCTCTCTCTGTAAGTGTTACTTGTCTCTCTCAGCAAGTTTAACCCGTATGTCTCTGCCTGTCTGTCTGTAGCTGAGGCGTTTCGATGTGGTTGGGCTTCACAAAGGTTCGGTGACTTCGTTGGCGTGGAGCACCAACGGGATGAAACTGTTCTCTGGAGACGATAAAGGACGAGTCGTGTTCACAGCTCTGGATCTGGACCAGGTGGGATACCTCTACACTGATAACACAACTCTAATGGCTATGAGTTCATATACAATTATTTTCTCATTCATCATTTTGTCTATAAAATATCTGTTGATATGTTTCTGTTTTAAATTCCTCCCCATGTTTTAATCCTCTGCTATGATTCATATTTAGTTCATCTACTGACAAGGTTTCAGGTGTATTTAGCCCCACGAGTTGACAGGATTGGTTCCTTAGTTTTGTGACGTATGAAACCCTGGATGTCTGAATCTGTTTTTATGAGTCAATGGTTCACTGCAGTTCAAGGAAACACTCAGTCATGGTGTTGACATATGTCTGTGTTATAAAAACATCATATTTCTCTATTATATAAAAACATCATATGGACGTTAACAAGGTTAAACAATGTGTTTTCATCAGAGGGTCTTAAATGAATCCAGGTGAAGAACCTGGTGACCTTCATCTTCCCTGCATCAGTGAAGTTAATCAAACACTGTACAAACTGTATCACTACACCCTCTGATCTTCACCATGACAACACTGTACTGCAGAAAGTAGGACGGTACACTGCTGTCAGAGAGGAGACAGGCAGACTGGTTGTTTTTAAAATCTCCAGGTGTTTATAATTTCACAAACACTGAATCATGTATATCTAAATAACAGCTGGAAAATGGAAGTGTGGAAAAACTGTGATTCATTTTCTGCCGTGTGTGTGTTTACCTGTGTGTGTATACAGGGTGTGTGTAAACCTCTGCTGCTATTGGAGGAGTCCTCAGGTGTGGTCCAGATGGAGTACAGTCACCAGGTGCTGCTGGTCTCAACACAGCAGAGATCTCTGCTCTACTGCACACAGACACAGGAAGTCCAGCAGCTGGGCACCAAGCCCCGCAAGAGGTACAACACCTGACACACCTGTACAACACACCTGTGATAAAAACATAGCTGTACTGTACAACACACCTGTGATATAACATACAGGTAATATACAAAATGCAGTATTTGTGCTTGTTGTTTACAGTAGTTGTTGTTTACAGTGTTTATTGTTTATGGTATTTGTGCTTGTTTACAGTATTTGTTGTTTACAGTGTTTGTGCTTGTTATTTGCAGTGTTTGTTGTTTGCCGTGTTTGTTGTTGTTTATGGTATTTGTGCTGGTTGTTTACAGTATTTGTTGTTGTTTACAGCAGTGGGAGGTTCGGGGCCTGTTTCCTGCCAGCTCTGTGTAAACAGAGTGATCTTCAGGTGTTTGCTGCTCGACCTGGACTCAGACTGTGGAGGTCTGACGTCAGAGGACAGGTGGAGGACACCCGGCTGCTCAAACCACTCTTCAACACACAGGTACACTGGGAACACTGGACCACTGGGAACATACTGCTAACCTCAACTAAGCGGTCATGTGATGTGAAATGTAAACACGATAATTATTGTTTAGTTTTCATCACTTACAGAATTGAGGGAGGGTTGAGCTACTATAGTGTAGTGTCACGCGCAGCACACACATGCAGCACACACACATGCAGCGCGCGCACACACACACACACACACACACACACACACACACACACACACACACACAGCACACAAACACAGCCCGCACACGTGTGAGAGAGCAGGACCTGTGGAGCTCAGCTCTACAGTGAAGCAGCAGCTCAGATGTGAAGTGGTTCTAACAGACTGTGGTGGTGAACAGGTTCTGCAGGAGCTGGTCCACCACTTACTTCATGAGTGTCATTTTCTCTGGGTAAGCGTCCGACTGCTAACAGATTAATTTCTGTTACTGCTACCTGTACACAAGTCTGTCTACCTGTAAACCTGTGTGACGACCACCTGGGCACAAGGTGTCCCTATTCCTTTTTGTCGTTTGAATGGAGGGACCAGGATCAGCCTGATGTGCTACACCTGAGCAAGGTGTGCACCATTAAGATGTCCCCATTCAGTCCTGTGCGTGGCTCTCTCTCTGGCTGTCGGTGTCGACGATCCTGCGCTCCCAGCAGATCTGATGGCCGCTGTGGCCTTTCTTTTGTTTATTGTTTCTAAGTTTTTGGTTGGCTTAAACCTCATTTTCCTTTTTGTAAATAAGTTATTTGAACTTTATATGTCAACTCGTGTTGTCTCCCCTTTCTGGTTGTGTAGCCGTTGAGCCAGGCTGTGACAAATTGGGGCTTGACCTTGTTTGAGTCAAGTTTTGATTAGTGCAGTTTAGGTGTCTCTGCTTCGAATGGCATGATGGGCGGAGTCTGTCAGTTTTGTGAATGAAACGTGAAAGCAGGAGTTGTAGTGTCGGAAGGACACTACAACTTTTTGTGAATGAGTGCACAGTCTGTTGAGGAGACACAAACGAGTGTGGTAAGTTGGCTGTTCTGTTTAGGGTTAAGTTAAGCAGCTGTAATGAATTCTGGTCGCTGGTTTGTTCTGGGAAAATGTTTGTGTCAACGTGCTAAGTTAGCTGGTCGATTTTGCGGTGTTAAGCTTTGGTCCTGTGCACGCTCTTTGTAAATTGCAGTTGATCTGTCCCTGTTAGGTTTAAGGGCGGATTCCCTTTGGAGTTCGCTGGGGGCTCTGATGGTGTGGTGACGAAAGTGGCTGGAGCACTTGTCTCAGGTGCACATCTGTGGCTGCAGGTGGGGTCGCCAAAGTTTGGTTGTTTACATACCCACCATCAGTAGCACGTGAAGTCTAGGTGGGACTTATTAAGTTCTGGCAAGGCAGTTGGTGGGACGGAGCTGCAGTGGTGCTTTGGGCTGTGGGAGCTTTGGCTGCTAGTGTCCGTTACGGCAACACATTTGTTTTTTACATCAGTTTTGGATTGTCTGTCTGTCTACCTCTAGACCTCTCTGTGTTACCTGTCTAGCTCTCACCTGTCTGTCTTTCTCTGTCAGGTTCCTCAGTTTGAGTTGTTTCCTCGTCCTGGTCCAACTGGTGCGTTCCGTCCAGCAGACAGACAGCTGGGTCTGCTCTGCTGTTTCCTGAGAGAGGGCTGGATCCTCAGCTGGAACGAGTACAGCCTCTACGTCCTGGACTGTGTCAGTGAGGTACTGGTGGTACTGTGTACTCTGTGATTGCAGCATCTACAGTCTAAGTATTTGAACAGTTGTTGTTCTTCAGGCTCTGAGCTTCATCACTTTGAAATTAAGTAATGGATTCTACGTTAAAGTGCCAAGTCTCAGCCTTACAGTCAATGTCTGCCTGAAGTGACATAGCAGACACTTGGTGTCCTGCTCTGATGATGCTCTGCCAGACCTTCACTGCAGCCTTCTGCAGACTGTTGACGCTGTGTGAATGTTGACGCTGTGTAAATGTTGACTGTGGACGTGTGAATCTTGATGCTGTGTGTATGTTGTTGCAGTGTGAATGTTGACGCTGTGTGAATGTTGATGTTTGATATCTGATCAGTTTTGTATTTGATGTGTTCAGGTGATAATCGGAGCCTTGGAGAGCAGTGGAGACATCGTATCAGTGTCGTGTTGTGACAACGAGATCTTTATCCTGAAAGGAGACAGAGACATCATCCGCCTCTCCAACAGCCCAGAGGGACTGGCCTCCAACTGTGAATAGTGCTACTACTAATACTTCTACCAGTAGTGATAGTATCAGTACTAATACTTGACCAGTAGTGATAGTATCAGTGCTGCTACTACTATTCTCACCCTGATCTTCCTGCTAAAAATACTACTGCTAATAGATAAATACTTAAACATGTAGAACAGCCCTCCTCTGAGGGACTGGACCCGCCCTCAAGTACCACTGCTGCACGCACCCCCACTCCTGACAACACTGGTTGACTGGCAGCTTGTTAAATCTGATTACCAAACTGGTCTTTGTCTAAATGTTTTTCAATCTGTCTGATTATCCTCTTCAGTGTCGGAGCTCTCCATCCGTCTGTCCTCACCTTTGACCGCGCCCACCATCCTCCCACCAACCGGATCAGTAGAAACAGCTCAGCCAATCAGAACCATGGCCATCATTGTAGAGGGTGGGGGGAGGGAGGAGAGAGGAGGAGGAGGAGGGAAGGGACTCAGTGATGAGGGAGAGAAAGAGGAAGCGGAGGAAGTGGAGGAGGCAGAGGAGCAGGAGGAGCAGCTGGAGGTGACTGACAGCTGGCTAACTGGTTGACTTCCAGACTGGTTAACTGATTGATGTGTTGACTTCCAGACTTGTTAACTGATTGACGTGTTATAGACTAGTTAACTGGTTGACGTGTTCTAGACTGCAGGGCTTAAAGTATTCCAGCATCATGCTGGATCTCCCGCTCAACGCTGGGAGAGAATAAATGAAAAATTAAAAGTCAATACACTTGTTGTGGATATGGTTTATCATGTTTGAGGTAATAAAGTCTCTTGCTCTTAACCTAACCAGATATTGAAGCTAACCAACTTTACTAGCCAATCAGAAGCAGAGCGGGGCGGGTCTTGGTAACACTAGCAGTGTAGGATCCAGCGGCGTGAAGGAGCTGGGCACTTGTTTCTGCACAGTGTGCTCGAGGAAGCTGCTATCTGCCACCAGCTGTAAAAAAGTGCTCTCTCGTCATGAATTGGACCCCAGTCATAAAGCTGCTGTCCGTGCACTCCAACATACAACTACGTTACTGGGAGAGACAGTTGCGGTTGACACTCAGTCTTCAATGACTGACCCTGTCTGGTTAACTGGTAGACTTACAGTGTGGTTGGATGACCGGTTACCTGGTTGACGTGAGTGTTTGGTTGACTAGTTGGCGTGACTGGTTGACTGACTGGTTGACTTAGAGATTGGTTGATTGACTGGCTGGTTGACAGGTTGACTTATAGACTGGTTGGTTGACTTACAGACTTGTTAACTGGTTGGTTGACTGGTTAACTGGTTGATGTGACTGGTTGACTGGTTGATGTGACTAGTTGGTTAACCAGTTCACTTATAGACTGGTTGGTTGACATGATTGGTTGACTTACAGACTGGTAGGTTGGTTGACTTGTAAACTGGTTGACGTGACTGGTTGACTCACTTTATGTCTCTGTATCTAAACAAACTCTATGTTGGTGCAGGTGATGGAGCAACTCTGCCAGCGGTCTGGTTTGCTCACCAGCAGCTCTCGTAGTCGAAGCAGCTCAGTCACTTCCTGGGACAGTTTCCAAGGAAACGCCCCGGTGACCACATTCTGTGAGCTCAGCTCTAGACGCTACAGTGCCCCCCTGGGTCAAGAGGAGATGCAACAGGAGCTGGTGGTGAAAGCTGTCAGAGTGAAGAAGAAGAAGAGGAGACGACAAGGTAAGTAGATGGTCAGACAGAATGAGAGCCAGACAGACCGACAGAATGAGAGAGTGGGACAGAATGAGAGCAAGACAGACAGTATCAGAGTGAAACAGACGGAAGGGGAGCGAGACAGACAGAATGAGAGCAAAACAGACAGAATGAGAGCCAGACAGATGGACAGATTGAGAGCGAGACAGACAGAATGAGAGCAAAACAGACAGATTGAGAGTGAGACAGACAGTGGCAGCCGTGGCTCAGGAGGTAGAGCAGGTCGTCCACTAATTAGAAGGTCGTGGTTCGATCCCCAGCTCCTCTAGGCTGTGTGTCGCAGTGCCCTTGGGCAAGATACTGAACCCCACATTCCCCCTGATGGCTGTTCCATCAGTGAATGAGTGTGTGTATGGATGTGATGTATGAATGTGTAAGTAAATCTGGCAAGTATTTTATAAGGGCTTTGTCCATTTACCATTTACAGACAGACTGAGAGATAGACAGATGGACAAACAGACTGAGAGACAGGCAGACAGACAGATATAGAGAGAGGCAGACAGACATACCTCATAACTAGTTGTCTTGTGTCTCCCTGTCCGTCCTCAGACAGCAGCAGTGTGACCCGTCTCTCTGAGAGCAGCTGCTCAGACTCCATGTTTATAGTCCAGGACGGCAGCTGTAGTGATGGAGGAAGTGGAACTCCTCTGAGCGACCGAGCCTCCCTCATCGGGCTGGACCTTCAGAACCAGGAGTCTCCAGAGCAGGACCAGGATTCACAGGAAGGGGGAGGAGGAGGTTCAGACGGAGGTGTAAAGGATGGAGAGGACATGGAGTCTGGGTTAGTCTGAACACCAGCAGATATTGTGATGAGTCGTTTCTTCATTTCATTTTCACTGAAAAGATTTAAGATGATGGTGGTGATGATTTGTGTTGGCCTGTTCCAAAAAAATATGTTCCTTCATGTCTGTAGAACAATATGTTCCTTCATGTCTGTAGAACAATATGTTCCTTCATATCTGTAGAACAACATGTTCCTTCATTTCTGTAGAACAACATGTTCCTTCATGTCTGTAAAACATGTTCCTTCATGTCTGTAAAACATGTTCCTTCACATCTGTAGAACAACATGTTCCTTCACGTCTGTAGAACAACATGTTCCTTCACGTCTGAAGAACAACATGTTCCTTCACGTCTGAGGAACAACATGTTCCTTCACGTCTGTGGAACAACATGCTCCTTCACGTCTGTAGAACAACATGTTCCTTCACGTCTGTAGAACATGTTCCTTCACGTCTTTAAAACATGTTCCTTCACGTCTGTAAAACATGTTCCTTCACGTCTGTAGAACATGTTCCTTCACGTCTGTAGAACAACATGTTCCTTCACGTCTCAAGAACAACACGTTCCTTCACGTTTGTAGAACAACATGTTCCTTCACGTCTGTAGAACATGTTCCTTCATGTCTGTAAAACATGTTCCTTCACATCTGTAGAACAACATGTTCCTTCACGTCTGTAGA
>NW_019525034.1:329623-348641 GCF_002814215.2 Seriola lalandi dorsalis | reverse complement strand
GTCTGTAGAACATGTTCCTTCATGTCTGTAGAACATGTTCCTTCATGTCTGTAAAACATGTTCCTTCATGTCTGTAAAACATGTTCCTTCACATCTGTAGAACAACATGTTCCTTCAGGTCTGTAGAACATGTTCCTTCATGTCTGTAGAACATGTTCCTTCATGTCTGTAAAACATGTTCCTTCATGTCTGTAAAACATGTTCCTTCACATCTGTAGAACAACATGTTCCTTCAGGTCTGTAGAACATGTTCCTTCACGTCTGTAGAACAACATGTTCCTTCAGGTCTGTAGAACAACATGTTCCTTCACGTCTGTAGAACAACATGCTCCTTCATATCTGTAGAACATGTTCCCTCATGTCTATAAAACATGTTCCTTCATGTCTGTAGAACAACATGTTCCTTCATGTCTGTAGAACAACATGTTCCTTCACGTTTGTAGAACAACATGTTCCTTCACGTCTGTAGAACAACATGTTCCTTCATGTCTGTAGAACAACATGTTCCTTCATGTCTGAAGAACAACATGTTCCTTCACGTCTGAAGAACATATTCCTTCACGTCTGTAGAACATGTTCCTTCATGTCTGTAGAACATGTTCCTTCACGTCTGTAGAACAACATGCTCCTTCACGTCTGAAGAACAACATGTTCCTTCACGTCTGAGGAACAACATGTTCCTTCACGTCTGTGGAACAACATGCTCCTTCACGTCTGTAGAACAACATGTTCCTTCACGTCTGTAGAACATGTTCCTTCACGTCTTTAAAACATGTTCCTTCACGTCTGTAGAACAACATGTTCCTTCACGTCTGAAGAACAACATGCTCCTTCATGTCTGTAGAACAACATGGTCCTTCACGTCTGTAGAACAACATGTCCCTGTGACATCAGCCCTTGTATAATTGTGTGTCATCCTTGTCTCCTGTTGACTCATCTGTCTCATCCTTGTTTTCTTATCCCAGCTCCCTCCTCCCTCCAGGATCCTTGTTCCTCCAGGGTCTTGAGAACAAACAGATCCCAGGAAAGTCATCTGGTCCAGAGGAAGTCGTCCCTCCAACCCCGGATGTAGATCTGCTGCTGGAGTGCACCTTCTCCTACATGCACAACACTGAGGAAGATGATGGACAGGAGCAGCAGCCAATGAAGGAGCAAGAGAACGAGTTTCTGAGCCCTCTGATTGGACCAGAGGAGGAGGAGGAGGAGGAGGAAGAGGAGGAGGAGGTGTGTTGATTGAGACAAACAGACAGAGAGAGAGAGAGAAAGGGAGACTGACTGACAGACAAACAGACAGAGAGACAGATGATAAACAGTTTCATGGACAGACATTGTTGAATGAATTGAATGTGTTTCTGTCAGACCTGGACCCTTACAGAACATCTGGAACCACAATCGTGGTCTGTGAGAAAAACCCAAACAGGTTCACACATCTGGGACTAAACGCCTCTATATTTGTGTACAGGACGACAACCTGGTGCCCCCTGCTCGTCTGGCAGATCAGATGTTTTTCTCCACCGTGTCCTCTCTGGACAAAGAACCTAGTATGTCCAGTGATGAAGAGGGAGACATCTACTCTCACACTCTGCCTGCTGCTGGAGGGGGAGGAGTTGTCCACACCTGTCCATCCAATCAGGCAGAGACAACAACAGACAGACAGACGGACCAGGACCCTCAGGACAGAGACAGACACAAAACAGACCAGGTGAGACAGACACAAGCCAGACCAGGTGAGGCACATACAAACCAGACCAGGTGAGGCACACACAAACCAGACCAGGTGAGGCACACACAAACCAGACCAGGTGAGACAGACACAAACCAGATCAGGTGAGACACACACAAGCCAGACCAGGTAAGACACACACAAACCAGTTTAGGTGAGACTCACACAAACCAGACCAGGTGAGACACACAAACCAGACAAGTTGAGACACACACAAACCAGACCAGTTGAGACACACACAAACCAGACCAGGTGAGACACACAAACCGGACCAGGTGAAACTCTCAGCAGGATTTAATACAATTTTGTCTTTACTTGTTGTAGTTGGCAGAGAGCTGGATGGGGTACTCAGGACCCGGATGTGGAATACTGAGCCTGCAGGTGACTGACAGGTGAGTCTGTCAGGTGACCTGTGTGTTTCAGGTGTGTGTGTGGAGTTAAAAGTAGGGCAGTGATCAGGTGACTGACAGGTGTTCAGCAGGTGTCTTACAGGTGACCTGTGTGTTTCAGGTATGTCTGGTGTCTGGACTTCAAAGGGGGACTGTTCTGCAGTGCTCTACCTGAAACTGGACTCAGTTGGCAGCGCTTTGAAGACAATGTCCACCAGGTGGCATTATCACCTTCAGGTGAGCTGCTAACATCACACCTGACCAATCCTCTGCCCATCTGTTGTAATTAATCTGTTGTTAATGACTGAGGTCAAAGTTAATCAGCAGCTTCTGGTTAAAACACCTGGTTGATTAAAGCAGGCAGCGGCTGTCAGGTGCACAGGTGTATGTACAGGTTTAAGTAGCATTAGCTGGATGCTAATTGTTGCTAACTCCATCAGGTAACCTGCTGTGGAAGGTGGAGCAGAAGAGCATGACGGCGTTTGCTTGTGCCAAAGTGTCGGTTAAAGGAAAACGTCACTGGTACAAAGCTGTGGAGCAAACGGCCTTCGTTGCTCTGAGTGACGACTCCGCATGGATCATCAGGACCAACGGTGACCTCTACCTGCAGACAGGTAACCACCTACCTGTCCTATTGAATGATTGTGTTACAAGAAACGGGTGGATTCAGAGCGACCTAGTGTTGTCTACTGTTATTGGTTGAATCCTGGATGAGGATTACTCATTACTAATGAGGAGGCTCTCTAGGTGACCTGTCTGCCTGTTAGTTAGAAACTGATTCAGTCTCTTCTTATGTCGTTGTTCAGACGTTTATTTTGTTTAAAAAGAACATTTTGATACCAGAACATTCTCAGTGGTGAATCCCATCAGATCTGGCAACAGCCCTGCAGGTGGTGGAGGAGCCGTGTGTGCTGTTGCCACAGTAACCACTGTCTCTGTCCATCAGGTTTGAGCGTGGAGCGTCCCTGCGCCCGCTCAGTGAAGGTGGACTCGCCCTGTGTGTTCAGCCAGGTGTGTGTGAGAGGGGGCGTGGTCTGGGCTCTGAGTGAACACAAGGCTTTGTTCTACAGAGAAGGACTAAACAGCTACTGCAGCGAGGGAGAGGGCTGGAAGTACGACACCGTCAGGTACTGCTACTGTACTACTGCACCAACAACCACACAGTACACCGCACTCAGGCTCACAGAGCGGAACATAAGCTACTTCTTAATGAGTGAGCCAGTACTTCAGGGCACCAGGACTCTGGACACCAGAACAAGGAGGTGTGCATGTAACATTTCTATTAAGAAACTAGAACCACCTCATCCACTCAGAATAGTTTCAGGTCACATCCCCTTTTAACCACAGTCATGTAAAATATTATCCACTTTGTAATTTTGTCATAATTGCTGTGTGAAGTTTTGAGTTATTGTCACACTGACCTTGATCTTTGAACTTTGAACTTTGACCCCCAATGACTCATCCTTGAGTCCAAGTGAATGTTTGTGCCAAATTTGAAGAAGTTCTGTTAAAGTGTTACTGAAATATCATGTTCATGAGAACGGGACAAACGTATGTACAGATGGACAACCTGAAATTAAAATGGCCTCTGTGCTTTCTTTCTGTCTGTCTGGAATAAATACGTTGTGGTTAGGAGAAGAGGTGTTACCAGAGGAGGCATCAGCAGTGAAGGTGTCAGTTGAGGAGGTGTTAGCAGAGGAGGTGATAGCAGAGGAGATGTTAGCAGAGGAGTTGTTGGGAGAGGAGATGTCAGAAGAGAAGGTGTCAGTTGAGGAGGTGATAGCAGAGAAGGTGGTCTATGATAGAATTCAGTATCTAGTTCCTCCATTGAGGAGCCACAGACCAGAACAGTCTGGACTGTGGTGGACTGGACTGTGGTGGACTGTGGTGTTCTTGTGTGTCAGACTACATTCATTAGAAGAACACAGAGTCTGAGAAGCAGCATCAGAGACTTGTCCTCAGTCTATGTCTCTGTCTCTCAGTGAGGCTCAGGGTCTGGAGCTGATGTGCGTCACCCTGGGAGACGGAGGGACAGCCTGGGCTCTGGACGCCAGCGGTAGCCTGTGGTTCAGGACCGGGATCTGTTCGTCCAGACCACAGGGAGAGGACGACCACTGGTGGCAGGTAAAGAGACGCCTCACCTGGACTCTGTCCTGTTTGGTCTCAGCTCAGCAGCCTGTCTCTGTCTGTCTCTGTCTCTCCATCAGATCAGTATTTCGGACTACGTGGTCTTCGATCAGGGTAGTCTGTTCCAGACGCTGCTGCAGGCAACGCAGAGTGTTGCCACAGTAACGAGGGCGCCAGTGGAGCGTGTGGTGGCCTTCCTGTCTCAGTACTCGCAGTGCCAGCCTAGCCTGGTCAGCGCCAACGCCAGCGGAGTCTGGGTCGCATCTGGACGGAACCAGCTGCACCTGGCCCGTGGCAGCCTCGTGGGTCAGTCCAGCAGAGTCTTGTAGAGTCCAATAGAGTCCTGTAGAGCCCAACAGAGTCCAGCAGATTCCTGTAGAGTCCATCAGAGTCCTGCAAGTCCAGCGGAGTCCAGTATAGTCCTCTAGAGTCCAGTAGAGTGCCATAGAGTCTAGCAGAGTCCAGCAGAGTTTTCAGTTTTTCAGGGCTGTTTGTGTTCGGTTCCTTTAGGAACTTTCTGGCAGAACGTCGTTCCAAGAGGAACCGTCTCAGCCACCAGGTGGACCTTCATCACATCTTCAGCTGTGCCCCATAGAGAAGGTAACGCAGCTTGGCACACCTGTACTCAGTCTCTGTCTGGTCCTCATACTTTCCCCAGTGCTCATTCAGGTGCTTGTCATCTGCCACCTGGAGTCCCCGTCCCGTCTTTCATATGTCACATGAAACAATCCTGTGTTCTCAGGTACATTCCTGTGGTTGGCTCAGAGCAGGAAGGATCTGTTTTGTGTTTGGGATCAGGATGGGGAGCTCCGCCCCTCCTCCGTACCTTTGCCACCTGAGGTAAGAACATCTGTCTCCTTTCTGACTCTGATTCTACTGGTCTACCTGTGTGTGCTGCTCATGCTCATGTGTGCTCAGGTGGAGATAACTCACCTGTCTGCATGCCGTGACGCTCTGTGGGGTTTGGACACTCATGGTCGAGTCAGTATTCGTACACTGTCTCCTTCCTGTCCCACCGGACTGCACTGGACCCCCCTGGACCTCAGCCAGCTTGGTATGTACCTGAGCCGTAAGGGTGGAGTTGTACAGGTGGAGTCGTACTGGTGCATGATTATGTGAACAAAGACTGTTGAAGCTTCACAGGACAAGGACTGAGAGACCTGTTCACATGTTAGTTTAATACACATTTAAAACATGTTAACATCATTGGTCTGATATGTGATTGGTCAGTGTGTGTTTGTTTTTTCTTTTTTCTTTTTTTGGGGGGGGATGTGTTACACACACACAGCTGTGTTTCTCTGTCACTGACTGACAGTGCAGGTTGTGTAACAGGTCTGTCATTCAGAGGTCAACAAGGAGTTTGTGTGTCTGTGTGTGTGTGTGTGTGTGTGTGCGTGCGTGCATGTGCCTGCGTGCGTGCGCGTTCGTGTGCGTGCGCGCGTGTGTGCGTCACACTGTAACCTGACTGATAGGGTTAGATCTGTTTTTAGTTTCTCTGCCCTTCTCACTATCACAGACCACATGTCTGTTTCTCTCTTTCTCTCTCTCACTCACACACACAGGCACATTGACAACAGACTCTTCTGTCTGATTGGCTAAAAACCACAACACATACCTGTTTATTTGCATATAAAGCAGAAAGTGAGATCTGACCACAAGTGGTCACATGAGACACATTTTAAATCCAAGTGTGAACTGAAGAACTCAGAGCTGATCACTGATTGGATCACTGAAGACACATGTTAATAGCAGGTCTGAACAGGACTGAACAGATCTGAACAGCTCTGAAAGTCTGAAAAGGTCTGGGCCTATGTCAGACTCCATCAGCAGCTCGTTCACATAAATATCATCACCAGACTGTTTCCTACAATAAGAGCTTTGGTAATGAATCCAGGTACTTTACCAACCAGGAACCAGGATGTAAAGGGCACCATCAGAACCCGACCCTGGTGATGTTATAACATGATGATTCATGTTAATTATAATTAGATAGATAGATAGATAGATAGATAGATAGATAGATAGATAGATACTTTTATTTATCCCCTAGGGGAAATTAATTTTTCCATTAGCTCATTGTTGATGATGATAATAATAATAATAATAACAGTGGGGGAAGGCCCTGCCTCAGGTGGAGGAGTTTAAGTATCTCGGGATCCTGTTCACGAGTGAGGGTAGGAAGGAGCGGGAGATTGACAGGCGGATTGGG
This sequence comes from Seriola lalandi dorsalis, assembly GCF_002814215.2. NCBI lineage: Eukaryota > Metazoa > Chordata > Actinopteri > Carangiformes > Carangidae > Seriola > Seriola lalandi. The sequence continues at coordinate 342,193 of NW_019525034.1, read as the reverse complement.
GCAGCGTCAGCAGTGATGCGGGCGCTGAATCGGTCCGTTGTGGGGAAGAGGGAGCTAAGCCGGAAGGCGAAGCTCTCGATTTACCGGTCGATCTACGTTCCAATCCTCACCTATGGTCATGAGCTTTGGGTAATGACCGAAAGAACGAGATTGCGAATACAAGCGGCCGAAATGAGTTTCCTCCGCAGGGTGGCCGGGCTCAGCCTTAGAGATAGGGTGAGTAGCTTGGTCATCCGGGAGGGACTCGGAGTAGAACCGCTGCTCCTCCATGTCGAGAGGAGCCAGTTGAGGTGGTTCGGGCATCTGGTGAGGATGCCTCCTGGACGCCTCCCTGGGGAGGTGTTTCGGGCATGTCCCACTGGGAGGAGGCCTCGGGGCCGACCAAGGACACGCTGGAGGGATTATATCTCTCGGCTGGCCTTGGAACGCCTTGGGATTCTCCCGGAAGAGCTGGTGGAAGTGGCTGGGGAGAGGGCTCTCGGAGTCCACTTTGCTGAGGCTGCTGCCCCCGCGACCCGAATCCGGATATGCGGGAGACGGCGACAACGAATAAATAAACAATAATAATTAGATCAGACCACTTCCTTTGGCTGATGTGCTGTATAGTCTGATGGCAATGGGAACAAAGGATCTCCTGAACCTCTTTGTTCTGCAGCACAGTGAGATGAGATGTTTGCTGCACCTGTAGCTGCTTTTTTGTCCTGCCAGGATGTTGTGGAGAGGATGGTTGGTATTGTCCAAGATGGCCTCCATCTTACATTGCATGCGTTTCTCCACAACAGTCCTGAGTGAGTCCAGACTCCTGCCAAGCACAGACCCAGCCTTTTTGACCAGCTTGTCCAGTCTCTTTGTGTTCATGTCAGACATGCTGCTGCCCAGCAGACTGCAGCATAAAAGAGTACACCTGGAGTAGGACGCACTCTCCAGTGGCTCTTGCAGATTTTAAGTTTAAAACTCCATTTCAACAAAGCCATACAAATGAAACTTTGGGAAATTTACCCAGTAACAGTTTGAGAACTTTTATACGAGAACGGGCACGTCGAAAATGCCGAGAAAAACTGATGCAAAACATGACCTGGATGAGGAGAAGGGCCTGCATGAAGCCTCGGGCTCGACTACGGAGACGAGAGCCGGTGAGAGCGCACAGCAGGCGGATAGCAACGATGTGCTAAAGGCCATAACATCACTACACGCAGAGCTAGCACGTGTGAAGTCGGACATTTGCAACAAGATCGAGGCGGAGATTTCATAGGTAACTACCACCTTGAGAGGGGAGATAGCTGCGTTGAGAACCGCAAGTGACACAGCAATATCGGCGCTTAATACCCAAATGGGCGCACAAAACCAAGCTTTGAAGGAGCTAGCCGATGCTGCTAACGACACTTCAGATACAATACAAGAGTTGGAAGACAAAGTAAGAGACTCTCTGGGCAAGTTGAAGTACTATCAGAGAAATGCATTGATCTGGAAAGCCGTTCGAAACGACAGAATCTGAGAGTGGCCGGAATTAAAGAGGGGAATGAAAATGGCCAAAAGCCGAGAGAGTTTGTGACTCAGCTGTTAAAAGAAGTGTTAAACCTTATAGAGGCACCAGTTATAGACCGAGCCCATAGAGCCCTGAGGAAACGACCTGGCAATGATGAACCCCCTCGGCACTTTATTGCAAGGCTGCATTACTGCCACGCTTATGAAGATATAATGCAGAAGGCGATGTCCATCAGAGATCTAATGTACCGGGGCCAGCGGATACAGATATTCAGAGACCTGCCACCTGAAGTCACAAGACACCGAGCTGCCTTCACCCTAGCCAGAAAGTTACTACGCGACAAACCCTGGGTTAAGTTTGGACTTCTGTATCCTGCTAAGCTACGGGTGACACACAACGGGTCAGAGAGGCTCTTCACGGATCCAGAGGAAGCGCGCGAATACTCAACCCACCATTTCGGGTCATCAGAGTGAGGTGATGGTGAGACTATAACAACGGTCCAGATATGTGTAAATCTCATTCCCTGAGATGAACTGAATCTGAGGACTCCAACAGGCGACCAGAAATCACGGCATTTACCGGCGTTTTATTTACATTTAAAGCCACAATTAATGTTATTAGTTTTAGTGTGTTAAAAGATATTCCTTTCACATTTTGGTTTAATAAGCTAAGACAGATAGAAGTTCTCTTGCTGAGCTGACAACAGGGTTAGAACCTTTCCCCACTCCATGTGGTGCCTATCATAAAATTCTTCATGTTCATATGCACATTTAACCCGGATTAGATGGTGGCATCAGGAGAGGAACTAAAGACTGTATCCTAAGGTTCTCTATTCATCATTTGAATATGAATATTCCCAGTTATCGTTAGAATCAATATAACCACAGTTTATTAAGGTTTTTGGTTGTTTACATAACTGCTGAGCTACACAGTTACTGTAGGAGCATGATAATGATTAAGAACAGGTTCTTTGATAAGAGTTGGGGAGATCGGACCTCTGGGGAGGAGGCCTGGTTTCACTCCCAGGTTTTTGACAGTAGGTTGACCCGTGGGGAGACGGGCTTTTTCTTTTCGTTAGGGTTTTTCTTTACGGTGCGCATTGGGACAAGGGCAGGGTGGGCAAAAGTGCTACTTAGAACCAAATACACAGAAATAGAGATGCCATGTCAGAGATCACAGTTGGAGCAGATGTGTCATCATGACTACACATACTGACATGGCAGGGGGAGACATCAGAACAGGAGGAAATCTAACATTTTGCTCGTGGAATGTAAATGGAATTAATGAACCGGTAAAACGAGGGAGGGTACTATCTCATTTGAGACAGATCCAAGCGGATGTGATTTTTTTTTTACAGGAGACACATCTGAAAAATGAAGCGCACAATAAAATTAGAGCCAGTTGGATAAACCAAGTATACCATTCCAAATTTACAGCCAAAGCAAGGGGAGCAGCCATTATAATTCATAAAAATGTTCCCTTTCTACATAAATCTACCATAGCTGACAAAGATGGGAGATACATCATGGTCACAGGAGAGATACATTCCATACCAATCACATTACTGAATGTGTATGGACCAAAATGGGATGACCCAGAATTTTTTAGAAAGACTTTTAGTAAGATCCCCAATATGTCAAGTAGAAATCTCATCATCGGTGGGGATTTCAATCTCGTTTTAGATACCTATCTGGACAGATCATCAAATCAGAGATCACCCAAATCCAACGCTTCCAATTTTCTGAATGCATTTATTAAAAATACCAATTTGGTGGATGTGTGGAGAATCTTAAATGCAACCGGTAGAGAGTATTCGTTTCATTCTCGAGCTCATAATGTGTACTCCAGAATCGATTTTTTTCTGTTAGACAGCAAACTTCTATCTAGGGCAAATAAGGTAAATACCACAACATAATAATCTCGGACCACTGCCCGGTTTCTGTCTCACTGAAGCTGCTTGAGCTGAGGAGAAACTTTAGATCCTGGAGGCTTGATCCACAGTTGCTAACAAGAAAACGATTGCGAATATTTGGAGACTCAGATAGAAATATTTTTTGAAACAAATGATAAAGATGATATCTCCCCAGTTCTTTTATGGAAGTCTTTCAAAGCATACATAAGAGGATGCATTATTTCATATCAGTCCTCACAAAAGAAACGCAACAATCAAAAGCAGGCAGATCTAGAGGAGCAGATACGAAAATTAGACGCAGAAAATGCTGCTCAGCCCTCTGCAGACAAACACAATAAATTCTCAGCCCTCAAATATCAGCTCAATACATTTCTGTCTGAAAAAATTTCTAAAGCCTTTACTTTTACTAAACTGATTTTTTTTAAATTTGGGGATAAACCTCACAAACTGTTGGCAAGACAGTTGCGAAAAAGGGAAAGTGATAGAGCTATTCATAAGATAAGATCAGGAACTGGCACCCCTGTCACTTCACACAACGATATTAATAACGCATTTTTCCATTATTATGAGGTTTTATACAGCTCCCAGGCACATGCTCCTGAGACTATGAAACAGTTCCTAAATGCATGTCAAATACCAACATTGTCGGAGAGTGATCAGAATTCCTTAGGAATGGAAATTACAGAGGGAGACATAAGGAAAACAATTAATTCCCTGAAGAATGGAAAGAGCCCGGGACCAGACGGGATAGGTAATGAGTTTTATAAAAAATTTAGTTATAAAATATCCCCATTTCTTCTCAGGATGTATAAGAAGTCCTTGGAGGATGGCAAATTACCATCAACACTGAATGAGGCTACAATAACGCTTATCCCAAAGAAAGGGAAGGACTTAGAGTAGGTGGGCTCATATAGACCAGTGTCACTACTAAATTCTGACTTGAAAATCTTGGCTAAAACTCTAGCTTCAAGACTCAGTCCTCTTGTAACCAAACTGATACATCCAGATCAGACCGGGTTTATCCCAGGCAGGCACTTATTTCATAATGTTAGATGCCTACTTAATATTTTGTATTCCCCCAGACATCCAAAGGAAGATCTTTTCATTCTTAGTTTGGATGCCGAAAAGGCTTTTGACTGTGTAGAATTTCCATATTTATATGCTGTATTAGGAAAATTTGGACTTGGAACAAGATTTATCTCGTGGATAAAATTACTTTACTCCAATCCTATTGCCAGAGTTCTCACTAATCAGACAATGTCAGAGACAATTAACCTATATAGAGGCACTAGACAGGGGTGCCCTCTTAGCCCCTTGTTGTTTGCACTAGAACTGGAGCCATTAGCGGCGACCGTTCGTACAAATAAAGAGATTCACGGTTATGACACAGATTACACCACAAATAAAATATTGCTATATGCGGATGACATTTTGACCTTTATTACAGAGCCAAAAACTTCAATGCTTGTTTTATTAGAGACAATTGATTTATTTAGCTCGTTCTTTGGATACAGAGAAAAGTGAGGTGATGCCAGTGCGATGCAGTGACCCAGGTGCACTAGAACGAACTCCATTCAGATTGGCATGGGAGAAATTCACATACTTGGGGTTAGAAATTACAAAGAAATATAATAAATTATTTGAGGCTAATTATGTGGCTATATTAAATAAGTTTAAAAACAAACTGGAGTTCTGGAAAACCCTCCCTATTTCCTTGATAGGTAGAGTGAATGCAGTCAAAATGGTCTGTTTCCCTCAGTTACTGTACCTCTTACAAAACTTACCCATCTTCCTTAGTAAAACCTACTTTAAAAAACTAGATTCTATGATTCTTTAATTTATTTGGAACTACAAAACGCATAGGATCAGAAAGGGGCATCTGTGCAAAATTAAAACAAATGGTGGGTTCGCCCTCCCAGATTTTGTCAGGTATTATTGGGCAGCAAATATCCAATGCATCTCCTACTAGCTGGATGAGACAGTTGTGCTCGCCAGCTGGCTGGACATGGAGCGACAGGATTGTTTTCCCTATTCGATCGGTGCTATTGTGATGTCTCCCATCCACCTTCAAAAAATCATATTATAGCTACAACCCAATTATACACAGCACTATTCAAATCTGGAGGCAAATATCAAAACAACTCAAGCTTAGGAAGCTATCCTTTACACTCCCAATATCAGCAAATCTATCATTCACCCCTTCTATTGTAAATGGAGGCTTTGATCGATGGAAAGAACTTGGACTGCACAGTGTGGGTGATCAAGGAACAAGGAATACATAAAGGAAGGCTGGGAAAAAGAATTGGGTATGGGGATAGCGGAGAATATATGGAAGGAAAGCCTGAGATATATCAACACTTGCTCCCTGAATGCAAGACAATCCCTGATCCAGTTTAAAATTCTGCATAGGCTGCATTACTCAAGAGTAAAACTACATAGAATATTCCCAGAAATATCACCCATCTGTGAAAAATGTAACCAAGTGGAGGCAAATCTACTTCACAGTTACACACTATGCCCCAAACTAGAAAATTTCTGGACAGCAGTGTTTTCATTTTTCTCAAAGGTCTTCAAGACTACATTACGACCAGATCCACTCTTGATTATACTAGGGACATCAGGGAGCATTGGGAACCTACAGAATATGCAGCGCCACCTTCTATCCTATGGTCTCCTCTGTGGGAAAAAACTTGTTCTCCTCCATTGGAAAAAAACGGAGACACCTATTTTCAAAGCATGGTTAACGGCACTGACTGATACATTACACCTTGAAAGGATTCGTTATTCTCTTAGGGGTAGGTTGGAAGACTTCAAAAGGATGTGGCAACCAATTATTTTTTTCTTGAAACAGGATGTAGGACAACCTGAGTAGTCCTGGGTGGGGGGGAGGGGATGGGTCAGGGAGGGAGTTATTATTTATTTACTTTATTTTAATAAATATATTTATTTACTTATTTTTCTATATTTTTCTAATTTTTCTCCCATCTATTGTTTTTCATTTATTTACTTATTTGTAGGACACATTTGTTACTTATATTAGAAAATAATGAAGCATTGCATGAACCAAAGATGGATGTATTTTTGATATACTGTCTGCTTCACAATAAAAATATTTGAAACATAAAAGAGTATACTGGCCACCACTGACTGACAAAACATGTGCAGCATTGCAGACTGCACACTGCAGTCGTCAAAGAACCTGAGCCTCCTGAGGAAAAAGAGCCGGTTCTGCCCGTTCAGGTAGATGGCATCCGTGTTCAGGGACCAGTCCACTTTACTGTCCAGGTGCACACCTAGGTATTTATAAGTATGCACCACCTCAGTGTCCTTCCCTTGAATGTTGACTGGCTGAAGGGTGGGCCTAGACCTCTGAAAGTCGATGACCATCTCCTTGATCTTGGAGGTGTTCAGAAGGAGACAGTTCTTGTCACTCTATTCACTGAATCCATCATCAGATCCCTGTACTCCTCTTCCTGCCCGTTCCTGATACACGCCACAATAGATGTGTCCCTGAGACACAGTTACCCAGCCTGACATACTGTGGTTGTCTTGTCAGGTAATCCACAATCCAGGATGTAAAGCAGGGATCCAACCCCATCCCCTCCAGCTTGTCTTTAAGAGTGGGGGGTTGGATGGTGTTAAATGCACTTGAGAAATCAAATAACATAATCCTCATGTAACTACCTGGCTCATCCAAGTAAGAATGGGCCTAGTGGATCATGTAAAGGACGGCATCATCCACTCCAATATGTTCTTTGTAGGCGAACTGTAGGGGGTCTAGTGCATGTTCAACCTGTGGCCTCAGAAGGTAGAGAAGCAGCTGCTCCAGGGTCTTCATGAAGTGTGATGTGAGGTCCGTAGTCATTTATCTCAGCCGGTCGTCCTACTTTAGGGACCGGAAGAAAACATGATGTTTTCCAAAGGACCGGGACCCTCCCTGTTTGTAAGCTTAAGTTGAAAATCCTCTGGAGAGGCTCAGCTAGCTGGGCTGCACAGTCCTTTAACAGCCTCGGACACACACCATCCGGACCTGTTGCCTTTCCAGGACGTAGCCTCCTGAGCTCCACCCTCACCTCCTCTGTTGTAAAGGACAGGAGACCCCAGTGTGGAGGGAGTTGCAGCTGCCGTGTCAGGTTGTGGTGCCGTAGGAGAAGCTGCAGCTGAAGCAGTAGGAGAGAGAACAGGTGAGGCTGTGTCGAACCTGTTGTAGAACAGGTTAAACTCATTGGCCTTGTCCACATCACCTGATGTTGCCTGGCTGTTCTTGTCCTTATATCCAGTGATGGTCCTCATCCCCTTCCACACCTCTCTGGTGTTGTTGTGCTGCAGCTTCCTCTCTACTTTCTTTTTGTGGTCCTCCTTCGCCTGCTTTAATCCCCTCTTCAGCTCATGTTGCACACACCTGAGCTTTCTCCCTGTCTCCATCCCTGAAGGCCTCCATTTTCTAGTTGAGGAGGGTCATGATGTTACTGGTGATCCAGGATTTGTTGTTTGGAAAGCAGTGTACAGTTCTTGCTGGTATTAGAGTGTCCATACAGAAGTTAATGTCCATGTTAGTAAGTCCATGGTACATTCAATCATTCTATCAAGGTCAGGGTCCTTGTTTTTATCATTTTCCTGTGATTCCAACAGGACATTCCAATCTGTGCAGTCAAAACAGTCTTTTAGACACTCACTGGCCTCCGGGGCCCAGTTCCTGAATGAGTGGTTGGTTGCAGCCTGCCTCAGTACACAGGGCTTGTAGGAAGGCTGAAGAAAAACCATGATCTGATCTGCCACGTGGTGGTAGAGCTGAAGCAGTGTAGGCCTCCTTGACATTTGCATACAACAGATCAAGTGTCTTATTTTCCCTTGTGGGACAGTCAACATACTGAGTCGAGTAGCTCAGTTGGATGAGCATCCGCCCCATGTTTAGAGGCTACAGTCCTCGCTGCAGTTGGCCCCGGTTCGAGTCCCGCATCAGACAAGCCCTTAGCTGCATGTCATTCCCCCTCTCTCTGCCTCCCCATTTCCTGTCTCTCTCTACTGCACTATCAATAAAGGCACAAAAAGCCCGAAAAAAAACAAAAAACAAAAAAAAACATACTCAGTGTCAAGTGAGAGTGACATGGTTAAAATCCCCCGATTTTGCAATTAATGCATCACGGTGCTGGGTCTGTACTCTCGCAACAGTCTCGTGAATGACGTCACACTCAACTGCAGGCTCTGCTCGTGGTTAAATGTAAACAACAATGGCGACGATGTGTGAGAACTCCCTCGGTACATAGTATGGTCTAAGACCAACTGCCAACAGTTCAATATCCCTACAGCAGATCTTCTAATTATTAGTGAGAGAGGTTGATCCTGCAGACAGCTGGTCAGGACATCACATGACACCGAAGACTGAGAGGAACCAACATGAACTCGGGGAAAGAAGAAAGAAAATGAACAAAATAAATAAGCATTTGTTTTCTCTTCACGATCTTTCACCATGAATGGATCTAAACAAAGATCCCACAAGGAAATTCTCTTTTCTAAACTAGCAGGACTTACAGAACCTGGACCCAGAATGGTCTCACATACAGAGCAGCTGCACTTTGATCATAAACAGTGAGCAGGACGTCAGAGAACCAGCATTTTGTTGTACCACTCATTAAATGTTCTGTTTACAACACACAGTCAGAGATGATAGACAGCTGCAGCAGGTCACTGAAGCCTTTAGGGGTTCAAAGGTCAGTGTGATGGTCTGTCAGCCAGATCTGAAATATGAGGCCGTTTCCCAAAAACAGACTGACCTGGAATCTGCTCTGAAACAGGACATGGTAACGTTCCACCAGGACTGTGGTGGAACCACAAATAATGTTTGTGTTGTAAACATCAAACAATGAAGACAACAACAACTTTATTTAGTGAATTCATGGAATCAAAGAACACTAGTGAAATGTTTATGAGATACAGCATTAAATATATGTGAAGGTAGGGACATACACAGAGGACACGGTTCCAGTGATCCATGAAGAGGTTCTGTTGGACATTGCAGTTATGGTTAGGGTTTTCAAGGATATTTTAGCGGAGACAGTTCAGGGTCATTGAGAGGTTTCCAGTAATCCCTGAGGAGGTTCTGTGGGACCTTTCTGGGGTTTCTGAGGGTGGGTTAGTGGATCATGGGGAGGGGTAGTTCAAGATAAAAGGGTGTTAGGATGTCCATGAAAAATCTCCATTGAAATTGTGTACAGTGGATCTTTTGATGATCCTTGAGTTCAAGGGTGCCCCTTGGTTTTATTGTTGCTTAGTTGTTACAAGTACTTCAGCTTGTGTAAGGGGTCATTGAGAAGGTTCCACGATGAGGAGGTCTGAGGTTGAGATGTTTCTACTGGGCCTGAAGGGGTTTGAAGTTCTAGGGTTCCTTCAGGTTGTTTCAGTGTTCCCAGAAGATGTTTTAAGTAGAGGTGCACCAATCAATCAGCGGGCAACCATAACCCCTTAAAGAACCGTTGGTTTGTGTAGCTGTCAGTTCTCTGGTTTTAAGGTCCAAAAGTCTCAGACCTCTTTCCCATTAACCCAGGGTGTGTTCAGGTAAAAGGTCACCTGTGTGTTACAGGAAGTGTTCGTCTGGTCAGTGTGAGCTGTGGCAGCCAGAACGTCTGGGCTGTCGATGGGCGGGGAGTTGTTTACTTCAGGGTCGGAACCCAACCACTGAACCCGAGCATGATGCTGCCAGCCTGGATCCACATAGAACCACCTGTACAGGTAACACACACTGGATCCACATAGGACCACATGTACAGGTAACACACTGGATGCACAGATAACCAGCTTACATGGTGTATGTTACCTGTCTCGGTAACTGTGACATCATTTCTCTCCAGCCAATAGGAGTGCAGCTGGTCAGTATTCAGACGAGTCCTAACGATCATCTCCTCTGGGCATTGGACAACAGAGGAACTGTCTTCGTCAGAACTGGACTCAGTGATGAGATGCCTGTAGGGACAGACTGGGAGCTAGTGCCAGGTACACACCTGTCTGTCTCACACCCGTCTGTCTCACACCTGTCTGTCTCTCACCTGTCTGTCCCACACCTCTCTCACTCTCTGCAGGGTTAGCAGTCAGTCAGCTGGTCCTCAGCTGTCGAACTGTCTGGGTTCGATGTGTAAACGGAGATTTGGCTCGAAGATACGGAGTCTGTGAACGAAACCCAGCAGGAGACTACTGGAAGAAGATCCCTGGAACCGCCAACTGGTTAACTGGTGAGACTGGTTATACTGGTTGTACTGGTTATACTGGTGCAACTGGTTATACTGGTGAGAGATATTATAACATTAACAACATGATGACTCAGGTGGGTGTATCTGTGTCTCTCTCTCTCGCCCTCTCTCTCTCTTCAGTGACTCCGGAAGACGAGTTGTGGGCGGTGACTGTGATTGGTGGATTGTCCCGTCGGCTTACGAAGCTCCTCCCACAGACTCCCTGTAAACCCTCCTCCTCAGGACCTGTCCTGAGCGGGGACGATGTAGATGACGAATGGGAGCTCATCTGATCTGTGACATCACTGTGATGTCACTTCTTGTTTTTGTTGATCCACCTGAACTGGATTTACCTAATGGAACACTGTGACATCACAGTGACATCACTTCACATGGCATTAAAGTTTAAACAAGATGGCCGTCACAGAGAGTCCAGGTGGCTGCTGGGAAATTAAGTGAACTCAGTTTTATTCTTTTACTGTAACAGAAAGCACTTTAACTATGGGGGGGTGCACTAATACCTACTACAGTTTCTACTCTTTGGAACTGGCCCCCCTTTCATTCTAATCCTGTTCAGTCTCGTTCTACTGTAGAATGTTAAAGGGACATTTCACTCCAGTGGTCAGACTGGTCCTCTCTGGTTCAGACTAGTGTCAGGGATCAGAGTTTGCATGATGCTGTGATATTAAAGGGACCTTTCATATTACTGGACTGGACTTGATGGGGGTGTGGACAGGGTGAAGTGGGGGGTCATTAACTCAGTTTTTACTTGGTGTAATTTTTCTGTGGAGATCAGACTGGTTTAAACTGGTTTCCCACACTGACTCTGACTGGTCTGACCAGTCTGACGGGCCAAACTGAATCAGACTGAACCATCAGACTCAGAATTTAACGTGTTGGTTTACATTTCTACTGTCTGATTGAAGTTACTGGTTTTCCTCCTAGGGGCAATGTTGCCTCAGGTAGTTGTCCACCTGTCTCTGTCTCAGTCACCATGGTAACAGGCAGGAGTGCCAAAAACAGGGACTGATTCATGGAAAACATGTAAAAATGTAAATTTAATAAACGTTTGTTTGTTGTTTAGAGAAATGAGATCTAAAACAAAACCTGTGGAGCACTGTGGACCTGCAGCAAGGTTCAGGTCTGAGGCCTGAACTGGATCTATAGTTAAACCCTAAAAAACACGGATCGCCATGGAAACCTGAGCAGGTGTGACTCTGTTTTGATGTCATCCTGCTGTCAGCTGATTGGTTGGGTGTTTTACTGCTGACCAATAAGAATTCAGTGTGAAGTCACCTATTGTGTGATATCATTCATTAACTTAATAAACATGTTGAAACACTGAAGCAGTGTCAAGTTATTGATTAGTATCAGTTACATTCAGGCCTGGATCCACCACCTGTGTGTGTGTGTGTGTGTGTGTGTGTGTGTGTGTGTGTGTGTGTGTGTGTGTGTGCGTGCGTGCGTGCGTGCGTGCGTGCGTGCGTGCATGTGTGCGCGTGTGTCGGAGACCAGAATTGATGCTCACTTTATTGAAGTGAGAGGGCAGAGATGTGTGTGTACATAAGTGAATGGTAGAGTGCTTCAGACTGTGTGTGCAACAAGCATGACAAATGTGTGTGTGTGTGTGTGTGTGTGTGTAAGTGTAAAAGAGAATAAAAAGTTATTTTTAATCATAATTCTATTTTATTTGTATCACGACATGGTCACAGATCAAAGGCCTGAAGGACAGAAAATAAATAAATATACACACACACACATACATACATACGCGCACACACACACACATACATACATACACACACATACGCGCACACACACACTACCTCCAAGGTGCCTCAGTCACATCAGGACACTGAGGTAGAAACATGTTAATTCACATTTAACAATTGCATCAACATTAACTGTTAAAACTTTAAATATTCTTAACAGGACACCCCCCCCCCCCC
>NW_019525034.1:327022-329586 GCF_002814215.2 Seriola lalandi dorsalis | reverse complement strand
ACACAGCACACACACACACACACATACACACAGCTCTGTCTTCAAATCTTCATCTTCAGATCACTGATTATTAATGAACAGAACAGAAACTCTTTACAAGTAAAACAACATTTGAGATTGAAGGTTTAGAATCAATTAAATTAGCACAAATTAAATTGATTAATGATCAGTGTCTGAATCTTTGAAATTATTTACAGCAGGAGCCACCGTCAGGTTAACAACTCCTATCTCCAGCTGCTCCTCAGGGTACTAAAGCCGAGGAACGGAGATATAAGGTTTTCAGCTGACATTGTCTGTTCTAGTCTTTATGTACATCATATTCACATCATCAACGAGCCATCCACAGCAGTCCTCAGCTGTTTGACAGATGATGTCATTGCCAGCTGTGCAGCTGCAGGAAGTCGGGCAGTGTGCTGATCTGATCTGGTCCGAACCGGGCCAGACACCTGAGAGCCTGCAGCAGGAGAGGGGGTGGGGCCAGACCACACAACCAGCAGAACACTTCATTACCCAGCAGGCTTTGCCAGCGCTGCGGCTCCTCCTGCAGGTGGCACAGAGTTGGCGGTTTGGGCAGAAACAGCAGCAGCAGGTCAAGACAGCGCTGCGCGTCGCGCCGCTGTGACACATTGCAGGAGACAAGCGTCTGCAGCGCGACATTGAGTCCATCGGGTTGGGCACCGTGAACCAGCAGCAGCAGCAGACAGTCGGGACGCGACAGCTCCACCGCCAGCTGCACTGCGGTCTTTCCAGCGTCAGTGACATGCGAGCAGCCACTACAGGCATCCAAGAACTCCCGCCGCTCACTCTGCGTGTCGCAGTCCTTCAGAGTCTCCACCATTGTGCCGAGGATTGACACGCGGTCGTAACGCACCGCCACGTTCAGGTGTGGTGCACCACTGCGGCAGCAGAAGCTGCATCGCAGCACTCTGAGCGCGCTAACAGAGTACCTGTTGAGCAGGTAACTGGCATAGTCCCGGTGGTCATGCACGAGTGCGTACAGCAGCGCCTCAGACGGCAGGAAGGCTCGAGGGCGTCCATCCTCCCAGCAGAAGACCTCCATGCTGCGCATGTCCTCCAGCAGCCAGACCGGCAGCTGCTCCCGCACCGCGCAGTAGAAGGAGAATGCTGTCCGCTCACACTGACGCTGAGATGGAGACGAAGACACATGGTCCACCTGAGAGGACAGCAGCCACGGCATCACACCTGAGGACACCTGAGGGACGAAACAGGAGACGCTTTAAAACTGAACTATGACACGCCCCAGACTGTCTCCAGTCAAACCTCCGTCCTCAGCTCCAGCACACTTTTATAGCTGCTGCCCCTCCTCACTCCACCCCGCCCCCTCTCTGCCGCCCCGCCCCCTATCTGTCGCCCCACCCCCACTCCGGCTGTTCAGATCCATGTGTGGATGTTTGTTTTGGGAGCAGGAGCAGGGTGGCTCAGCGGGGTGGGGGGGGGGATCGAGTGTCTGACATAGTGAACATACCGTCCTTTAAGGAGCTGCAGAGACACAATGAACCGTGTGAACTAAACTCAATATTGATTATCACTGATGATTGATTATTGATCACTGTACAACATGCAGGGTGTGTGTGTCTATGTGTAGTGTGTGTATATATGTTTATGTGTGTGTGTGTTTGTATGTTTGTGTGTGTATGTGTGTTTTTGTGTGTGTGTATGTGCGTGTGTGTGTGTGTGTGAGTGTGTGTGTGTATGTGTGTTTGTGTGTGTGTGTTGGAGGGTGTAAATAGGACACAGATTTCTTTACAGTCAGCTGCTGTGACACACACTGATCAGCTGATTCAATCTTTTTATACCTTCTGTTTATTTTTGATGAAATTTCTCTGATCACAAGTCCTGACCACGTTTAAAGATCAATAGGTTTTACATGTATTGAACATCAGAGTTTAACACATGCATTTTCCTCAACAGCAACGGATATAATAAAATGAATAAAGCAGAAAAAATATAAAGATGAAGTTAAAGTTTTAAAAACATTAAGTTTATAAAGTATTTTCATATTTATAAAGTGAATAACGCAACAGGATCAAATCAGATTAGAAATAATCAGTTGACTGATTAAATAGTTGGTGAACAAGTAATTTGCAAATACTAAAAGCATGTTGATGATGATGATTGTAATGATGATGGTGATGATGATGATGATGGTGATGATGATTGTCTTGATGATAATGATATTGATGACGATAATGGTAATGATGATTGTATTGATGATGATGATGATGATGTTGGTGGTGCTGATGATGATGATGGTGATGATGATTATATTGATGATGATTACATTGATGATGATGGTGGTGGTGGTGCTGATGATGATGGTAGTGGTGGTGGTGCTGATGATGATGATGATGATGGTGGTGGTGGTGGTGGTGCTGATGATGATGATGATGGTGATGGTGGTGGTGCTGATGATGATGGTGGTGGTGCTGATGATGATGTTGGTGGTGGTGGTGGTGGTGCTGATGATGATGATGATGGTGATGGTGGTGGTGCTGATGATGATGGTGGTGGTGCTGATGATGATGTTGGTGGTGGTGGTGGTG
>NW_019525034.1:278259-324666 GCF_002814215.2 Seriola lalandi dorsalis | reverse complement strand
GCTGATGATGATGGTGATGGTGGTGGTGATGATGATGATGATGGTGGTGGTGGTGGTGCTGATTATGATGGTGGTGGTGGTGGTGGTGGTGGTAGTGGTGGTGCTGATGATGATGATGATGGTGATGGTGGTGGTGCTGATGATGATGATGATGATGATGGTGGTGGTGGTGCTGATGATGATGATGATGGTGGTGCTGATCATTGTACTGATGATGATGGTAATTATGATGGTGATGATGATTATATTGATGGTGATGATGGTTATGACTGTATTGATTATGATTACATTGATGATGATGATTGTATTCATGATGATTATGACAATTATGATGATGATGATGATGATGGTGGTGGTGATGACGATGAATATTTTATGGTTCCAGATTAGGCTTTCTCCTTTAAATTATTTGAATAATTAGAGTTTCGATTTTTGTTATTGGATAAATCAGGTGATAAATCAGCAGCTCAATCAATAAGAATCAATAGTTTAAGTAAAATGCAGCTGAAGAATTGATGACTCAAGACCAATGTAATGATTTCATTTAAAACAGACACAGGGATGTTACTCAATCATCATCATCATCATTATCATCATCATCAGGCAGATGAAGATAAATCAGCTGATCTACAGTCAGATCTACAGAATAAAACATGATGAGGAGCTCCCCCTGCTGTTCATTCAGTGTAACTACTACTATCATCATCACCTTCATCTCCATCATCATCATCATCACCTTCATCGTCATCATCATCATCTCCATCATCATCATTACCTTCATCTTCATCATCATCACCATCATCACCATCATCTTCATCATCATCGTCACTTTCATCATTATCATTACCTTCATCATCATCATCATCATCAGGCAGATGAAAATAAATCAGCTGATCTACAGTCAGATCTACAGAATAAAACATGATGAGGAGCTCCCCCTGCTGTTCATTCAGTGTAACTACTACTATCATCATCACCTTCATCTCCATCATCATCATCATCACCTTCATCTTCATCATCACCGTCACCTTCATCGTCATCATCATCATCACCATCATTATCACCTTCATCTTCATCATCACCGTCATCACCTTCATCATCACCATCATCATCGCCTTCATCTTCATCATCATCATCATTACCTTCATCATCATCATCATCACCTTCATCTCCATCATCACCATTATCATCACCTTCATCTTCATCATCACCATCATCATCATCGCCTTCATCTTCATCATCATCATCATCATCACCTTCATCATCATCATCATCATCATCACCATCATCATCATCATCATCATCATCACCTTCACCTTCACCATCAGCAGCAGTGACAGTTAAACAAAACTACTAATAAAATAATAAACAAAAGTAATTGAAATGAAATGCAAACCAGAAAGCTCAGGGATATGAACATGATGACATCAGACTGGACTGATGGTACATGATGACATCACACAGGACAAACTTATTTCTTCACCTCAGCCTCTACTAGCTCTGAAATTTTGCACTTCGTCATCAACATCATCATCATCACCTTCACATCAGCAGCAGTGACAAATAAACACAACTGCTAATAAATTATAAATTAAATAATGGTTAAATAATAATGATAATTATTATTATCATCATTATTATTATTATCATTAATGTAATATGACCTATAGTGAGATAATGTAAGAAAGTGTAGTAAAAAATAAAAGTGTTAATCTACTCCCCCCGTGATGATGCTCAAAGTAAATGTAGTAAAGTGACAGAAACTCTGCCTTTAGACATAAATGACTTTATACAGGTGTTTTATCACAGAGTTTTACTTTTTATCCGTCTGACAATTAGGAGCTGTTTGGGAATTGAACCATCAACCCTGTGATTGGTGGATGACAGATCTACCTGCTGAGACACAGCCACACAATAAATGTAATCAATAAATTAATTGATTTAATGTCATTAAAGAAAGCAGCTGTGTCGGCATTAATATAACACTTAGATGTCTGAGTCTTCTTCCTGCAGGTCTCTGGACCTCTGGACCTGGACAGTCTGGATCTGTGACTGCAGACCACCTACTGCCCCTGAACCTGCTCAACCCACAGCTGCCATTATTGTTATTAAACTCATTATTATTACTTAGCCTAACATTAACTAAAGGGGGGGGGTCTATTATTATTATTATTATTATTAGATTAATTCTTAATTAATATTAAATTAATTATTATTAATCATATTATTATTAATCTGATTAATTTTTGATTAACTGATTTTCTGGGTGACTTCACTTCATCATGAAAGTATATATTTCTGGAGTTTGGGAGAGAGGCAGACTCGATGATCAAACTTGATTCATATAAACTAGGATTAATGTGTAGTACTATCAGCTGTTTAATATGTGAACAGTCTAATGATGTCTTAATGTGACACACACACACACACACGCACACGCACACGCACGCACTGCACTGCACTGCTCTGCTCTGATCGATCGATCAGCCTCAGAGGGTTTGATCTCAGTTGTGTCAGTTGTATTGACTCTGTATCGGTAGCGGTGGTCGTGTCGGGGTCTGTGCTCGGTCTCGGTCTGGTTTTATCTGGTCTCTTCTGGTTCCGGCTGCGTGTTCCGGAACTTTTTTGCCTCGGTGTGAAGTCTTGGTCTCGGGTTAACAGTTAGCATCTGTCTGCCGGAGGAGCTTTAGCTTCTGTCAGCTTCATCACACTGAACATTCCCGCATCCGAGTCTCTGTTTCACACCGACCGAACCCCTACCCACCATACCCCCCAACTGCGGTCCGGATCGGACTCTTAGCTCAACGAGGCTGGTAAGCCGGTTCGGTTCAGTTAGCAGGGCAGCTAAGCTAACAAGCTAACTGCTAGCCTGAGTTAGCAGCTAGCACTGAGCCCGGGCTGCCTCTGTGCTCCTCATGCCGGCGATGCTGGAAAGAAACCCGGAGGCTCCGGGAAAGAGGAGAGGTAGAGCCCCGGCGGGCGGCGGCAGCAGCGGCCCCGGAGCAGCGGCGAACCCCGGCGCAAAGAATCTGTCCGGTAATGGAACCAGCACCAACAGCTGCTGGGAAGAAGGAAGTTCAGGATCCAGCAGCGACGAGGAGCATGGTGGGTAGCCTCGGTCACTGTAGTCCTACTGTGTACTTTGTGTACTCCGGAGTACTGCTGCTGAGTACTGCTGTGTGCTGTGTGTGCAGGTGGAGGAGGGATGCGGGTCGGATCGCAATATCAGGCCGTGGTTCCGGATTTTGACCCGGGTAAGAGACTAAACATAGCTCGGTAGTGGTAGCCTCGAACAACGCAAACACTGCACTGCATGATACTGGCTCGGGTGCTCTCATAATGGTTCCAGGTTTATAGAACATATGTCGTACTGATTCCGATTCTGTGGTGAACCTTGGTGGTTCTGTACATGTTTCAATTTTTCAGACAGCGCTTTTCTATAGTTTCTGGCTCTGTGTGAGACTTTATGGTCCAGCTGAGTCTGTTTTTACCAGATTTTATTCTGGAGTCAGCACTGAAGAAGAACTGGTCCTGGTTCTTGTCTATCTGAGAATAGTGTGTTTCTGTGTGTTATCAGAAGTGGCCCAGGCAGCTCAGCTCAGAGAAAACCTGGGGATGTTGGTTTGGATCCCTAGCAGCTGTCTGAACCAGACTCAGTGTAAGAACCACTCTCAGTCCAAACTCAACAAGTGTCTGAAAAAAACCTGAGTGTGAAGTTTAATATCGGATGTCTGTGTTTCAGTGGACGAGTACATTGCCATCGCCAAAGAGAAACACGGCTACAACATGGAGCAGGTAAAGTTTTCTACTCAAACTCTGCTGTAACCTTCACACCAATAGTAGGGCACTGTTCAGTAAACCAGTATAAACCAGTATAACCTGGCTTTCAGGCTCTGGGGATGCTCTTCTGGCACAAACACAACATCGAGAAGTCTCTGGCTGATCTGCCGAACTTCACCCCGTTTCCTGATGAGTGGACAGTGGAGGACAGAGTGCTGTTCGAACAGGCCTTCAGCTTTCACGGCAAGAGCTTCCACCGCATCCAGCAGATGGTACCTCACCAGTATAACCAGTTTGACCACTGTTACCAGTAGTTTTATCCTGCTGTAGAATCATGGTTTATATTCTCTGTGTAGTTACCTGATAAGTCGATGGCCAGTCTGGTTCGGTTTTATTATTCCTGGAAGAAAAGTCGCAGTAAAACCAGTCTGATGGACCGACAGACCCGGAAACACAAGAGAGAGCGAGATGACAGGTGAGTTGCTACCTGCACAGGTAACAGTACAGGTAACACTACAGGTAACATTATAGGTAACACTGCAGCTTACATTATAGGTAACACTATCGGTAACACAGCAGGACACACTTCAGGTACTAGTATCCTGGACTCGACAGCACAGGTGTGTACAAGTGAATTCTGCGATGTGATTGGATTAAACTATGAACTGTTTGTGTTTCAGCGACGATGAAGTTGAAGACGGAAACAGAAATCCTCCGAGTGACTCGGAGTTCGACCAAAGTAAAGACGACAAGAAGGAGGTGAAAGACTTTTCACTGGTTCACTGTTCACTGTTCACTGACTGTTTACTGTTGACTGACTGGTTTTTGAAACTGGTTTCAGGTGAGTTCTGGATCAGAGAGGTCAGAGGTGAAACCAGCAGCCGGACTGAAGGTAAATCACCTGAATACGTGCTTCACCTCAGCTCTCTGTAATAACCCGTCTCTCTTTCCCTGTACCTGTCTGTCTCAATCAGGTCATAGTAATCTGTCTCTCTCTGTACCTATCTGTCTCTTAGACAGGTGGTAAGGCGTCTCAGCGGATGAAGAAACGTCCTCCTAGAGGAATGTTTTTGAATCAGCAGGACGTCGTCTCTCTCTCGTCTTCATCTGCTCAGGGACTCATCAGACACCTGGACTGTCAGCTGGTCTCCATCAAGAGACAGGTCTGTCTATCTGTCTGCTAACCTGTCTGACAGTCAGTCTATCTGTCTGTCTGTCTGTCCCCTGTCCCTCTTTCCTCACCTTTCTCTCACCTGTCTCTTGGTGTGTTTCAGATTCAGACCATCAAACAGACGAACAGCGCTCTGAAGGAGAAGCTCAGCTCAGGAGTTGAGGAGTTCAAGCAACCTGAGGTAACCATGGCAACAGCAACATGCTGGTTGACTATCAACGTTGTCAGTTTTTGTTTGTTGCTGTAGCTGTTGATCTTCATGTTCACGTGTTTGTTTTTTGTTGCAGGTGAATCAGAAGTTTAACACTCGTTGGACCACAGAGGAGCAGCTGCTCGCTGTACAAGGTAACACCTGAATTACCTGTGACCAGATGAACTGACACACCTGAACTATTTGTGACAAGGTGATCTGACACACCTGAACTACTTGAGACCAGGTACAAAGAGTGCCTGTCATCTGTTTACTGACTGTTTACTGTTTATTCTTTACTGACTGTTCACTGTTTTAATGACTGTTTACTGTTATTTGTTTACTGACTCTTCACTTTTACTGACTGTTTAACTGTAGAAGAAGTGAAGTGACTGAAGTTCAGTCTGGATTTGAAGTCTCAGCAGAGTCAGACAGTCTGATGTCAGCAGGGACTCTTGTATTAAACTCAGTGTGATTGGTCGGTGACTCTTTCTCACATTCAATCCCATGCAGCCATCAGGAAGTATGGGCGGGACTTCCAGGCAATCTCAGATGTGATTGGTAACAAGTCGGTGGTTCAGGTGAAGAACTTCCTGGTGAATTACAGACGGAGGTTCAACCTGGACGAGGTTCTTCAGGAGTGGGAGGCCGAACACGGCATGGAGGGAGGAGACGTGGGAGACAGGGGAGTAGAGGAGGACAAGATGGAGGACAAGATGGAAGTTTGTCCTGCTGAGGAGGAGGAGGTTACTGCCAAGGAAACAAAGGAGGTGAGGAGTTAGTTATGTGTACTACAAATCCCAGAATCCTCCCTGTCTGCCTCAGGTTAATTTACTGTTCTAATGCTGACGCTACATGTACCTAGCTTTTAATGTTTCTACTGAACTCTACTGTAACTGAACTGTTTCTTCTGTAGTTATGTGGAACTCTACTTTGTTTCTACTCTGTCCTGCAGGACTCGTCCTCTCCGCTGGACTCCCAGAAGCCTCTGGCCTCCTGAGACGCTCTGGCCCGCCCCTCTAGTTTTATGATGTCTTCATTTTATTTTATTTTGTTGTATTTTCTCAGTTTATCACTTAGAGTGTGTTGAACTTTTATTCATGAGTCGATTGACCAGGTTTGAGGTTTGTATCATTAATTGTCACCTGTCATTACTACTCTCTCTGGACCAATCAGAAATCAGACATTACCTGTCAATCAAAGTGGGAGGGGCCTAGTTTGTCTTTTTTTCATATTTTCTGTTTTAAATCTGCTGTTTCTGTTTTGTTTGTTTGTGTGTGTGTGTGTGTGTGTGTGTGTGTGTGTGTGTGTGTGTGTGTGGAGGTGTGTTTTGGGGGGTGGAGGTGTTGAACTCAAGCAGCCATGTTGGATGATGTCACTCAGGTATCGTCATCCTGTTTTATGGATTTTAGGATATTTAGAGGAGTGACAATAAAACCAAAGTTCATGAAAAATGAGTGTGTCTACTCTTTATTACTTTATTAGTTTAGAACACAAACACAGACACAAAGGCTGCATTCGAAAAGTCAAAACAATCTCCTCTTTAACCTCTTCTCCTTGACCTCCATGGAAAACATCATGAGGTCAAATATGGGAAAGAGAATTCAACAAGTTTTTTTTTTAACTAACTTTATAACACATGGAGGATGAATCATCCTTTAACCATAAAAACAAACAGGATTGAAATGTTGAAATAAGAAAAATACAAATAGAGAAAGTTGAGCTGGTGGAATAATAATTAAATAGAAATAATGAACTATATATATATATGTGTATATATGTATAAAAGTATATGTGTATATATGTGTATATATATATATATATATATATATATATAAACGTGACACAGTGAAACACTGAGTACAGTCCGGTTCAGTTCAGACTGTAAACCTGATCAGTCTGAAACTGAAGAACCTCCTCAGTGAGGCACATGATTCATTGTATTGTAACGCCATAACTTGGCAACCCCCCAGAATGTTCTTATTAATGGATAATAACTGATCAATCAAACATCAGTAAATCTATTAACCATTAATGAAGCCGTTAATTACAGCTGATAAACCCTGTATCACCGGAGCTAGACAGTGGGACCAGCTGCTTCTGTTCTTGTAGTCTGACTCAAACAGCGCCCCTGGTGGTCTTGTTCTGTCCCTGCAGTCTGAGACAAACAGCGCCCCTGGTGGTCTTGTTCTGTCCCTGAAGTCTGAGACAAACGGCGCCCCCTGGTGGTCTTGTTCTGTCCCTGAAGTCTGAGACAAACGGCGCCCCCTGGTGGTCTTGTTCTGTCCCTGCAGTCTGAGACAAACAGCGCTCCCCTGGTGGTCTTGTTCTGTCCCTGCAGTCTGAGACAAACAGCGCCCCCTGATGGTCCGGTTCCGTCCCCGGGCAGCTGGGGGATTTCCTGGGCGGAAGCTGCGGAGGGGGTTTCCAGTGTGATCAGCCCAGTCCTCCCCGCTGGATCTCTGAACTGGATCCCAGTGACTTCTCTCACACACACACAGACAGAGGACGCACAGGACCCAGAGAACCCTGAACCAGAACCCCGAAGCTAAACCCGGACCATGAGGAGTTCGCCTGAGGCCTGGAGGCTCCGAGGCAGCGGCAGCGGCGGGTTGACGGTTTGAATCCGGGAGAGAGTCCACCGAGCCAAGGAGCTGCCGAGCTGAGCTTTGGCCTGCGGAGGAGATTCATGTAAGTCCACAGTCAGTAGAACATCAGTAGAACCCGGGAGAACACGTTAGCTGTGTGTTAGTGGTTTGTAAATCCAGCCAGGGAAACGCGGAGCTAAAGAAGCTAACAGTTAGCATCAGTCAGTGTTTACATCAGACCTGAGTAGACTGACTCGGAGACACAGAGACTGAGAGACAACCAGAGGTAGGGAGAGAGAGAGAGACAGACAGAGAGAAAGTTAGGTTTAGAGACAGAGAGACAGGCAGAGAGAGACACAGACTTTCTTATCTAAAGCCAGTTTGTGACACATTTAATAATTAATGTATTTTAACATTCTGTAAACTGCTGTGGCAATAACATCCGTTTGTTCATGTCAATAAAGACAGACAGAGGGACAGAGACAGGGAGGGAGAGGACCTGGGGAGTAAAGGATAAAATAAAGCAGTTTATTCAGAAACTGCTGTCAGACCTGATCAATCAAACTCAGAGCAGAAAGTGAAATTTAAACCAGATCAGCCTGAAAGCATCTCACACTCCTGTTCATCTCCATCAAAGAGAACGATTAATCAATGACTCAGTCAGTAACTGGCAACTATTCTGATAATCAAGCAATCAATCAACAATAGAGAAAGAGCCTCTGATCTGATCTGATATTCTATCACAATCGATTTAATAGTTAATAGCTGTTTTCAGGTTGACAGGACTGTTCACAGATCGGCTGATCAGTTGATTTTATATCAAAAACTATGATTAGAAAGAGACTGATTCTAAAGTCCTGAGATCAGTGATCAGTTATTTCCCTTATTTATCAATCAATCAACAATGATTATTGATTAATGAAAATGTTTGTTGTATTTCACAGTTTCAGAGATGTCTCCAGATGTTTGGTCCAGTTTAATGTGAAAAATATCTGAGCAGCAATCATCAATAATATTATGATTATCAATAATATATATATATAAATGTATAAGGTAATTACTTCCCTGGTAGCACCAACACTGTGGTCTCAAGACTCATACAGTGAGTCTCAGGCTATCTTGGTTTTGTAGTTGGTCCAGTTGGGACTCAGAGTCTTAGAGTCCTGCTTCACTGGTCTATGGACCAGCAGCTGGTCTTTGACCCTCTGCGTTGACTCATGGTGCTGCTCAGCTGAGAGGAGCATCCATGTTGTAGAGGCAGGGTACCCGCCCCCTTTGTGGGGTCCTTTTTGCTCAGGCTGGTCCTGTCCTGTGTCCAGGTGAACTCCTGTTGTTAGCAGCTCGCGGTGATTGGGTAGCGCTGTTAGCTTCTTCAGCCAGTGGGAGTGGATCAGGTCCTGGTGCTGGTGCTGGTCCTTTCCAGCTCCTCATACCTGAGACTAACCCTTTGTGATGTTGATTGGTTCTGGGAGGTTTCTGTGGTCTGATCTCTGGACTACACAGGCACATGGTTTCACTTGCGTCAGGTTTGATGTGGGGGAGGGGCGAGATGTATACAAATGCCATCTTTGGCGTCACAGAGTTTTTGGGATTCTTCAGGTGGTCTGTCTCTGGGGTACTGCTGTCCTAGGGGGTCAGCTCAGGACCTCCATGCTGCTCTCTGCTCCCAGCTCAGTCCCCAGCTGTGATAGTACAGTACAGAGGCTCTGATCATAGTCCCAACAGGCCCCAGGAACAGATCCATGGAGGCAGGGGTCTACCGCAGCAGGAGGACTCGAGGTGCAGGCCGCTGAGACGGTCCAGCAGGGTGTCAGATGCTGGGACAGCGAACAGGAATATCTGTGATGAGTCTGGATCAGAAGTCCCCAGGTGCTGACAGGACAACAGGTCTGAGATCCTGTAGGCTTCCAGGTTCCAGACTGAAAACCAGCTGCTGGTGAACCATCAGACCTGGTGGTGGTTGAAGAGGAAGAGGACAGATGTGTCAGTCCCAGATGTGTCCAAAGTGGTCCACCAGACTCCAGGTACAAAACGACAAAGGGTAAAGGTCAGAGGTCAGGAGAGTGAGAGAACAGGACTCTGGGAGATTTGTAATGTGCACTGGTCTGGTCTTCATCTGGTTCTGGTCTTCATCGAGGACCCGGACTCAGACCCAGACTCAGATGAGGAGTCTGTTGAGTCCAGAATCAGAGACTAGCAATGTATCAAAATGCATAGTTAGCATCTTTGTTAGCTTGTAACTGGCAGTGGCTGACACTGTGTTAGCACTTGTGCTAATGCTAACTCTCTCTCTGTACTGACAAGTTTTCAGTGAAAGAGCAGAGACTCAGAACATGAAGGTTCTCTGTTTAGCACCTGAACAGGTGATCTGTCACCTGACTGAGTCAAGTGTTAAAAGAGTTAAAGCTGAAGTGAAAGCAAACGAGGTTTCACTCTGACTGAAAAACAAGAGACAAAGTTCAGAGAATTTACAGGGTTTTTCCACACACACACACACACACACACACACACAACCACACACTTTATTGTAAACTCTTTTGTCCCTGTCAGGATCCTGTAGGAATGATGACTCAGTCTTTTCAGGGATCTGATTGGTCAGTGGTTTGGCTGTTGACAGGTTTTGATCTGATCCGGAGCAGGTGAGGAGTTCAGCATCAGTTACCATGGTGATTTACCTCGATTACAAGTGAACCACAGTCGTAGGGCTGTAGGAGTTAAACCTGAAGTTACCTCAGACTTCGGATCCTGGTTCAGGTCTCATGTTGATAGGAGACAGAGTGAAAGACTGAGAGGAGAAATTCACTCACACACACACACACACACACACACACACACACACACACACACACACACACACACAAAACAGAAACACATCACTTCCTGTCAGGGCTCAGTTGTGGGGATGCTAGGGGCTTTTCCACTGACTGCATCTTTAACACACACACACACACACACACACACACACACACACACACATTCTAAACTTCAAAATAAAAGCCCTGAATGATTTACTGAGCATCAGATAGCAGAATCAGGAAGTAAAAACTTATGTCATGGTCGTCCGTTGGACTCTACTGAGCATGTGCAAACTGGAGAATCTTACTTTTTTTGTCTCAGTTTGTAAGTTAACTGTTTATCTACTGCACCCCCACCCCCCCACCCCCTCTCCCTCCCAAGGTCATGTCAGCGGGGAGGAGTGCTGATGGAAGGGAGGTGCAGATTCCCCTCCAGCAGGTGGCGCCCTCCCTGGCCGCTTCCATCTCTGTGGCCGCTCCCATCACCCTGTCCTCTCACCGTCCAGCCAATCCCTGGCCTTCCAGCGACCCCGCTGCCTCACAAGGTAAATAGAGTTTCAGAATGAATGTCTTATTAGTTTACGGAGACAGAAGGGTTCCCTCAGGCGACTCACCCGTGTCTCTGTCTCAAGGTGTACCTGCAGGTTTCCTGCCCCTTCACGGAGGATTCAGAGACCACTTTGTAGAGACTCCAGAAGCCAAATACTGTTGTGAAGTGTGCAGGCTGGTCCTGTGTCAGCCCCGCCAGACTGAGTGTGGTCACCGCTTCTGTCAGAGCTGCATCAACAACATCCTCAGGTGAGAGTCACAGGTAGAGATAACAAACACACCTCTCCTCCTCCACCACACTGGCTCCTGCTGCAGTGTCATCCAGTCCAGTGATGGTGGAGCAGGTGGAGGTGCAGTTCTTTCTCGGACCAGCAGATGTCAGGTGTTTGTCACCAGTTGACTCAGTAACTTAATGTACTCTGTCCTCCGGCAGTCAGCAAAACCCGGTGTGTCCAGCTGACATGGAGCCGCTGTTCAAAGACAAGGTGGGCTGGAAGTGGAAATCACAAGACAGATAATGTTGTCATTAATTATTGATTGATTATGGATCAGTTATTGACTATCCTGTGGTTTGTGTTTAAGATCTTTAGAGATGTTTGCTGCCATCGGGAGATCATGGCTCTGAAGGTTTACTGTCGAAGTGAAGCCAACGGCTGTCAGGAGCAGATGAGTCTGCACCAGATACCTGTGAGAACATGTTCACACACTGTTACCATGGCAACAGAGAATCCTGCATACTCATTGGTTGTAGGGTGCCGTAGATAAATCCCATATGTGGACACATCAAACACAACAGTTCTCATTCATTTCCACTGATCTAGAAACATTGATGCACTCCAAGGTCTCACCTGTCTGTCTCTCATCTGTCTGTCTGTCTGTCTGTCTGTCTATCTATCTGTCTGTCTGTTTATAGGACCACCTGAACGTGTGTCCATTCTTTGAGGTTCCCTGTCCACTGGGTAAATGTAAAGAGCGAATGATGAGGAAAGAGATTCCCGACCATCTGAGCTGGAAATGTAAACACAGAGAGACCACCTGCGAGTTCTGCATGACCAAGATGCCTCTGACTGAACTGCAGGTAGCCTATGACATCACTGCTGACATCACCCTTACCAACCTGCAGTGGAAGTGGACTAGCTGAGGGTCTGGGAACTAGTTGTAGAGGTCTGATGACTAGTTGTAGAGGTCAGAGGACTAGTTGTAGAGGACTGTTGAGTAGTCGTATAGGTCTGATGACTAGTTGTAGAGGTCTGGAGACTGGTTTTAGAGGACTAGTCGTAGAGGTCAGAGGACTAGTTGTAGAGGACTGTTGAGTAGTTGTAGAGGTCTGAGGACTAGTTGTAGAGCTCTTAAGACTAGTTGTAGAGGTCTGAGGATTAGTTGTAGAGGACTGGGTACTAGTAGAGGTCTGGGAACTAGTCGTAGATGTCAGATGACTAGTCGTAGAGGACTGAGGACTAGTCGTAGAGGACTGAGGACTAGTTGTAGAGCTCTGAGGACTAGTTGTAGGGCACTGAGGACTAGTTGTAGTGGTCTGGGGACTAGTTGTAGAGATCTAGGAACTAGTTGCCGAGTTCTGAGGATTAGATATAGAGGACTGAGGATCAGTTTTAGAGGTCTGGTGAATAGTTGTAGAGGTCTGGGGACTAGTTGTAGAGGTCTAGGAACTAGTTGCAGAGTTCTCAGGATTATATATAGAGGACTGAGGATCAGTTTTAGAGGTCTGGGGAATAGTTGTAGGGCACTGAGGACTAGTTGTAGTGGTCTGGGGACTAGTTGTAGAGATCTAGGAACTAGTTGCAGAGTTCTCAGGATTATATATAGAGGACTGAGGATCAGTTTTAGAGGTCTGGGGAATAGTTGTAGGGCACTGAGGACTAGTTGTAGTGGTCTGGGGACTAGTTGTAGAGATCTAGGAACTAGTTGCAGAGTTCTCAGGATTATATATAGAGGACTGAGGATCAGTTTTAGAGGTCTGGGGAATAGTTGTAGGGCACTGAGGACTAGTTGTAGAGGTCTGGGGACTAGTTGTAGGGCACTGAGGACTAGTTGTAGAGGTCTGGGGACTTGTTGTAGATATCTGGGGACTAGTTGTAGAGGTCTAGGGACTAGTCGTAGAGTTCTGGGGACCAGTTGTAGATGTCTGGGGACTAGTCGTAGAGGTTGAAAGACAGGTGCTCAGTCTCAGTCGTGAACTTTTGGGGGTACCTGGACCTGCTGACCTCCTGTACCTTCAGTCTGGAGGTCTTCACTTTCCCAGAAACAGAGTCGACCTGAGAACAGGAAACAGTTTGATATGAATTGTTTTTCAGAAACACAAAGAGACGGTGTGTCCGACGTTCCCAGTGTCCTGTCCAAACCACTGCTCCTTCTCCTCCCTGCCCCGGAGTGAGGTACTGACCCAGTTTGTCCTCCACTGTCTAGTCACAAGACCATGGTTTGGCTGCAGCAGTATTAATAAAACTGATTGACTGATTTTGTCTTTTAGTTGTCCAATCACCAACACGACTGTCCCAAAGCTCAGGTGAGCTGTCAGTTCCACCGGTATGGCTGCACCTTCAAGGTAACATGTCATCATCCTGTTGACCTTTGACCTGACCTTTAGCTGAGTGACCAGCTGCTGTACAGACTGTGTTTACACCTGCTGTGTGTCTTTGTGTTTCAGGGTTTGAACCAAGAAATGAGGCAACATGAGTCCACATTCGCAGCTGAGCACCTGAGATTGATGGCCAACAGGAACTCCTCGTTAGAGAACAAGGTAACCATAGCAATCAGGTTGAGTTACTAAAACAGGTCGATATTAAAGCTACCTGACTAATCCTTGTGTGTTTCCAGGTGGAGGACGTTAAAGGTGAGCTGATGGAGAGGTACAAAGTGCTTCCTGCTCTCAGCAGCCGTCTGTCTGAACTGGAGAACCAGAACGACGAGCTGAGAGACAAGAACCGACAGATGGAGCAGAAACTGGCCACCATGCAGGTACTGTCCCTGAAGTCCAACTAGTGATGGCAATGTATTTATCTCACACATTTGATTTTGCTGTGGAAGTTCAGAGTGGGTTAGAATTTAATAAAATAGATGAAGGTAAATTATAACAATTATAATGTTAATTAAATCAACAAGTAGTTAGTGGAACAATGTCTGAGAGCGTTCTAAGATTGATGCAAAGTGTGTTTTTGTTTTATGTAAATCAGGTTCTGACTGAGACAAGGTGTTTAGACATACAGGACAGTTCTATGCTCTCTAGGGCTTTAAACAAATGACACCAATGAGACCAAAGACTCGGGTGGGGTCTCGTCAGCATCAACTAGACTCTCAGTTAGACCCTGGTCTCTCCCCCAAACCTTTACAGCCATCTCTGTCTTCCTACAGAAACTGATGAGCTCTCACTCAGAGAAGCTCCTGGAGGTGGAGCTGGAGCTTCGTTCTCTCAGGTTGCTCAGAGACGAAGTGGAAGACCTGAGAGGAACGTTAGAGAACGTACGGACAAGGCTGAATGCTCTGGAACAAGGGGGGCGCAGCGGAACCGGATCCACAACACACACTCTGGGTCAGAATACACACAGGGGTCTGGGGACTAGTTATAGGGGATTAGTTATGGAAGACTGGGCACTAGCTTAAGAAAGATTGGGACTTGCTCCAGAAGTCTGGGGACTAATAGCAGAGGTCTCCACACACACACACACACACACACACACACACACACAGTCAATCAATAACACAATAATGAATATCCACCTCTTTGTAGCGCCCCTGGAGACTCAGCTGAACCGACATGACGACATGCTAAGTGTCCATGAGATCCGATTGGCCGACATGGACCTGCGTTTCCAGGTGCTGGAAACGGCGAGCTACAACGGGACTCTGATCTGGAAGATCCGCGACTACAAGAGACGAAAACAGGAAGCGGTGGCAGCAAAGACGCTGTCGCTGTATTCACAGCCATTTTACACCGGATATTTCGGATACAAGATGTGCGCCCGAGTCTACCTGAACGGAGATGGCATGGGCAAGGGAACGCACCTTTCCCTGTTCTTTGTGGTGATGAGGGGTGAATACGATGCCCTGCTGCCCTGGCCCTTCAAACAGAAGGTACATATCAGTTACTGGCTCGTTACTGGCTGGTTCCTGGCTGGTTACTGCATGGTTACTGGCTTGGCTTTAACGAGGTGTTTTGGAAGTGAAGGATTCTGTATTGCTGAATCTTCTGGCTCCATCCTGTTATTGTTGTTGTAGTAGAGCCAAAGTGATGGTGACAAGCCTGTCTGTCTTAGTGTCCCTCTGTCTGCTTGTGTCTTTCTGTTAGGTGACTCTGATGCTGATGGACCAGGGTCCATCAAGGAAACACCTGGGTGATGCCTTTAAACCTGATCCCAACAGCAGCAGCTTCAGACGTCCTGCAGCAGAGATGAACATCGCCTCCGGCTGTCCTCTGTTTGTATCTCAGAGCGTCCTGGAGACCGGCAGCTACATCAAAGACGACACCATATTTATCAAGGTGAGGACGTGCAACACCTCCTGTTAAAGGGCTGGGGACTAGATGTAGGGGACTGAGGACTAGTTGTAGCGAACTGAGGACTAGTTGTAGAGGTCTATGGACAAGTTGGAGGGGTCAGGGGACTAGATGTAGAGGACTGGGGACTAGTTGTAGAGGTCAGGGGACTAGTTGTAAAGGACTGGGGACTAGTTGTAGAGGTCTGAGGACAAGTTGTAGAGTTCTGAGGACTGTTGTAGAGGTCTGAGGACAAGTTGTAGAGGTCAGGGGACTAGTTGTAAAGGACTGGGGACTAGCTGTAGAGGTCTGAGGACAAGTTGTAGAGGTCTGAGGACTAGATGTAGAGAACTGAGGACTAGATGTAGAGGTCTGAGTACTAGTTGTAGAGGTCTGGGGACTAGTTGTAGAGGTCTATGGACAAGTTGTAGAGTTCTGAGGACTGTCGTAGAGGTCTGAGGACAAGTTGTAGAGGTCAGGGGATAGTTGTCGAGGTCTGGGGACTAGTTGTAGAGGTATGAGGATAAGTTGTAGAGGTCAGGGGACTAGTTGTAGAGGTCTGAGGACTAGTTGTAGAGGTCAGGGGACTAGTTGTAGTGGTATGAGGATAAGTTGTAGAGGTCAGGGGACTAGTTGTAGAGGTCTGAGGACAAGTTGTAAAGGTCAGGGGACTAGTTGTAGAGGTCAGGGGACTAGTTGTAGAGGACTGGGGACTAGTTGTAGAGGTCTGAGGACTACATGTAGAGGACTGAGAACTGAGGAATAATTGATTACTCATTGATTGATTGACAGTCTGATTAATTTCTGTATTGATTGGTTTGATCGGCAGGTTACTGTGGATACCTCTGACCTCCCTGACCCGTGACGTTGTGACCCCTCTGAACCCTGACCTCGCTGGTCTGAGATCAGCTCACCTGTCCACGCACAGCAGAGCAAAGGATGATGGGAAGGATCAGTGATGGTCCAGCTGAGAGTGACGCCGACAGAACAGAAGAAGAGTCAGACAGGAAGCAGCCAATCAGAGTGAACTCTACACAGACCAGTGGACAGGTCCTCTTCTGTTTGGCTGATGGACTACAGAACTCTGTGTGTGTGTGTGTGTGTGTGTGTGTGTGTGTGTGTGTGTGTGTGTGTGTGTGTGTGTGAATGGATCAGTGTTGCCATGACATCACCATGGTGACATCACTCAGAGCCAACATGGCCACTGCAGCGAGGATGTTGTTGCTGCTCATTATTGATGCCGTGCATCGAGCTTTACTTCCTGTTTCTTACCTGTTTGGTATGCTGGGAAATCACCACAGCCACAGAGGAGCGCAGAAAACAGACCAGTAGAGACCAGAGCAGACCAGTAGGATCCAGTGAAAAGTGTTGATCAGGAAAAGAGTCAGTTTGAAGGAAGTTGTTGGTTATTGAATATTGATTTTTGGTGTTGATGTGGAAACTGTTGTTCTTCAGATCTACAGAAACAAACAGAAATAAACAAACAAGCAAACAGTAGAAATTAACAAACAGTAGAAGGAAATTGAAGCAAACAAACAAACAAAAAACAGTAGTTAGAAACAAACAATAGAGAAAAAAATAGAAACAAGCAAACAGTAGAAACATGAAGAACCTCCCATCAGCAGCCTGGTCCAGAGTGTTCTACATATTTATTTTTATAGGTGTGAACAGATGAGTTCAGTCAACAATTCACCTGGTGTGAGCAGGTAGAAACATTTTGTCACTAACCTCAGAGTAAACAAACAAACAAACAAACGTTTATCAGACATGTTCAAAGATCTGTAGGAGGATAAAACACTACAGCTTCAGCTTCAGAGGAGTTCAGAGACACTGAATGTCGAGGTGATGGGAAACTGAGTTGAGAAAAACCTGACCCAGAAAGAGATATCATTAAGATCTGGATTCCAGAGCAGTAGAAACCAGTAGAGTCCAGTCAGCTGTTCCTCTGTGGCCTCGTGAGTTTCTCAGCGTCGACAGATTCATCTGACTCATTGATTCATTTGCACAGTTTGAATGTTTGTTAATGTGTGAATAAAAATAAAGAGAAAACATGAAGAATCTGCTTTTATTTTCCCTTTAATTTACATATTTATTTAAATTTATTTATTATCAGTCTGAGCTGTTACAAGCTGTTACTTAGAAAAATGGAATCTTAAAATGAACTAAATAACCTTAAAGCCGTCACTAAGTTTTCTCCTATGAAAATTATAACATGACTTCATTAATTTTTATGTACAAACACATTAATTATAGTTACCTATGTTTGTCAGCAGGATTAAATCAAAACTGAACCGGTTTATACTGAACTTGGTGGAGGGCTGAGTCCTGGTCCAGGAAAGATCTAGATTTATTATGAATTTGAATTTTTTTCTCTGGGGTCTCTGAGACTTTAAAATCACCCGTTCATGAGTTTCACCTTAATAAACTTTCTTTTCTTTATAACTAATTTTTTTTTTGTTTTTCAAAAACAGTGATGTCACACAGAAAAACATCCATGTATATATTCAAACAATATAACATGAGTAGTGATGTTGGGCTGACAATCACAGCCGTGCTAATATTCAGAACAACATCACGACCTCAGTGTGCGTTAATGTGACGCTGATTAACGGTTAATATAACACCTGTGGGGGCGTAGTGTGGCGTAGTCTAAGCAGGCGCCCCATGTGTAGAGGCCACAGTCCTCGCTGCAGTCGGCCCCGGTTCGAGTCCCGCATCGGACGGCCTTTTCTGCAAGTCATTCCCCCTCTCTCTGCCTCCCCATTTCCTGTCCTACTATCGAATAAAGGCAAATAATAAATAAATATATAACACCTGTGAAGCGGAGTGATACATGTAGTTAAAAGTCCCAGTGCTGTTGTACTGGAATCATGGAATTACTCTCGTCCATCAAATTCCTTGGTTGGAACTAACTTATAAAATATTGGTTTAGTGAGTTCCCTCAAAAAAACATTCGCTGCAGTTCCACAAACGGCCTGTGGGGGCAGCAGTGCGCCTTTGCTGTGTCTGGTCAAAGCAGGATGAAGACGATGTCACACTCCGGTACAGCAGGTGGCGGGATTCCGTGAATTGCCGTTATTAAACAGAAGAAGAAGAGGAGGCGACAGCAGCAGCAGCAGAAGAAGAAGAAGAAGAAGGAAAAAGAAAAAGAAAAAGAAAAAGAAAAAGGAAAAGAAGAAGAAGAAGAAGAGGACCCGAGGTGTGTTTGTGTTTTAGCTCCGAACTCCAACAGAAACTTCCTCTCAACCCTCGGGACCAGGTTTTTCCTCCGGGAAGGAACCGCGACTGTCCAGCGTGACTGGGTGAGTTCACCGGCTGGTTCCGGTCTTTAGAATCGGGACCGCTAGATACTCTAGACCAGCATTTCAGCTAACAGGGCAAAAACTGATGCGGAGATGACCCGGGTTAACGCGTAGAGGACCCAGGTTAACTGCGAGCTCCTCCATGTATGGTTTTAAAACAAAAGTGAAAGTTTTCCGAATGAAACGCAGATAAAATAAGTTTAATGACCAAATAAACCAGTTAGTGACGTCACAATAAGCCCAGTCTGTTTCTGTGAAATGACCGAGTCAGCTTCAGGGTTCAGGAGAATCTGGTGAATCCTGGTTGTGTGAAGATTAAAATACTTAAGATAAAACTAAACGTCAGGTAAATTGGTTTAATATCCACACAGGTGTAAATGTCCTGAGAAGTGAGTCCCTGGTTCGATGTCCTGAACTGTTTGCTGCATGTCTTCTTCGACTGTCTGTACCCAAACTTCCTGTCCGTCCTCACTGAGGCTATCAAATTAAAAAAGACTTAAAGTCATTAAAACTTTAAAAATATTTAGAATTATAATCAATTTGGTGATGACAGTCCTGGTCCTGGATCATGAGTAACAGAGTCTCAGTTCAGTTCAGGGACTCAGTCAGTCCCTGAACCCATAACCCTGAAACAAACTCCAGTAGGAACCAAACCAGTCGACGAGTTCTGGAGCATGACTTTTGAAAAATGCCACGCTGAACATTGTCCTCCGTGTCCTGGGTATTGAAGCCCCTTCTCCTGCTCTGTGACTGGTCAGCTGGTGTCTTTGAGGATGATCACTATTGAGGTCAGTAACAGTTCGCTTGTGTTCTTGTTCTCAGATGAAATGTTTTTCCTGAAGACTTTTCCTCTGTGTGAACCTGCAGCTCTGCAGCTTCTCAGACTGTTTTCTACCCAAACTTTACCCACTCTCACTCTGTTCACCAAGGTAACCTTGAATCTCATACCTGGTACCTGACATCACACACCATGCATTTGACATTCTGTGACCTGTGGACTGAGACACTGTTCTCCTTTCTGTCTCCACAGACTCAAACTAACATTTACATATATACAAGATGTATATTATCAGACTAACAGTGATGTACTTCCTGTATATAAAGACCTGGTCTGTCTCTGTAGGACCCCTGTCCTTTGTGTGATGAAGCTAAAGAAGTTCTGGAGCCATTCAAACACAGAGTGAGTCTTACTCCGCCTCCTCTTCTGTCTCACATTGATGATGTCAACATGTTGATGTGACTGAATCAGCAGCTTCACTTCACCATGAGGAAAGTAAAACTGATGATGATGATGATGATGGAACATTCACACAGTGACGAGTTACTGAAGCTTCACTTCTGATCATTTCTGATCATCATATGAACACACCATCAACAATCAGTGCTCAGATTGTCCAAATGATCTGGATGATTAACAGGATTATTTTAACCTGATAACAGCAGGTTAGTCTGGTTTAGTAAAACCACATTTAAAGAACAGGGTCCTGGACCATGAAGTGAGTTCAGCTCAGTCTAGTTCACCTGATTCACCTGGCTCTCTTAATTCCAGTTGTGAAAGGTTGAGTTGTTAATGAGAAGCGACTTGATCAGAACCTGGAATGAAGTGATAGATATGAGATGAAAGAGTCAAAGCTGCAGGTAAATTCGGATCCAGGTGAAAAAGTAAAGAACATGTTGACATAACACAAAGCTACATGTTCTGATGAACAGTGTCTGACTGAAGTGTTCATTGATCTAATAACTATTAATTTATTTTTCTAATAAAAGACAACAGATGGTGTTGGAGGAGACAGGAAGTCCCTCACTAACTGTGTCTCTCTCTGTCCCGCAGTTCGTCCTGCAGCAGGTGGACATCAGTCTTCAGGAGAACAGGGTGTGGTTTGACAGGTACAGGTGGGACATACCTGTGTTCCACCTAAACGGACAGTTTGTGATGAAACATCGAGTGAATGTTGTCCTCCTGGACAAACTGCTGCAGGACGCAGGGACACACAAAGCATGACTTTGATGACATGATCTGATCATTATTGTTAATCAGAATGTAAATGTCCAGTAATCAATAAAACAAACCAATCAATCAATGTCTTTGTTAAAGAGATTTCATTAATGCAAAGCTGCAGGATCTCAGTAAACCAATCAGAGCAGCCCCTCAATGTGATGTCACAGCTGCAGAAATGATGAACTTTATGATGAAAGTTTTCATGGTGATGGTAATCTGAGCTGAATCAGCTGAGCTCCACAACCGGAAGTTCAGATCAGTTCAGGACCAGCAGTCCAATTCACATCCAGATGTGGTCTGTAGTGACCCGTGGCCTTGTGTACGAAGCCTTAAATGGAATTCATACTGAACCGCAGCATATGCCACACCCCACCCTACCCTGTCTCCACCCTGAAATCAATATGTTAATGAGGAAAACTGCCTGAACGAGCCCAGACTAAGCTGAAACCAGATGACACTAGACTGAAGCAGCTGAGTGTAGGCTGAAACCAGCCGAGACTAGGCTGAAACCACCCGAGACTAGGCAGAAACCAGCCGAGACTAGGCAGAAACCAGATGAGACTAGGCTGAAAGCAGATGAGACTAGGCTGAAAGCAGCCGAGACTAGGCTGAAACCAGCCGAGACTAGGCTGAAGCAGCTGAGACTAGGCAGAAACCAGACGAGACTAGGCTGAAGCAGCTGAGACTAGGCAGAAACCAGATGAGACTAGGCTGAAACCAGATGAGACTAGGCTGAAACCAGCTGAGACTAGGCTGAAACCAGCCGAGACTAGACTGAAACCAGATGAGACTAGGCTGAAACCAGATGACACTAGACTGAAGCAGCTGAGTGTAGGCTGAAACCAGCCGAGACTAGGCTGAAACCAGCTGAGACTAGACTGAAACCAGGTGAAACTAGACTGAAGCAGCTGAGAGCAGGCTGAAACCAGATGACACTAGACTGAAGCAGCTGAGTGTAGACTGAAGCAGCTGAGTGTAGGCTGAAAACAGCCGAGACTAGACTGAAAGCAGGTGACACTAGCCTGAAGCAGCTGAGAGCAGGCTGAAACCAGCTGAGACTAGGCAGAAACCAGCTGAGACTAAACTGAAGCAGCTGAGACTAGGTTGAAACCAGATGACACTCGACTGAATGTTAATAGGACGTGATGATGTGGGTTGTTTGCAGCAGTTCTACAACAGTCTTAAACTACGTCCTCAGTCTCACACATTGACCACACAAGTCCAGACACATACCAGGTTTAGACCTGGTCTTGTTAATAGTTCCTTTGCTTGCTTTCCTCCTGACACAATGATGTTAATGTATTAGTAATAATAATATAACACTGACAGGAGTCACTGCTACAGAAGTACATTTTTTTCAAGCAGCTGAGACTAGGCAGAAACCAGATGAGACTAGGCAGAAACCAGATGAGACTAAGCTGAAACCAGATGAGACTAGGCTGAAACCAGCCGAGACTAGGCTGAAACCAGATGAGACTAGGCTGAAACCAGCCGAGACTAGACTGAAACCAGATGAGACTAGGCTGAAACCAGGTGAAACTAGACTGAAGCAGCTGAGTGTAGGCTGAAACCAGCCGAGACTAGGCTGAAACCAGCCGAGACTAGGCTGAAGCAGCTGAGACTAGGCAGAAACCAGATGAGACTAGGCTGAAACCAGATGAGACTAGGCTGAAACCAGCTGAGACTAGGCTGAAACCAGCCGAGACTAGACTGAAACCAGATGAGACTAGGCTGAAACCAGATGAGACTAGACTGAGGCAGCTGAGAGTAGGCAGAAACCAGCCGAGACTAGGCAGAAACCAGCTGAGACTAGACTGAAACCAGGTGAAACTAGACTGAAGCAGCTGAGAGCAGGCTGAAACCAGATGACACTAGACTGAAGCAGCTGAGTGTAGACTGAAGCAGCTGAGTGTAGGCTGAAAACAGCCGAGACTAGACTGAAAGCAGGTGACACTAGCCTGAAGCAGCTGAGAGCAGGCTGAAACCAGCTGAGACTAGGCAGAAACCAGCTGAGACTAAACTGAAGCAGCTGAGACTAGGTTGAAACCAGATGACACTCGACTGAATGTTAATAGGACGTGATGATGTGGGTTGTTTGCAGCAGTTCTACAACAGTCTTAAACTACGTCCTCAGTCTCACACATTGACCACACAAGTCCAGACACATACCAGGTTTAGACCTGGTCTTGTTAATAGTTCCTTTGCTTGCTTTCCTCCTGACACAATGATGTTAATGTATTAGTAATAATAATATAACACTGACAGGAGTCACTGCTACAGAAGTACATTTTTGCATCATACTTTTGCATGTAATGTCATATATTTCACCACATTAGTGTTCTACCAGATGTTTGTAGCTGAAACATGCCAACAGTCTCTGTCTCTATGTCAGGACAATGACATTAGTGACATTTGAAACATCTATCACATCTGTTCCAATGAAAAGAAACACAGAGTTTCAGTCTATTAATGTGAGGATGTGGGCAGTGAGAGGGAAAACTCTGGGATCAGGTGGTTGGTTTGACCTGTTCCTGTAGTTTAGTGACATCAAACAGAAGTAATAATAGATTTTATCTTTTATTCTGAACTCTGAAAACGACACCTGACTCACCTGATCCTGTGAGCTCATCAATATTTAACTTGCGGAAGGTTAGGAGTCTCTGTTAGCCAATCACAGTCCTCCTCCATCTGTGTGACCTGAAAGCGCAGTGAGGTGGCACAGAGTGTGGTGGTTGTCATGGAGATGGTCAGGTGTGCTTTCAGTCAGGAGTTGTGTTGATGGCGTCCGGAAGCTTCAGCAGCAGATCTCTGGACGTTCATTTCGCTCTGCAGAGAGCAAAGAGGAAGATCAGCAGTCTGCAGCAGCAACTGAGACACAAGTAAGAGACATCAGAGACATCGTAGACATGAGAGTTCAGACTGAAGAGAGACATCAGAGACATGATGTCTGGATGCGGTCTGGATGTAGGTCTGGATGTAGGTCTGGATGCGGTCTGGAGGTGGTCTGGATGCGGTCTGGAGGTGGTCTGGATGCGGTCTGGAGGTGGTCTGGATGCGGTCTGGATGTAGGTCTGGATGTAGGTCTGGAAGTGGTTCCGGAGGTGGTTCCCGAGCTCTTCTGGAGGTGGTCCTGGAGCTGGTCTGGAGGTGGTTCCCAAGCTCTCCTGGAGCTGGTTCTGGAGCTGGTCTGGATGGGGTTCCCGGGCTGTTCTGGATGTGGTTCTGGAGGCGGTCTGGACATGGTTCCTGAGGTGTTCTGGAGGTGATTCCTGAGCTCTCCTGGAGCTGGTTCTGGAGCTGGTCTGGAGGTGTTCTTGATGTGGTTCTGGAGGTGAACCTGACAGAACGTGGTCTGTGTTAAACACAGTGTGGTACAGATTAAACATGAACCATGTGACCTGCAGGTCATGTGATCACATGTATAGGCTGACTGGAGATCAGCTGGGTTTAACAGATCACTGGTCTCTGTTTACTGGTCTGACTGGTGCATTATCAGGATCAGGTGTGATCGGTCAACCTGTTGTTACCTGCTGATGTCAGTACATACCAACAGTCCCAAGTGACGTCATCATGATGTCATATCTCTTAGCTGAGGGAGTTTCTTTGGTACTGCATTGGTTGTGTCTGAAATCTCTCCCTCCTTCACTCGGTGTAGAGGACTGTTGACTGAGCTAATCGCTAACATGGAAAAACACTTTCACACACTCGGCTCATTTTCTCCACACTGTCTTTCTGTCTTTCAGGCTGTTGGTTGTACACTACACTTTGAATGATGCATTGTGGGATACTATGAGTCCACTATGTAGGGT
Source organism: Seriola lalandi dorsalis (assembly GCF_002814215.2). NCBI lineage: Eukaryota > Metazoa > Chordata > Actinopteri > Carangiformes > Carangidae > Seriola > Seriola lalandi. Next base: position 299,994 of record NW_019525034.1, on the reverse strand, counting down.
ATGATAATTCTCACTATACATTTGGACAGCACTGCAACATGGCATAGTGAGTGATTACGATGATATGAACTGATTAGATTCTGAGGGTCAAAGGTCACAGTGACGTCACAACACATAACTCAAGAATTCATTCACTAATTATAACATAATTTAACTGAAATGTCTAAAAGGGTAAAATGAAGAAGTGATGACATCATAATGATGGTGTGTGTGTGAACCGCAAAGGTCAAAAGTCCTTTTAACTTCTACAATGTGTTCTTTCTTGATTCGACTGGATTTATTCTTCTGTATCTGTCTCTCTGATGGTGAAGATGATGGTGATGATGATTGTGATGATGGTGATGATGATGATGTCTGTGGATGTAGAAGTCTGAATCCTCCAGGTCTAGATCTAGGATCAGTGTTTCTGATGTGTATTTTCTGTTTCCAGAGAAACCAGTTCAGAGAGTCCAGAGAAGACCAGTCTGTCAACATGGACGCCCAGCAGGGAGCTCAGGGACTCGCTGGTGGACATGTACACAGGTAAATACTGGGGCATCATGTTAGGGAGTCTTACTGGTTTCACTGGAGCTGATGAAACTAATGCTGTGTGTTTATTGGTACTGTCAGAGATGAAGTGTTTACTGGATTGAACTGCTCTGTGAACACATGCACACACACACACACACACACACACACACACACACACACACACACACACACACAATCCAGCTAAGGTTTGTGTTCACAGGTTAAGAAGGAACAGGTTCTGTGTTACAGCAGCAGATAGTCTCACGGTAAAATCACAGAATGAGTGTGGTGGTGTAATGAATCAGTTTGTCCAGCAGGGGGAGATATGGTCCTTCACACAGATTAACACTGACCAACAACATTGACAGCATGGAGATGAGGTCAAAGGTCACAGAGGAATACCACAACTAAAGGCCTGTTCTTGAATTTAACTGAAGTGTTGAAATAATTCAGCTTTAATAGAAGTGAATTTATTTAAATTTAAAATGTTTTATGATAATTTGATTTATTAGTCAAACTGAGAAGTACACACCTGATAAATACAACATGATAACACAATCATTAATAATCAATATTGAATAATCAGATGTGGTGAAGGGTGATGGTGTGAACGATTCCTTCAGTTGAACAGGTGTGAACGTGCCTCTGTCCTCTAACAGTTATCCATCATGGTGGAGTGCGTCCTTCGTAATCTGCTGTGTAAATCCGTCTGGAGGACGTCTGTATATTTGGAGTTTGACTTTCTGCTTCATTAAACATGTTTGCAGTGAAACGTCGAGCTGAGAGGCTGGATGTTAACACAGATGATGAAACCTGCTGGAGATTACTGACAGACATCATTATTAGTAGTTACCATAGCAACAACCATTTTACCCTGTTTCTACAATATACATGTAAACAGTAGAATGACAACGGTTTATACAGTCATCTGTTTCGAACATCTGCCTGGGTTAGTGTTACACGTTGTGTTGACTTTTATTTTGTAGGAACCTTTCAGTTAGGACCCAGCTGTATCTCTGAGGTATCAGAAGTACTGATACTAGTAGTATTTGAAGTACTGATACTTGTAGTATTTGAAGTACTGATATATGGATCATGTGACAGAAAGTGAACAGTTTTTTATTAATTTCTCTGAGTCTTTTTCTCGCCTCAGTGATAATCCATCATCTGTCGGTGTCTCTCGCCCAGATCAAACACACCATATGAAACAGTTGTGGAGGAAACACAGTATTCAGTGTGTCAGTGAGGGAGCCAGACTCAGATCACTCCATATGTGTCCTCTGTTTATTTCTGTCTCCTTCTGTGGTTCTTCTGTAGACTTACTCTGATCATCACACCATATCACACCTGTACTACAGCTGTACTACACTAATACAGTCAGAGCCCAACAACACAGTCACACATCATTAGTTCTGAACAGAAGAAGAAATGTTGTGATCATTTTGATCGAAGTATTCTCTGATCAAATCTGATCAATACAATTAAGTGACAACAGTTACAGTTCATTCTTCATACCTTCACTGTTGTCACATGTTGTTGTTTGTTGGTGTTTGTTAGCTGAAACATCACAACATGTGAAAACCTAAATTCTTCCTAAAACCAGAGCTGGAGTAAAACTGAAACTTGTGGGAATAAACTTTATTGATAAAAAGGTCCCCACTGAGCACCTGCTGCGCGCACGCACACACACACACACACACACACACACACACACACACACACACACACACACACACACACACACACACGCTGGTCAGTAGATTAATATATAGACAGAAGAGGAAGACAAAGGCAGAGAGAGGCTGAGAGTGAATGAGGAGAGGGAGAGGGAGGAGGCGGTCGTGTGAACTGTGTTTAATCTGCAGAGTGGGTGGTCTGCACACACACACACACACACACACACACACACACACACACATTGTATTGTTAGATGAGGGTGGGCTGCAGACTCTGGTTTGTTTGGACAGACTGAAGTAGCTGCTATTCATATCTCTGGAGGAATGTATGTGTGTGTGTGTGTGTGTGTGTGTGTGTGTGTGTGTGTGTGTGTGTGTGTGTGTGTGTGTGTGTGTTGTGCAGATGTGAAAATGTGGGCCAGTTCTGGTGCAGACCAGATCATCCACAGTCCCAGTGTCTCTTACTGTTTCCTGTTTGTGATGGCGACAGGGGGCGGGGCCAAATGGACTAAAGCCTCCAAAGGGGGGCGCTGCAGAGCTGAATGAGGCAAAGACACTGTGAGGTGAACTAGAGTGAAACATGGTCCTCCTCAGAGTCCTGAGTCAGATCTGAATCCTCAGACCTGAACCACATGTTGGTCTGATTCAGTGTGATGTCACTTCCTGATGAACAGAGTCTGCAGAACTTCATAGAGAATCCTCCTGTTGTTAAGTTTCCTTCAGTATCAGAGTAAAACATCATGATACACTGCAGACAGGAGCTGGTCACATCTGATCACAGCTGATTCAGCTGATCACATCTGATCCAGCTGATCACATCTGATCACATCTCATTCAGCTGAATCAGATGAATCAGCTGCTGTTAATGGGCCCGAGAATAGAACAGACCATGTGAAGAGCTGCAGATGGTTCACTGGATGATGAACAGTCCTGTGTGTTGGTGTTCCCTCTGTAAACACCTGAGGGTCAAACTGTATAAAACTTCTTGTTTGTTTTTTTTAAACAGCAGAAAATGTCTCATCAGTTCAGAATCTATATTCTATGTGGATATTCTATATATTCTCTATCTATAATAAAGAAGCAGATCCATCAGTCAAATCAAAAAGCTGCTGATTAATTTTTAGCTGTAATAAACTGTTTCTTGAGCGCTCAGATTGACTGTTTGTGTAGATGTATGTTGTACATCAGTATTTACTGTATGTTCTCTGTATTAATATAATACATCTCTGCGTGCGTGTGTTTGTGTGTGTATGTGTGTGTGTCCTGTATAAGTTGCTTCTCTCTTCGGCTTAATGTCGGTATCTAAATTCATGTGCGGCGTGGCGGCGGCGTGGTGTCGGCGGGCCGGATCACAGGCGGATTGTGTTGGATTTGAGCTGAAGCCTCTTTAATCATCGTAACACCGTCATTAATATTCATGCAGTCAGCTGGAGCCCCCCCCTCACTCACTGCACCAAACTTTCTGCACAAAATGTATTAAATACAGCTTAAAAAATTAATGGACTTTAGTTTATATTACATGAAGAAGAAGGGGGGCAGATGGGGGACACGCCCCCCCCCCCCCCCCCCCCCCCATTGGTTCATGTAGATTGGTCCTCTGATTGGCCTTTGTGTTTTCCCTTTTTTCTGCAGATTTTTCCATCTTTGACGAGACTTCAAAGCGAGCGCGAAGCATGAACGGTCATTTAGAAGGATTTAAGACATTATCACATCTGTAATTGTACATGAATAATAAGGAGAGCCGCCGCGCTCAATTAGCTCTGAGTCCACAAGAAGATCAGAGACAGGAGGAGGACGTGGGGAGGACAGGGGGAGGACGGGGGAGGCAGAGGACGGCAGGAAATGAGAAAAGTTTCAAAGTGAAAACGCTCAAAGAGTAAATTATTCAATAACTGTTAATACAGCAGAACCAGGACCTGGACCTGGTTCTTTATGTTCTGACACTAGAACCTGAATTACACTCTTTAAAAAAATACTACAATACCCATGAGCCTCAGCTGTTGTCACGTGGGATCAGGTTTCTATAGTGGACAGGTGTTTCAGGTGAAACAGGTTTATATTAGAAAGTGCAACAGTTCACAAACAAAGTGGAAATACTGCTCCAGCCACCTGTTAATCATCTGTCTGTCTCTCACCTGTCTGTCTTTATCAGTTTTTAACCAGCAGCGATCCTGTCGTGTCAATCTTCCTAAACACTTGCAGCTCATTAGCAGAGTAAACACAGTCTTAATATCTCGTTAAGGCCTCGTTAAGGACAGTCCACGGCTCCATCAAAGACTCCACCAATCAGAGTGCAGGTGTAATAAGAACATGGCAGATCTCAAGATAAACGCTCATTAAGTCAAAGTAAACAACAAAATACACAGACAGACAGGCAAATAACTGACTGGTAACCCTGCAGAGAGTAAGACAGATGAGAGACAGACAGGTGGACTAACAGGTGAATGTCTGTCTTTCAGATAATCCCAGACTGAACGCGGAGCTGCGACAACGTCTGCCTTCACCTGCCAGACAACAACTCATCAACCCTGACAGGTAGTGTGACATCACTCCCACCTGTCTGACAACTGTCTAATAATAATAATAATAATAATATTTTATTTGTATAGAGATTTGTAAGTGCTTCCCATGAATCAAATAAAAACATCAAAACAAATCAAAGTGAAATGCAAATGAAATTAAAAGACATCACACAATAATAGCATTTTTATAAAAGTGTGTTTTAAGAAGTGAGGTAAAACGAGGAACTGACTCTGCAAGTCTGATCTCCTCTGGTAGCTTATTTCAAAGTGTAGGGGCCCTGACAGCCCTTATCATCTTCGGTTTTTAATGTAGACCTTGGAGTGGCCAGCAGTAGACTACCAGAGGATCTCAGACTGTGTCCTGGCTCATAAGGGGTTAAAAGTTCAGAACTATAAGGAGGGGCCAGCCCAAGTCTGGCCTTAAAAGTAATTAAAAGAATTTTAAGATCAATCCTGAAATAGACGGGCAGCCAGTGAAGGGATGCAAGGACCGGAGTGATGTGGCCACAATTTTATGGGCCGGGTAAGTAGCCGAGCTGCAGCGTTCTGAACCAACTGTGGGTGTTGATTTTTGACTGAGACAGTTGGAGAGTGAGTTGCAGTAGTCAACGCTGGAGGAAATAAAAGCGTGGATAAGTTTCTCTAGGTCTGTGGCAGAAACTAGAGACTTGACCTTGGCTATGTTTCTCAAATGATAAAAACATGATTGGACAACTTTTTTCATCTCAGGCGTAAAACACAGATCCTGATCAAAAAATACTCCAAGGTTTTTGTCTGAGGGTTTGGTGTCATTGTGTTAATTGATTAAGTTTAAGTTTTCTATGATTTGGATTCTTTTTGGAGGTGGACCAAGTACGATGACCTCAGATCTTGACTGATTTCATTGCAGGAAGTTGTCTGACATCCAGTATTTTATTTCGGCAAGACAGTTGTGGAGGGTTGCTATATTGGACTTATTACCGGGCCTGACTGGTAGGTAAAGTTGTGTATCCAGGATTTTTCCTGCATAGAGAATTGGGAGGTGGCCGCCTCGGTCAAATTTCGTGCCGCCTCCGCCTCCCGACAAAATTCTAGTACTTGTTTTTTCGGTACTCTGTGGATTTGATCTTTGTAACTGTATTTGCGGCTGTACGCCACTACGGCAATGTAGTGCCGCTGTATCGTAATCCGTGCATCAGGCTGTGGCATCCGAAATTGCCAAAGAAGAAGAATGTGAATGTGCTGGATTTTCTGCCTGCGGAAGGAGGCGGCGACCTAATTTTGAGGCTCTTCAAACAAGTGAATAGGGTTGCCATCCATCCCGTATAATATGGGATTGTCCCGTATTTGAAAATAAAATGCTTTGTCCTTTACTGAATCAATACGGGACGCCTCCACCTCCCGACAAAATTCTAGTATTTTTTTTCTCTGTACTCTGTGGATTTGAATCAATATGGGACGCAATTTGTCTCGTATTTTTGTTCATGTTATGTCCTCAAAGTACTGTGAATAATGTAATGTCAAGTAAAACCAAACCAGTTGCCTCCTTTTTTCACATAAAAGGTGGCAAACCTACAGATGAATATAAAATTTTTAACATTGACGCACACCCAGCTTCTTGAAAAGTTTCCCTAAATTAACGTTACATCCCATCGTGTATGTTTTTTTGTTTTTTTGCAGAAATGTCTAGAATCACAGATTATTTTAAAAAGGAGAGTTTGTCAGGAGGAGAATCGCGAGGACAGGTGAAACAGTGCAGAGTGCGGAGATCATTAGTTCTTCTAATATGGGAAAAAAATGTTAATTCATCTCACTAATGAGATACGGTTAATTTGTCAGGACTGACAGTAGGCCTAGTTCAGCCACAAGTGGAAAGTGCTGCTGGAGGAGAGGATCAGAGCGTGAGAGAGGAGTCAAGGCGAGAGTACCAAGTCTTTAGAAGTGTATTAACGAGTCTGTTTATCTATCTGTCTATACCGTTTGAACACAACTTTTTCAAGGATTTTACACAAAAATGGAAGTTTAGAGACAGGTCTGTAATACTCCAGAGTGCTAGGATCCAGGTTGGGTTTTATTAAGAAGAGGTTTGATGAGAGCAGTTTTAAAATTGTCAGGGACAGAGCCAGAAGTCAGGGAGCTGTTAACAATTGCTAAAATGGAAGGACCAATAGCAGGCGTAGTCTCCGTCAGTAGTCTCGTAGGGACCACATCCAAAGGGCAAAATGAAGACTTAATTTATTTAACCATGTCAGTGAGTGTAAACAAAGACACTGGTGTGAATGAGCTGAGGGAGGAAGTATGAAATGATCTGTGAGTTAAAGGCTCTCGGACAGGTAGATTGTGAGGGTGGGAGCTATCAGTTTGTGATCTGATTTTTTCAATTTTTCCAGTAAAAAATATCTTAAACTGTTTGCAGAGGTCAGGTGAAGAATGCAAGTGATTGACAGAGACAGGAAATGCAGGGGACAGAGGACCTGGTCTGGACTCAGACCTGTTGGCTGTAGACTGTCAGGGTTCTTCTGAACAGACTCCTGTCAGTGTGTGGTCAGAAACACAATATAAAATTTGGCTAAGCTAACATTGCTAACACTTTAGCTGCTACAGAGTAGCTTTATGTCACATATCATTCACACACCTTGTTTCCATGTTTGAGCTTCAGCTTCAACCTTTTGTACACTGACTATGAGCCAATTGTTTAGCATCAAAACCTCTTCACCTGAAGATCTGTGAGAGACCTGTCAGCCAATCCTGTCCTGAGTTGGTACTGAACCACATGTTGATCTGATTCAGTGTGACTTCACTTCCTGATGATGTCATGATCTCTGATGTCCCTTCAGAATAAAACTCCAGAGAAACAGAGGCTGCAGAACTTCATTGAGAATCGTGTTTCTGATGTTTTACAGATCAGGGACCGGTCTGAGTCTGGACCACATCGAGTGGCCTCAGGGTAAGATCTATCATCCATCCATCATCATCCATCCATAATCATCCATCCATCTCATCTCTCTCTCTCTCTCTCTCTCTCTCTCTCTCTCTCTCTCTCTCTCTCTCTCTCTCTCTCTCTCCCTCTCCCTCCATCAGCTTCCCAGCACCTCCAGGATCATCCAAGCTCCTGCTCCCCCTCCCCTCTGTCCCACAGGAGATCTGTCTCTCCTGTCTCACCCCTCTTCCACAGGAGGTTTGTCTCTCCATTGTCTTCCAGACCTTCAGGAGGTGCAGGGGAGATGGAGATGGACCCCAGCAGAGACCCTTCTCCTCGTGCAGAGAGCTGTGGAGATGAACATGGTGGAGGTGGAGCACCCAGAGGACCTGGAAGTCCCGGCCATAGAAGACACCTGGTCACTGCTGACGGCAGGTGAGAGAGGGGATACTATTACTACTGCTACTACTACTGTTAGTGCTACTATTACTACTACTACTACTGCTACTACTATTATTACTACTACTACTACTACTAGTGCGACTATTACTACTACGACTACTGCTACTATTACTACTGCTACTGCTACTACTATTATTACTACTACTACTAGTGCTACTATTACTACTACGACTACTGCTACTATTACTACTGCTACTGCTACTACTACTAGTGCTACTATTACTACTACTAGTACTGCTACTACTACTTCTGCTGCTTCTGTACTAAAAGTAGTGATGGTCTGCCTTATATTAATTTTTTGGGAAAAAAAAAAAAAAAACATCCCTTGGACAGGCGCCAGCTCCCATCGTTCACTTAAAAGAGCTGACTCGTTCGCGACCGACACATCACTGATACGTCCCTTCACTGCTCTCCTGAGACTGGGAAGCACTTGGTGACTGGTGGCGTAGAGTGTCAATCACATGACAATCCTGATATTTAATGCTGTGCTGGGTCGACAGATGTTTCAGTATGTTGCTGGTGTTTCCACCCTTGCTTGAAATCTTAGTGCCACAGACATTGCACGTTGCACTGTTGCGCACTGTATTGCGTCATTTTGTGTGAAATTAAGCCACACTTCCTCAAACCCTTAGTTGTTGTTCGCGCTGACTGCCTCTCGCGAAAGTGTGACGTCATTGTTTTGCAAGGCACGTGGAACTAAGTGGAAGGCATCGATAAGTGAATCGCTAAGCATAAATGCAAACGGATGCATGTGGATGGATCGAACCAGTTCAAACCGGTTCTCAACTGGAACTGTTTCTTGATTCTCATCCCTAACTAAAAGTAATACTAGTAACAATGATAATTTTGTGTCAGCTGAAGTAATAGAACTGAAAGGAGAGGAAGAGTCAGAGGTGAGTGCTGTAGGTAGCTGATGTGATGAATGAAAGAAAACTGCTGATCGTTCATGTGAATGTACTAAAAGCAGTTGGAATGTTCACACTTAGATTGAAAGGTGAAAGTTGTTAAGTAGATGCTACAGTGTTCTGGACAGTTTCTAAGGTTTTCATTAGATGTTTATTAATCATCATCAACATCATCATAATACTATATAGAGTATAATATATTAATAGTCTCTTTTCTTCATCAACATGTTCAAAATGTATTTTCAAATAAAAAAGTGGAGTAGAAACAGAGATAATGTTTGTTTATTTATAAAAAAGGACCCAAGACATATAAATATGTTCATGTTATCGATTATCTGCATCACAGACTGAACATCTCCATACACTAGTCTTGGTGTTTTTTTCCACAAGTCGCTGTGGACATGCTGCTGTCATCCAACATGCTGTTATTGTTTACTGTGCCTGTCTTCTTCTTCTCCTCCAGTTTGATGTCAGACTGGAAACAAACAACAACAGTTGTAGTGTTGTTATACTGCCCTCTATAGTCCTGTTAGAATCACATCTCCAGGACCTTTGACATCTTTGTACCTTCAGTCCTGCAGAACAACCAATACCGTCACAGTTTCAGAGTTGTAGCATGGACTTGGTTCTGAATGAGTTCTAGTGACAGTATTTTAAATGAGACCTGAAATGTGGGAAGTCTCTGACACTTAAACCAAGGCATGATGTATCTATAGATTATTACACATTTGAATAATAATCCTATTATGCATATTGGATATTCCATAATGTACTGTAGTGTTTTTGAAATGTTTTCTACAGTGAGCAGAGTTATTAAAAAGTTTATTGCTTTTGATTAAACTTCCTCAGCTTTCTTTAGATTCTGTAATTCCTGTGTTTTTTGCTTCTTTTGTCTCTTTTGATGCATTTTCAGATGAGATCTGTGGAGCAGTTAGAGATGCATCACTGTATGAAATGTGACCTATTAAATTTAGATGTGATTTGATTAGTGGAAGCGTTAGAGATCGAGACAGAAATAGAAAGATAGTAAAAGCAATCGAGGCGGGAAGAGAGGGAAGTTGATTAGAAGCAGCTGATATTATAAAGTGAGAAACACTCAATTACAGAAGACAGTGTCAGCCATATTCCAGTGTCTTATTTACCCGCTTTATTACGCTAAGAAGCAGCCTGACCTTTAAGGTGATATGAGAGAATTACAGGCGAATATCAGTCACTGCTTATTAAAGCAACACCTCATAACCTGCTGCCTTCATCTCTGAGCCTCATATCTGATAATGTGAGGCCACAACCTCAGGTTAAAACACCTGACCTGACTACACACAGGTGAAACTCTAATGAAACACACACTGAGATAATGTCACAGGAGTCCTGACCAATCACAGCCTCACTGACCACCAGCTCACCTGCTGCATTCATTATTTATATTTCAAACACACAGGATGTGTCTACCGCAGGAGACCCACATTTCAAAATACAAGTTATTTCCATACCTGATACTGTCGGGTTTATAAAGATTTGAGGTGTACTGGCCCTGCCCCGGGGCCAGGACCTGACCCTGGGGCTCATCCAGACTAAAACTGCACACCTCCACCTGATTTGTCCTTATTAATTATTAATCACAATCAACTTTGGCGAGCCTCATGCTCCACCCACAACATTCCCACATTTAACCATAAATGGACTTCCTGCACGTTCTCCTGTCAGCTTTATTTTTATAGATCCAAACTTTGGCATGGGAAGTGGCATACACCTCTTTCAGTCCCCATGATAGATGAGAACCCAGAGAACCTAGGGAACCCAGATCCTCATTCTGGCTCCATTGTCTGTCACTTCATATGAGTGTGTTTCTGCTGTTAAGAGTCGCTGGTGCAGAACCTCGGATCACATACAGAACCTCAGATCAAATACGGAACCTCAGATCAGAACAGATCCTCAGTTTAGAACAGAACCTCAGATCAAATACAGAACTTCAGATCAGAACAGAACCTTGGATTAGAACAGAACCTGAGCATTGCTATAGAGAAACCTGTTGGTTCTTAAACGTCTCTGTGACCTGGTCATGTATGTCACATGTGTGCCGTGTTGTTCTGCGGGTGGTGTCTGGTTCTAACTGGGTCCTGTTCTCCTCAGTCTTCATCAGGACGTCTCAGTTGGTGGACTCCAGAGTTTTGATCGAGACAGGAACATCTCGTTTCTCCTGAAGGAGCTTGACGCTCTGAGAGAACTCAACAAGAAGGTAAATACAGACACACACGACTCACCTGACACCTCACCTGAGACCTTGGTGTCAGGACTCAGTCCTACAGGTGTTTAATAAGTGAAGGAGATCAGGTGAAGCTCAGACATGTTGTTAGAGGAGTGAGGAGAGGAGGGCTCTGAAGAGAGCAGGTAAAACCAACAATGGATCTGAGAACATTTACTGGTGCCACTTCACAATAAGACGACCCTGATAAAGGATTAATGAATGGTTTATAACTAGTTTATTAATTAGCTTGTTAATACTTTATAAATCTTTTATAAGCTGTTACAACACATTAGATAAAATCTTTATCCGTACTGTTCAGCCTCATATCTCTGTTTTCTTCATCATCAGTGTTTGTAGCAGCTGCTTCATCACGTTTCTTCAGTTACTAACAATTAACCACCGTCAGCATCTTCATGGTCAAAGAGTTTGGCATATTAATAAATGATGTGTGTTTCACACACTACTAAAGGCTCCTGTCACCAGTTATAAGTGATAGTGAGTCATTATTCAGATTAATGAGTAGGAAGCATTAAGTTTATCTTGCCAAATAGTGTTCCTGTGTCAGTGTATGAAAACAGTGTTATAATTTGTTTATAATAGTTTATGATTTATAAAGTGTAACTGAATTGATAACCTTTTATTACCTTACCTTTACCGTATAAATCCTTGATAAAGGAAGTCTTATTGTGAAGTGGAACGATTGACCTGCTCCTCTTCTTTGTTTCTCAGGTTCATGAACATCTGAAGCTTTTCTTTCTCTCCTGTGACAGTGAACTGAGTCTGTTCTGACAAAAGATTCATTGGTAGTACATTATTGATACAACAGTAGTCACCAATCATAGAACGTCATGATGAAATCAGACGTTTATCTGAAAGATCCTGTGAAACACAGAAGAAGAAGAAGATCCTTACAACAACACAGAAGGTTCTGGTCCTGGTCTTGGCCTTGGTCCTGGTCCTTGAGAGAGGTCTTTACTAACACCTGACTGTCTTCTAGCTGCAGGACCAGCTGCTTCAGAAGGAGAAGGAGCTGCAGAGGAGGGAGGTGGAGGAGGAGCTGAGGGAGGAGCAGAGGGAGGCCCGAGGCTGGGAGAGACCTGCTGGTGAGGGGGGGTCACAGTTTACTCTCCTCTTAATCAGATCTGATCAAACCTCAACTTCTTAAATATTTGATTATTTTTCATGCACACTGTTTAATACCAACACTCACACACACACACACACACACACACTCTAATTAAAACAACAGCAGTGGTAACGAGGTGACAGTTAACGAGGCAGCTGTTAGTTTAACAGAACAGTGTGTGTGTTTAATATTGATTTAACTGAGCTGTGTGGGTATCTGTGTGTGTCTGTGTGTGTGTTATGTGTCTGTGTGTATTTCTATCTTTGTGAGGACCAGTTTGAATTACAGACCCAACAGAGTCAGGACATTTTTGTCGATCCTCACACCTTCAAAGATCTGAGGGTTCAGATCTGGTTTTAAGGTTCAGGTTAGAACTAGGTTCTGGTTAGATCCAGGTTCTGGTTAGAACCACAGAACTGAACAGAAACTTTTCAAATGAAATGACTAACAATAAACCCCTGATTTTAACAGTAACACCTCCTCTCCCCTCTCCTTTCTTCTCCTCTCCTCAGCGGTGTTGGAGGAGGTGTTGGCAGCTCAGAAGGACAGAGATCAGGCTCTGATGTCACGACTCCTGTTGGCCAATGAGGAGAGAGACGAGGCTCTGCTTCGTGCACGCCGACTACAGCAGGCTGCTGAGTATGACACACACACACGCACTCTCTCCTTCTCTCGCTCTCTCTCTCTGGGCTCTGATTGGTTCAGACAGAACGACATCAGGTTGTTAAATATGTTGTTTTTGCTGCAGACAGATTGATGATCAATAACTATATTGATCTTTATTGTTGACCTTTGACCTACAGAGTGTCTGTAAACACAGACCTGCAGGTTCAGGTCCTGGTCTTGTACTCGGTCGACCCTCTCTGGACACTGAACTGTCAGAGCTCCAGGTGCATTGCGGGTAATGTAGGCTCCATCCATCATGAGCCTGACATGAAGAATGTGTTGAGGAGACAGGTGTTTGTTTTTTTGTTTGTATATTCACTAATTTACATGTTTACTGTGTTTACCTGGTGGAAAACAACAACACCCCCCCCCAAATACACCAGAAAATCTAATTAGAGATAATAGTTGCTCTCTCCCTCACTCCTCCCCCTGTCTCCGTTCCCCTCCTCCCCTCCCTCTTCATTATTCTCCACGTCGGTCTCGTTAAGAGCTGTGAAACGAGCTCTCGTCCTGTTCGAGGAGCCACCAAATACACCAGAAAATCTAATTAGAGATATTACACCCCCTCCTCCCCCTGACCCCCCTCCTCCTTCCTCCCTACACCACCACCCCCCCAGGATGAGAGGGTAATTGATTTTGGAGGCCACAATCCTTTTTATGAGGGACAGAATATGGAAGAGCATGTTCCATCTGTCAGTGTGTGTGTGTGTGTGTGTGTGTGTGTGTGTGTGTGTGTGTGTGTGTGTGTGCGCGCGCGCGCGTGTGTGTGTTTTCCTAATGGAGAGAGCAGCCTGTAATACCTCTGTAAATGTGTGTGTTTTTGTGTGTTTTAGCTGAAGTGTGTGTATGAATAATGTGAATCTGCTGCTGTCACTGTTTGTTTTTCTACATTTTCTTTGTCAAACACTGTGAAGATCATCTTCATCTTCATCAGCTGATTCTTTTGTTCATAAAACCCGTTAGTATGACGATATCGTTTCCACTCAGTTACCTACAATTAAAGAATCACAGGCGCTTTTTGTTATTCACATTATCAATAATCAGCTAATTATTTATCCATTAATCAACTAATTCACTAATTAACTAATCCATTAAGTATAAAGGTGAAGATGACTTACAGATTCTGATAGGACCAGGTGATTCAGTTCAGTCTGCAGAACCAGTTCAGTCGAAGAACCAGGAGAGTTTGAAGAACCATTTCAGTCGAAGAACCAGTGAAGTCGGAAGAACCAGTTAAGTCTGAAGAACCACTTCAGTCTGACGAACCAGTTCAGTCTTGAGAAACAGTCCAGTCAAAGAACCAGGAGAGTTTGAAGAACCAGATCAGACTGAAGAAATGGGAGACTCTGAAGAACCAGTTCAGTCTGACGAACCAGGAAAGTCTGAAGAACCAGTTCAGTCTGACGAACCAGGAAAGTCTGAAGAACCAGTTCAGTCTTAAGAAACAGTTCAAAGAACCAGCAGAGTTAGAAGAACCAGTTCAGCCTGAAGAAGCGGAAGAGTCTGAAGAATCAGGTGAGTTCGATGAACCAAGAGAGTCTGTAGAACCAGCTCTGTCTGTAGAACCAGTTCAGTCTGACGAACCAGGAGAGTCTGAAGAACCAGTTCGGTCTTAAGAACCAGGAGAGTTTGAAGAACCAGATGAGCCTGTAGAACCGGGAGAGTCTGAAGAACCAGTTCAGTCTTAAGAACTAGTCCAGTCAAAGAACCAGGAGAGTTTGAAGAACCAGTTCAGTCTGAAGAACCGGAAGAGTTTGAAGAACCAGTTCAGTCTGAAGAACCTGGAGAGTTTGAAGAACCAGTTCAGTGTGAAGAACCAGGGGAGTCTGAAGAATCAGGTGAGTTTGATGAACCAGGAGAGTCTGAAGAACCAGTTTAGTCGAAGAACCAGTTCAGGCTGAAGAACAACCAAGAGAGTTTGATGAACCAGGAGAGTCTGTAGAACCAGTTTAGTCGAAGAATCAGTTTAGTCTGAAGAACCAAGAGAGTTTGAAGAATCATTTCAGTTGAAGAACCAGTTCAGTCTGAAGAATCAGGTGAGTTCGATGAACCAGGAGAGTCTGAAGAACCAGTTTAGTCGAAGAACCAGTTCAGGCTGAAGAACAACCAAGAGAGTTTGATGAACCAGGAGAGTCTGTAGAACCAGTTTAGTCGAAGAATCAGTTTAGTCTGAAGAACCAAGAGAGTTTGAAGAATCATTTCAGTTGAAGAACCAGTTCAGTCTGACGAACCAGTTCAGTCTTAAGAACCAGTCCAGTCAAAGAACCAGAAGAGTTTGAAGAACCAGATCAGCCTGAAGAACCAGGGGAGTCTGAAGAATCAGGTGAGTTCGATGAACCAGGAGACTCTGTAGAACCAGCTCAGTCTGTAGAACCAGTTCAGTCTTAAAAACCAGTCCAGTCAAAGAACCAGGAGAGTTTGAAGAACCAGATCACCCTGAAGAACCGGGAGAGTCTGAAAAACCAGGAGAGTTTGAAGAACCAGATTAGCCTGAAGAACCGGGAGAGTCTGAAGAACCAGGAGAGTTTGAGGAACCAGTTCAGTCGAAGAACAAGTTCAGTGTGTAGAACCAGTTCATTCTTAAAAACCAGCTCAGTCTGAAGAACCAGTTCAGTCTGGTGAACTTGGAGAGTTTAAAGAACCAGTTCAGTCTGAAGAACAAGTTTGATCTTGAGAATCAGTTCAGTCTTAAGAACCAGGAGAGTTTGAAGACCCTGTTAAATGTTGACACAGACGATTTGGTTCACAGTTTGTGGTTTTAGTATTGTTTTAGATAAGTGTTTCTCAAAGAGTGGTCCATGGACGACAGGCAGGCTTCAGACCACCGGTTGTTTTAAACTCAGTGTTTGTCAGACTGTGTGAGTGACCACTGAGCCGCGTCGAGAGTTGCATACGTGTTGTTTTCAGTGTTAAATTCAGTCATTTTTATTTTAATCAGCTGTTTGACAGTGTTTTTGGATGTGATTGTAACAGACTGGTGTGTGACTAAGACAGTTTATGTTTTATGATTTAAATGACAGAAATTATGAAAAATGTGATGAAGCTAACTGCTAGCTTCTCTGGGATTGAGCTAAATGTTTGTGGAGTGAGGTCGTCCATGAGTTTGATTATAATGGTTTGAGACACACTGAGTTAGGAACATGAAGAAGAACAGCTCCACCTGATAATCACCTGTGAACCCTCAGGCTAATGTCATGACCCACTCCAGAGATCCAGAACCTAAGGTTGGAAACTCTGCCCATGTCAGGAATAATTGAAAACAGCTGAGCTGAAGTCTGTGGATGTCTCTGTACATTTATCTGAAATGTTCTGTCTGATGTGAAACTTTTCCAAAATGAAGAATGAAGATTTTATTCTTACTTGGATCATTTGATCCACTAATGGCGGCGGCGGAGTTTCTGTTGAGTCAAGGTGTGAGTGGGAGGGTTAATGATGGCTGTGGAGCGAGCCGAGCCGAGCTGAGCTGAGCCGGGCTGGATGGGCTGTAAGCAGGGTGTTAGAGGAGCTTTATTGGAGGCGGCCGGTCTTTCATTACCTGCTGTTCCCTGCAGAGCGGAGCCGCCTCGGCCACCTTATTACAGTTTATTACAGCAAAACAGCAGCAGGCTAAATGAAAAGAGCTTCCCAGGAGGAGAGGCAGGAGATCAGCTAGTTACCAGCTCTACGTCCACCATTATGACTGCTGTCAGAGGGAGAAATAAACTCTGAACAGAGTCCGCTCAGCTTCACAGCGGTTTTAAAATGATGGAGAGTTTCAGGTGGACTTCAGGGAGAGCAGGACAAAATTACTGCACAGCTGCTGCAGCCGCGACGCTCAGGTCATCTACCAGGCTGCTGCAGAGGTCCAGGTTTAATTTGGTCAGCAGCAGGAACACTGGGGGGCGGGGGGTGGGGGCGTCTGCGCAGGGCCGGATTAAAATGAGGCCCTGATTCGCCCCCATCATCCTGTGTTCCCCAACTTATAAATGCAATTTTTTGAAAGAAAATGCAGTTTGTGAACTTAATAACAACCAAATATTTAGATTTAAAGCAAAATAATTGTTATACAGACTGAAAGGAAAACTGCAAGAGAGAGCTACAGACTGTAAAGGAGAAAGCAATGATCAAACACAGAGCAGGATCCTGAATATACTTTTAACATTGAACTGAAATAGAGACACGGCCTTCAGGTGAGATGTTTTCAGGTGAGACGCAGTTTTCAGGTGAGATGTTGGTATTTTTCAGGTGAGATGCTGATGGTAGTTTTCAGTTAAGATGTTGGTAGTTTTCAGGTAAGATGTTATTGGTAAGGATGTTGACAGTCATTTTCAGGTGGGATATCAGTAGTTTTCAGGTGAGATTTCTGTAGTTTTCAGATGAGATGTTGTTGGTAGTTTTCAGGTGGGATGTTGGTAGTTTTAGGATGAGATGTTGGTAGTTTTCAGGTGGGATGTTGTTAGTTTTCTGGTGAGATGTTGGTAGTTTTCAGATGAGATGCTGTTGGTAGTGTTCAGGTGGGATGTTGGTAGTTTTAGGATGAGATGTTGGTAGTTTTCAGGTGGGATGTTGTTAGTTTTCTGGTGAGATGTTGGTAGTTTTCAGATGAGATGCTGTTGGTAGTGTTCAGGTGGGATGTTGGTAGTTTTAGGGTGAGATGTTGATGGTAGTTTTCAGGTGAAATGTTGGTAGTTTTCAGATGAGAAGCTGTTGGTAGTGTTTAGGTGGGATGTTGGTAGTTTTAGGGTGAGATGTTGATGGTAGCTTTCAGGTCGAATGTTAGTAGTTTTCAGGTGAGATGTTGGTAGTTTTCAGATGAGATGCTGTTGGCAGTGTTCAGTTGGGATGTTGGTAGATTTCAGATGAGATGTTGGTAGTTTTCAGGTGAGATGTTGGTAGTTTTGAGGTGAGATATTGGTATTTTTCAGATGAGATGTTGTTAGTTTTTAGGTGGGATGTTGTTAGTTTTATGATGAGATGTTGATGCTAGTTTTCAGGTAAGATGTTGACGGTAGTTTTCAGGTGATATGTTGGTAGTTTTCAGATGAGATGCTGTTGGTAGTTTTCAGGTGGGATGTTGATGGTAGTTTTCAGGTGATATGTTGGTAGTCTTCAGGTAAGATGTTGTTGGTAGTGTTCAGTTGGGACGTTGGTAGTTTTAGGGGGAGATGATGGTAGTTTTCAGGTGGGATGTTGGTAGTCTTCAAATGAGACAGTAGTTTTCAGATGAGATGTTGTTGGTAGTTTTCAGGTGAGATGTTGGTAGTTTTCAGGTGAGATGTTGGTAGTTTTCAGGTGAGATATTGGTATTTTTTCAGGTGAGATGTCAGTCATTTTCAGATGACATGTTGGTAGTTTTCAGATGAGATGTTGTTGGCAGTTTTAGGATGAGATGTTGGTAGTTTTCAGGTGAGATGTTAATGGTAGTTTTGAGATGAGATGTTGTTAGTAGTTTTCAGGTGGGATGTTGGTAGTTTTCAGATGAGACGGTAGTTTTCAGGTGAGATGTTTTTCTGCTGATAGTTAGCAAAGAATCAGTAGGATAAACAGACTGTATCTTGCCAACAACACTGAAACTGTCTGTCTGTTTTCAGGTTGGAGAGGTCTAACCTGTTGGACTCTGACATGGTAAAAACACTAAGTGTTTGTTTGTATTCAGTAGTTTCAATGTGTTATTGATAATCTGATGAGTTTCCTGTTTGTTATGGTCAGGATGTGGATGAGCTCCTTCAGTGTGTCTGTGATGCCAATTCCGTCCAGGAAGTCGAACAGTTCGGTTTAATTCTGGTCCAGCGTCTGCAGTTGGCACGGCAACGACGGAATGACATCACTGCTCAGGAGATGAAGGCTGTAATGGAGGAGAGAGACGGTTCTGTCGCTAGGGTGAGTCCACTTGCCTGTCTGTCTGAGTCCACTTACCTGTCTGTCAGAGTCCACTAGCCTGTCAGACTGAGCTCCCTCTGTGCTGTATCCAGTAAAGTTTGTATCCAGTGTGTCTGTGGGACAGAGGATGAGGAGACGGCAGTGAAGAGCGAATGTCCTCTTTGACTCTGTCAGACCAACAAACACTGAGATGTTATTCAACACCAACAGTTTGCCCTTTGATATCGAGTAAGTCAGATCAGCTTGTAGACACCATCACTCAGGATTTACTCAGAGACATTAAAGTGGCTTAAAGAGGCGTCCCACCCTCAGTGTGACGTCAGAGGAAAATGGCTGCCGTGTGAAAATGGTCTTTGAGGCTCCGGCTGCTGCCATGATAAGAGCTGAGGAAAGGAGCTTCAGTGCTTCCTATCTTATCTCCTTTAGGAAACACTGGAGCTTCCTTTACCAAAGGAAAGGGGAAATGCTGTCACATAATTCCTTGCTTCAGCAACATTTAAAGCGACACCATTGTAGTGTGACCACAGCAGAGCCATATAAATGTAGAAACAACAGAGCAGTTGTTTTATGTTTTATGGAAATCCTTGTCTGATCAACTGAAGCCCAGATCCATAAATATAGATTTATTTTTTTTTAAATCCAGTCAGGAGTCATCATGAAGAACAAGCAGATGAATTTATAGTTAACAATATCATCATCATAACTAAATACTATAGTCTATACATTAATGTCGTTTCACTAAATCCTCTTCCGTTGTGTAAAGACCTAAAAATGAATTTGCTCTAGTTAACAGTTATATAGAAATGTCAGGAAAGTATAAACTTCTGTCTGAATATCATTAATTCTCAGCTCATTATTTCTATTTAATCATTATTATAATGGCTCAACTTTCTCCATTTGTATTTTTCTTATTTCAACTTTTCATCCTGTTTGTTTCTGTGGTTAAAGGAGGATTCATCCTCCATGTGTTATAAATAAAGTTAGTTAAAGAAAAATCTTAATGTAAGTTCAGCCGGATTCTTTTCCTCAGGTCCAGACCCAGATACTGTCCTGTACAGACCTGGAACTATAACCTACAAATGATAGAGAATTATTATTATTATTATTATTATTATTATTATTATTATTATATAGTATTATATTATTTAAACTTTTGGCTCCTGCAGAGGTCAATGTTCATGTTTAAAACAGAAAAGTTGAATGAATATGTTAAATGAGATGATTGGAGGAAGGAGGAGGAGCTGGGTCGTCCTTTCCCTGAGCAGAACCAGATTCCAGGTTCAGATCAGTCAGGAACAGACTTCAGTCTGCTTTATAAGAATTATCTTATCAGACAATAACATCAGTGTATGTGATGGAATGGTGGCATTATAATGAACCAGTGGCCCCTCCCTCGCTGTCTACAACATGTCCTTGTCGATAATGTCAGAGATATGTGAAGTGTCTGATCTGAGGATCTGGTTCTTGTACTCTTGAAAGACTTGTCTTCCTGGTCTCCTGTGTTCCTGCAGGTCTCAGTCTGATTATGTGGTTTTTATTGAGTCCTGTTGCTTCAGTCTGTCTGCAGGAAACACGTCTCTAAGTCGCCTGTTTAACCCAGTTTGCGTGGCGCAGCGCGGCGCTCACTGTGGCCGCCAGATGACGGTGGCCTCCGCAGCCAAAACCTCAAATATTTGCAGTTTGAATTTGAACATGAATATTTTGAATGATGTGAAAACAAAGTGGTGTGGAGACAAATATTGAGTCGACCTGACAACGCTGACATGGAGGCTGATGTTTGCTCAACACCTGCTGTTTATACACCTGTGTGTGTGTGTGTGTGTGTGTGTGTGTGTGTGTGTGTGTGTGTGTGTGTGTGTGTGTGTGTGTGTGCGTCCGCGTCCGCAGTTCTCATACTGGCTGTATATGTGTGTTATTTGAATGTAATCTCTGTGGAGGCACGGGTTGTTAAATCAGATGTTCTGCAGGTGTGTTTCCTGATCAGAGAACAGCGTCGTTGTTCCACCTGGATGACATCACTAGGATGATATCAGCTGAAGGGTTAGATAGATGAGGCCGGAACATGAGTTCAGATGCAGCCTGACTCACACCAGGTTCCTGGTCCAGGGAGGCTGTTCTGGACTCAGAACCCAGCCACATTAAAGCTGCTCCTTAATCTGAGAGGTTCAAGCAAATCTAATCACCTGATGTGCGTTTAGATGTAAACATTTAGATTAACGGCCTTAATGTGGTCCAGAGTTTAATGAGATATTATAGCTGTGTTTCCACTAACAGCAAATATGGCATAAATGAACAGTAAATAAAAGTTCAGTGGAAACTAGTATCAAAACAACAACAAATAATTCAAAAACAACAACAACAAATACTAGAAACAAACAAACAAACAGAAGAAGATTAAAAAAGTCTTTTGCAAACTGTACATGCAAAACCAGGTCCATGCAGTAGTTGTTCTGGAGCTTTCGGTCATGTTCCATGTTTTTCATCTGCATAGTAGTTATTAAATTTTGTGAGCACATTAAAGGCACTGATGGTTCATTCAATGTGTCTATTCTCTGGTGCTTCGTCAGCCAGATTCTTCTCTCAGGTTTTCATCAGATCAGAGTTTTTGATAAAAATCAGGATAAAGTGTCAATAAATCATCAATAAATGAGGAAGATCCAGAATCTGATTAAAAAGTTTAAGTCTGAAGAAGAAAATCCAGACTTTCCATTTCTGCCCATTTCTCCTCTGGAGGCTGATTATTATCGAAGTTCAGTTCACAGAGTTTATTACAAAAACCTGCAGAGTGCTGGATTTATTACCCACAATTCATCTGGATTCATATACTGCTCTCTGTGGGAGGATACGGGGGGGGGGGGGGGGGGG
>NW_019525034.1:273261-278239 GCF_002814215.2 Seriola lalandi dorsalis | reverse complement strand
GGGTGGTCTAAGAGAGCAGAACTAGTGGAAATGAAAAAAGATGAGAGGTCTGACTGATGGAGGGATGACAGAGAGAGAGGGGGTGGAGCTCCCAGTATGCTTTGTGGCGGGTGGTAGGCTCAGATGCTCCGCCTCCTCCTGATGCGCCTGATAAAAAGAAAAAAAGATCAGATCAGAAACCTTCATCTATTCCCTCACTGTGACTGACAGACTGCTGTCACCACGGCAACGGACCTGCAGTAGCACGGTAACCATGGCAACAGTTGTCAGGGGAGCAGAGAAGGAGGGATGTAATGGTACTTTACAAGTGCAGCTATAACTCTGCAAGAACAAGTGGTACCTGCACAGGTGATGAAAGAAATGAAGCGGGTATTGTTGTGAATCAAACCTTCAAACCTGAATCAGTTTCAACACACCTCCAGCTTTAATTTTCCTGTCACTGTCCCCTAAAACCCCTCTTCCCAAACCCCCTTCTCCTACACCCCCCCCACACACACACACAAATACAAATGTGTTGTGGTGTTAACCCCACCAAACTCATGGCTGAATTCGTATCAGTTCAGTATCGCCCACCCCTCTTTCACTAACCCCATACTCTATCGTTGCTCCTCCATCTTTTAACACCCCGCCCCTCAGCGTTAACACCACCCCTCCACGGTAACACCTTAATCCCGCCCTCGCTCTGCTGCTGCGCTGCACTGAAATATGTTTCAAATGCCGCCGTAATCCTCAGAGGAGAAGAAGAAGAGAGACAGCACTCCACGCTGGAGAATCCCCCCCCACCCCCATCGTTCACCGATCCCTCGCTCCCTCTCCTCATCTCTCAGGGATTATCTCCCACCGCATCCAGGACTTCTGGGAAATATTAGAAAAGAGGGAGAGGGGTCTCCCAGTCATTGTCTACCTCACTCTCCCGCTCTCTCTCTCCAGCTGTCTCTTATGACAGCTGCAGGTTTCTGCTTTTTATTGAGTTAATATCAGATAATTACAGGTTATTACAGGTTATTAAAGCTCAGCTGGACCAGCTCGACTCCACACGCTCTGAAGGCAGTATTCACAGAGAGGTTGTCGGTTTGATTCCCAGGGGCAGGCAGCTCTTTCAACAGGGTGTCTGCAGGTCCAGTTAACACTAGTTATAACTTTTACCATCAACAGACGGACATTAGGATAAAAAACAATCAAGAAATCAATTATTCATTCATCTCTTACCTGGGTCGAGACATGGACAAACACCATATAGATTCATGCACTTATAACTGTAGACCTCTTTATATATCCCACGTCAGTCTATGAATGGTCTGACTGTCAAACAGCTGTGGAATTACAGAATCAGTCTTATGTTGGTGAACGACCATCCAGCTGTTTGAGTTCATTTCCTGAGGGGACATAAACAGCTGGATGACGGTAAGGCTTCAGTTCACAGACCCTGTAGTTTGTGAGTCATTTGTGTGTTTGTTTGTTTGTCAACATGATGATGCAAAAAGTACTGAAATGATTTGTACCAAACTTGTTGGAGGGGTGGGCCCTGCTCCAGGGAAGACCCTATTACATTTCCGTACTGATCCAGTTAAAGGAACGGCTCCAGGAATCCAGATAATAATCTGGATTAATATCAGATAACGCTGGACAAGTACAGTTGTAACAAGTACACCTCTGTGGGTTCACTATTTTCTTCCACCAGATCCAGTGGCCTTGAGCTGAGGTCTTCAGTTTAGATTTGTGTCTGGTCCAGGTCCTGATTGGTCAAGCTCCTTACTGGTCCAGGTCCTGGTCTTTACTGGTCCAGGTCCTGACTGGTCCAGCTCTTTACTGGTCCAGGTCCTGACTCGTCAGATATGTCAGTGTCTGTACTAAATGTAAAAAAGGGATCGCATCTTCAAATGTGTTGTCTTCAATCACTTTGAATAATTTTTCTGTTGATTGGCTAATCAATTAATGGATGAGTCATTTTGGCTCGATAAGTGTTAATATATTTAATAAATCAGATATATTTAATATCTTCATGTAGATTCCCTTGTACACTTTCAGGTGTTTCCTCTGTGGTGATGACATCATCAGTCCTGTCAGCAGGTGTGACTTCCTGTCTTCACTCTGCAGCTCATCATGTGTGTAGTGTGGGAGATATGAGGTTCTGCTGATCAAACTGATCAGATCAATAACCCTTATTGTTTCTCTGCAGTGTAAACGTCTGGAACAGGATCTGATTCAGGAGAGAGAGCAGAGGGCAACCAAGGTAAACACACACACACTCTCTCACTTGCATATTAACTGGTATCCCTGTGTTGAATGGTGATGATGGGATGTCTTCTCTATCGTCATGACAACCTGCCGTGGAGACACTGCAGCTTTTGTTTGCAAACAACTTATTATTCAAACAAGGTGTGTGTGTGTTTGCATAGTTTTGTTTCACTGTACTTGTGGGGCTCGACGGTTTCATGGACCCCACACCATCAGATAGCTGGTTGTTTAGGGTTCAGACTTTAGGGAACAATTTAGGATCGGGTTTAGATTCAGGGCTGGCAATCCTTTGTGTCAGTGTCCTCACAACTAAAGAAAGACAGCCATGTATTACTCTTTGTGTATCAGAGCTTTGTTTTTTGTTCTTTCCATGTGACAACCCCTCAGATTTATCTGATGGCCCTTTGGAGGTGCCCGACCTCTATGTTTGGAATCAGTGGACTGAACTATCTAAGAATATCTGACCTAGTTAAAGCAGCTGTAACAGTCACATGACTCAAAATCAATGATCTGATCAGTCACAGTTTACATCACTGGAAGTACTTTTACTGTGACACTGTGACTACAGGAAGTAGAACATGGCATGAAATGTAAACTAAAGAACTAATGAACGTCCCCACTGACTTCATGGAGTTGTTTTATTTGTTTACTCAGTGAAACTTCACCATCTGATGTTTGTTACAACGGTTCTAACTTTAAACAGGACACACAGCAAACAGCTGATCTGATCTCTCAGTTTAATAACAACCTGGATGTCACTTCCTGGTTTTCAACCTTGGTCCAATATCGATTCATCTATTGATTGATTCATTCATTCTTCCAACAACTTTCATACATGAATATAATCAGTTATTTATTTATTCCATCTTTCAATAATTCTGTTATTGACTGGTGCTGAACTGTAGCTTCCTGTTGTGTTGATATCTTCAGTGGAATCAGTAGAATTAGTCAAATCAGAAGAATCAGTGAAATCAGTAGTGGTTTTCTCTGTCCTTACTGCTGTCTCTGTCTTCCTGCTGCAGCTTTGACTGCGTCTGTTTTCTTCTGTGAAATACATTAAATTTTGTTATTAATGTAGCGCTCGCTCTTTTTTCTGTGAAGTCTGTTAATTAGGCTGGAGGCTCCGGGGGGATTACAGTGTGGATAGCTTTTTAATTTCACACAGAAACACCAACAGCTGCCGTTAAACCAAGCGACAGACAGTCACAGAGCTGCTGAAAACCCCCGAGCTGAGGCCAGAAACCAAAACTTTAGACCAGACCTTTAGACCAGACCATTGAAACGGACCTTTAAAGCCGAGACCGAGGACTCACTTATGAAACGGTGGAGGATCCAGACTGAAACTGTGCACATGCACACCTCCACACAATTTCTCTTTATTAATCACAATCAACTTGAAAATGTGCCACTTTGGCGAGCTTCATGCTCCGCCCACAACACTCCTACGTTTAACCATAAATGGTCAAATCCCTGATGAAGTTTAATCTACATATTGTTGGAGAATGGAGGCAATGATACAACAAGTGCAAGAGGAGGAGGAGGAAGACAAGGAGGAGGCTGATCACATCACACTAAACATCTCAACAACGTAAACACTCTTGAACCAAACCAACAGACCATTAAACTGGATCTTTAAACCAGACCTTTACTCTTAAACTGGACCTGTAGAACCAAACCACCAGCCTGGTAAAACTAGAAAAGATGAAGCTCTGAGAACAAAATTAGTTGAAGCACTGAAAGAAATTGAAGTGTTTCCTTCCACAAGTGCTGGAAGAGGTTAAATTTAAGGTGGACACTGAATGAAGTGGGAGCTTGACTATGAATACTAGGTGAAGCTGAAAGGAGTCGAAATGTCAGTTTTCATTGAAGGAACAAACTGGTGTCAGTTCAAGTGTAAACTGAAGACCCAAAGTTTCACTGCACTTCTAAGTGCTAAAAGTTTGAAACATTAGTGGATGAAGTGTCAGCAGTAAAAGGACTTGAAGTGTCGGCTATAAGAGGACTTGAAGTGTTAGCAGTAAGAGGACTTGAAGTGTCATTAGTAAGAGGACTTAAAGTGTCGGCTGTAAGAGGACTTGAAGTGTCAGCAGTAAGAGGACTTGAAGTGTCAGCAGTAAGAGGACTTGAAGAGTCATTAGTAAGAGAACTTAAAGTTTTGTAAGTAAGAGGACTTAAATTGTTGGCTGTGAGAGGACTTGAAGTGTTGGCTGTAAGAGGACTTGAAGTGTTGAAATATCAATTAAAATGTATTTTTTTAAAGGGGATGACGTGGCAGCTGGACAATAAGCACTAAACGAGATTGTTGGAAGTATTTTAATTTTTGATAGTAGTTTTAATAGATTTAATAGTTGAAGTGTAGTAGTAACAACAGTATTAGTTGCAGTAGTGTCGGTGGTAGTCGTAGTAAAAGCTGTAGCAGCTGCAGTAGTAGTCATAGTACATAGTATAAGTACTTCCTGGGGGGCTGAATTTGGGGGCTGATTTGTTATGAACTGCACCTTTAACTCCTCATGTTAAAGGTCATTCACTCCTCTACTCCCCCTATGCCATCCTCACCTCTACATCCTAAAGGCCTCCTGCCCTCCCCCATAATCCTGTTCCTCCTCTATGCTAATTAAAGCTCCCCCTCCACATCCTGAATGCCCTCCTCTTCTCCCCACCCTCCTCTGCTGTTGACCTTAACTCTTCATGTTAAAGGTTCAGGCAGGTTAGTTTTATTACCCCCCCACCCCCCACCACC